>NC_139222.1:2105773-2548060 GCF_055691185.1 Crinia signifera | reverse complement strand
TACTGGATCAGATGGAGTCTCACGAGTGTAACAGTTTGGTGTATAGCAGATACATATAGTGACCAGGAACCACAGACACTGGATCAGATGGAGTCTCACGAGTGTAACAGTTTGGTGTATAGCAGATACATATAGTGACCAGGAACCACAGACACTGGATCAGATGGAGTCTCACGAGTGTAACAGTTTGGTGTATAGCAGATACATATAGTGACCAGGAACCACAGACACTGGATCAGATGGAGTCTCACGAGTGTAACAGTTTGGTGTATAGCAGATACATATAGTGACCAGGAACCACAGACACTGGATCAGATGAAGTCTCACGAGTGTAACAGTTTGGTGTATAGCAGATACATATAGTGACCAGGAACCACAGACACTGGAGCAGATGAAGTCTCACGAGTGTGACAGTTTGGTGTATAGCAGATACATATAGTGACCAGGAACCACAGACACTGGATCAGATGGAGTCTCACGAGTGTAACAGTTTGGTGTATAGCAGATACATATAGTGACCAGGAACCACAGACACTGGGTCAGATGGAGTCTCACGAGTGTAACAGTTTGGTGTATAGCAGATACATATAGTGACCAGGAACCACAGACACTGGGTCAGATGAAGTCTCACGAGTGTAACAGTTTGGTGTATAGCAGATACATATAGTGACCAGGAACCACAGACACTGGAGCAGATGAAGTCTCACGAGTGTAACAGTTTGGTGTATAGCAGGTACATATAGTGACCAGGAACCACAGACACTGGGTCAGATGGAGTCTCACGAGTGTAACAGTTTGGTGTATAGCAGATACATATAGTGACCAGGAACCACAGACACTGGAGCAGATGAGGTATCACGAGTGTAACAGTTTGGTGTATAGCAGATACATATAGTGACCAGGAACCACAGACACTGGGTCAGATGGAGTCTCACGAGTGTAACAGTTTGGTGTATAGCAGATACATATAGTGACCAGGAACCACAGACACTGGAGCAGATGAAGTCTCACGAGTGTAACAGTTTGGTGTATAGCAGATACATATAGTGACCAGGAACCACAGACACTGGGTCAGATGGAGTCTCACGAGTGTAACAGTTTGGTGTATAGCAGGTACATATAGTGACCAGGAACCACAGACACTGGGTCAGATGGAGTCTCACGAGTGTAACAGTTTGGTGTATAGCAGATACATATAGTGACCAGGAACCACAGACACTGGAGCAGATGAAGTCTCACGAGTGTAACAGTTTGGTGTATAGCAGATACATATAGTGACCAGGAACCACAGACACTGGATCAGATGGAGTCTCACGAGTGTAACAGTTTGGTGTATAGCAGATACATATAGTGACCAGGAACCACAGACACTGGATCAGATGGAGTCTCACGAGTGTAACAGTTTGGTGTATAGCAGATACATATAGTGACCAGGAACCACAGACACTGGATCAGATGGAGTCTCACGAGTGTAACAGTTTGGTGTATAGCAGATACATATAGTGACCAGGAACCACAGACACTGGATCAGATGGAGTCTCACGAGTGTAACAGTTTGGTGTATAGCAGATACATATAGTGACCAGGAACCACAGACTCAGAAACTGGATCAGATGGAGTCTCACGAGTGTGCGTACATATAGTGACCCAGGAACCACAGGACACTGGATCAGATGAAGTCTCACGAGTGTAACAGTTTGGTGTATAGCAGATACATATAGTGACCAGGAACCAGGAACCACAGACACTGGATCAGATGGAGTCTCACGAGTGTAACAGTTTGGTGTATAGCAGATACATATAGTGACCAGGTGAACCGACAGACACTGGATCAGATGAGTCTCACGAGTGTAACAGTTTGGTGTATAGCAGATACATATAGTGACCAGGAACCACAGACACTGGATCAGATGGAGTCTCACGAGTGTAACAGTTTGGTGTATAGCAGATACATATAGTGACCAGGAACCACAGACACTGGATCAGATGGAAGTCTCACGAGTGTAACAGTTTGGTGTATAGCAGATACATATAGTGACCAGGAACCACAGACACTGGATCAGATGGAGTCTCACGAGTGTAACAGTTTGGTGTATAGCAGATACATATAGTGACCAGGAACCACAGACACTGGAGCAGATGAAGTCTCACGAGTGTAACAGTTTGGTGTATAGCAGATACATATAGTGACCAGGAACCACAGACACTGGATCAGATGGAGTCTCACGAGTGTAACAGTTTGGTGTATAGCAGATACATATAGTGACCAGGAACCACAGACACTGGAGCAGATGGAGTCTCACGAGTGTAACAGTTTGGTGTATAGCAGATACATATAGTGACCAGGAACCACAGACACTGGAGCAGATGAAGTCTCACGAGTGTAACAGTTTGGTGTATAGCAGATACATATAGTGACCAGGAACCACAGACACTGGATCAGATGAGTCTCACGAGTGTAACAGTTTGGTGTATAGCAGATACATATAGTGACCAGGAACCACAGACACTGGAGCAGATGAAGTCTCACGAGTGTAACAGTTTGGTGTATAGCAGATACATATAGTGACCAGGAACCACAGACACTGGAGCAGATGGAGTCTCACGAGTGTAACAGTTTGGTGTATAGCAGATACATATAGTGACCAGGAACCACAGACACTGGATCAGATGGAGTCTCACGAGTGTAACAGTTTGGTGTATAGCAGATACATATAGTGACCAGGAACCACAGACACTGGATCAGATGGAGTCTCACGAGTGTAACAGTTTGGTGTATAGCAGATACATATAGTGACCAGGAACCACAGACACTGGATCAGATGGAGTCTCACGAGTGTAACAGTTTGGTGTATAGCAGATACATATAGTGACCAGGAACCACAGACACTGGATCAGATGGAGTCTCACGAGTGTAACAGTTTGGTGTATAGCAGATACATATAGTGACCAGGAACCACAGACACTGGATCAGATGGAGTCTCACGAGTGTAACAGTTTGGTGTATAGCAGATACATATAGTGACCAGGAACCACAGACACTGGATCAGATGGAGTCTCACGAGTGTAACAGTTTGGTGTATAGCAGATACATATAGTGACCAGGAACCACAGACACTGGATCAGATGGAGTCTCACGAGTGTAACAGTTTGGTGTATAGCAGATACATATAGTGACCAGGAACCACAGACACTGGATCAGATGGAGTCTCACGAGTGTAACAGTTTGGTGTATAGCAGATACATATAGTGACCAGGAACCACAGACACTGGATCAGATGGAGTCTCACGAGTGTAACAGTTTGGTGTATAGCAGATACATATAGTGACCAGGAACCACAGACACTGGATCAGATGGAGTCTCACGAGTGTAACAGTTTGGTGTATAGCAGATACATATAGTGACCAGGAACCACAGACACTGGATCAGATGGAGTCTCACGAGTGTAACAGTTTGGTGTATAGCAGATACATATAGTGACCAGGAACCACAGACACTGGAGCAGATGAAGTCTCACGAGTGTAACAGTTTGGTGTATAGCAGATACATATAGTGACCAGGAACCACAGACACTGGATCAGATGGAGTCTCACGAGTGTAACAGTTTGGTGTATAGCAGATACATATAGTGACCAGGAACCACAGACACTGGATCAGATGGAGTCTCACGAGTGTAACAGTTTGGTGTATAGCAGATACATATAGTGACCAGGAACCACAGACACTGGAGCAGATGAAGTCTCACGAGTGTAACAGTTTGGTGTATAGCAGATACATATAGTGACCAGGAACCACAGACACTGGGATCAGATGGAGTCTCACGAGTGTAACAGTTTGGTGTATAGCAGATACATATAGTGACCAGGAACCACAGACACTGGATCAGATGGAGTCTCACGAGTGTAACAGTTTGGTGTATAGCAGATACATATAGTGACCAGGAACCACAGACACTGGAGCAGATGAAGTCTCACGAGTGTAACAGTTTGGTGTATAGCAGATACATATAGTGACCAGGAACCACAGACACTGGATCAGATGGAGTCTCACGAGTGTAACAGTTTGGTGTATAGCAGATACATATAGTGACCAGGAACCACAGACACTGGATCAGATGGAGTCTCACGAGTGTAACAGTTTGGTGTATAGCAGATACATATAGTGACCAGGAACCACAGACACTGGATCAGATGGAGTCTCACGAGTGTAACAGTTTGGTGTATAGCAGATACATATAGTGACCAGGAACCACAGACACTGGATCAGATGGAGTCTCACGAGTGTAACAGTTTGGTGTATAGCAGATACATATAGTGACCAGGAACCACAGACACTGGGTCAGATGGAGTCTCACGAGTGTAACAGTTTGGTGTATAGCAGATACATATAGTGACAAGGAACCACAGACACTGGATCAGATGAAGTCTCACGAGTGTAACAGTTTGGTGTATAGCAGATACATATAGTGACCAGGAACCACAGACACTGGATCAGATGGAGTCTCACGAGTGTAACAGTTTGGTGTATAGCAGATACATATAGTGACCAGGAACCACAGACACTGGATCAGATGGAGTCTCACGAGTGTAACAGTTTGGTGTATAGCAGATACATATAGTGACCAGGAACCACAGACACTGGATCAGATGAAGTCTCACGAGTGTAACAGTTTGGTGTATAGCAGATACATATAGTGACCAGGAACCACAGACACTGGATCAGATGGAGTCTCACGAGTGTAACAGTTTGGTGTATAGCAGATACATATAGTGACCAGGAACCACAGACACTGGAGCAGATGAAGTCTCACGAGTGTAACAGTTTGGTGTATAGCAGATACATATAGTGACCAGGAACCACAGACACTGGAGCAGATGAAGTCTCACGAGTGTAACAGTTTGGTGTATAGCAGATACATATAGTGACCAGGAACCACAGACACTGGAGCAGATGAAGTCTCACGAGTGTAACAGTTTGGTGTATAGCAGATACATATAGTGACAAGGAACCACAGACACTGGAGCAGATGGAGTCTCACGAGTGTAACAGTTTGGTGTATAGCAGATACATATAGTGACCAGGAACCACAGACACTGGAGCAGATGAAGTCTCACGAGTGTAACAGTTTGGTGTATAGCAGGTACATATAGTGACCAGGAACCACAGACACTGGATCAGATGGAGTCTCACGAGTGTAACAGTTTGGTGTATAGCAGATACATATAGTGACCAGGAACCACAGACACTGGATCAGATGAAGTCTCACGAGTGTAACAGTTTGGTGTATAGCAGATACATATAGTGACCAGGAACCACAGACACTGGAGCAGATGGAGTCTCACGAGTGTAACAGTTTGGTGTATAGCAGATACATATAGTGACCAGGAACCACAGACACTGGATCAGATGGAGTCTCACGAGTGTAACAGTTTGGTGTATAGCAGATACATATAGTGACCAGGAACCACAGACACTGGATCAGATGGAGTCTCACGAGTGTAACAGTTTGGTGTATAGCAGATACATATAGTGACCAGGAACCACAGACACTGGATCAGATGGAGTCTCACGAGTGTAACAGTTTGGTGTATAGCAGATACATATAGTGACCAGGAACCACAGACACTGGATCAGATGGAGTCTCACGAGTGTAACAGTTTGGTGTATAGCAGGTACATATAGTGACCAGGAACCACAGACACTGGATCAGATGGAGTCTCACGAGTGTAACAGTTTGGTGTATAGCAGATACATATAGTGACCAGGAACCACAGACACTGGATCAGATGGAGTCTCACGAGTGTAACAGTTTGGTGTATAGCAGATACATATAGTGACCAGGAACCACAGACACTGGATCAGATGAAGTCTCACGAGTGTAACAGTTTGGTGTATAGCAGATACATATAGTGACAAGGAACCACAGACACTGGATCAGATGGAGTCTCACGAGTGTAACAGTTTGGTGTATAGCAGATACATATAGTGACCAGGAACCACAGACACTGGATCAGATGGAGTCTCACGAGTGTAACAGTTTGGTGTATAGCAGATACATATAGTGACCAGGAACCACAGACACTGGATCAGATGGAGTCTCACGAGTGTAACAGTTTGGTGTATAGCAGATACATATAGTGACCAGGAACCACAGACACTGGATCAGATGGAGTCTCACGAGTGTAACAGTTTGGTGTATAGCAGATACATATAGTGACCAGGAACCACAGACACTGGATCAGATGGAGTCTCACGAGTGTAACAGTTTGGTGTATAGCAGGTACATATAGTGACCAGGAACCACAGACACTGGATCAGATGGAGTCTCACGAGTGTAACAGTTTGGTGTATAGCAGATACATATAGTGACCAGGAACCACAGACACTGGATCAGATGGAGTCTCACGAGTGTAACAGTTTGGTGTATAGCAGGTACATATAGTGACCAGGAACCACAGACACTGGATCAGATGAGGTCTCACGAGTGTAACAGTTTGGTGTATAGCAGGTACATATAGTGACCAGGAACCACAGACACTGGGTCAGATGGAGTCTCACGAGTGTAACAGTTTGGTGTATAGCAGATACATATAGTGACAAGGAACCACAGACACTGGAGCAGATGAAGTCTCACGAGTGTAACAGTTTGGTGTATAGCAGATACATATAGTGACCAGGAACCACAGACACTGGATCAGATGGAGTCTCACGAGTGTAACAGTTTGGTGTATAGCAGACACATATAGTGACCAGGAACCACAGACACTGGATCAGATGGAGTCTCACGAGTGTAACAGTTTGGTGTATAGCAGGTACATATAGTGACCAGGAACCACAGACACTGGATCAGATGGAGTCTCACGAGTGTAACAGTTTGGTGTATAGCAGATACATATAGTGACCAGGAACCACAGACACTGGATCAGATGGAGTCTCACGAGTGTAACAGTTTGGTGTATAGCAGGTACATATAGTGACCAGGAACCACAGACACTGGAGCAGATGAAGTCTCACGAGTGTAACAGTTTGGTGTATAGCAGATACATATAGTGACCAGGAACCACAGACACTGGAGCAGATGAAGTCTCACGAGTGTAACAGTTTGGTGTATAGCAGACACATATAGTGACCAGGAACCACAGACACTGGATCAGATGGAGTCTCACGAGTGTAACAGTTTGGTGTATAGCAGGTACATATAGTGACCAGGAACCACAGACACTGGATCAGATGGAGTCTCACGAGTGTAACAGTTTGGTGTATAGCAGATACATATAGTGACCAGGAACCACAGACACTGGATCAGATGGAGTCTCACGAGTGTAACAGTTTGGTGTATAGCAGATACATATAGTGACCAGGAACCACAGACACTGGATCAGATGGAGTCTCACGAGTGTAACAGTTTGGTGTATAGCAGATACATATAGTGACCAGGAACCACAGACACTGGATCAGATGGAGTCTCACGAGTGTAACAGTTTGGTGTATAGCAGATACATATAGTGACCAGGAACCACAGACACTGGATCAGATGGAGTCTCACGAGTGTAACAGTTTGGTGTATAGCAGATACATATAGTGACCAGGAACCACAGACACTGGATCAGATGGAGTCTCACGAGTGTAACAGTTTGGTGTATAGCAGATACATATAGTGACCAGGAACCACAGACACTGGATCAGATGAAGTCTCACGAGTGTAACAGTTTGGTGTATAGCAGATACATATAGTGACCAGGAACCACAGACACTGGATCAGATGGAGTCTCACGAGTGTAACAGTTTGGTGTATAGCAGATACATATAGTGACCAGGAACCACAGACACTGGATCAGATGGAGTCTCACGAGTGTAACAGTTTGGTGTATAGCAGGTACATATAGTGACCAGGAACCACAGACACTGGATCAGATGGAGTCTCACGAGTGTAACAGTTTGGTGTATAGCAGATACATATAGTGACCAGGAACCACAGACACTGGATCAGATGGAGTCTCACGAGTGTAACAGTTTGGTGTATAGCAGGTACATATAGTGACCAGGAACCACAGACACTGGATCAGATGAGGTCTCACGAGTGTAACAGTTTGGTGTATAGCAGGTACATATAGTGACCAGGAACCACAGACACTGGGTCAGATGGAGTCTCACGAGTGTAACAGTTTGGTGTATAGCAGATACATATAGTGACAAGGAACCACAGACACTGGAGCAGATGAAGTCTCACGAGTGTAACAGTTTGGTGTATAGCAGATACATATAGTGACCAGGAACCACAGACACTGGATCAGATGGAGTCTCACGAGTGTAACAGTTTGGTGTATAGCAGACACATATAGTGACCAGGAACCACAGACACTGGATCAGATGGAGTCTCACGAGTGTAACAGTTTGGTGTATAGCAGGTACATATAGTGACCAGGAACCACAGACACTGGATCAGATGGAGTCTCACGAGTGTAACAGTTTGGTGTATAGCAGATACATATAGTGACCAGGAACCACAGACACTGGATCAGATGGAGTCTCACGAGTGTAACAGTTTGGTGTATAGCAGGTACATATAGTGACCAGGAACCACAGACACTGGAGCAGATGAAGTCTCACGAGTGTAACAGTTTGGTGTATAGCAGATACATATAGTGACCAGGAACCACAGACACTGGAGCAGATGAAGTCTCACGAGTGTAACAGTTTGGTGTATAGCAGACACATATAGTGACCAGGAACCACAGACACTGGATCAGATGGAGTCTCACGAGTGTAACAGTTTGGTGTATAGCAGGTACATATAGTGACCAGGAACCACAGACACTGGATCAGATGGAGTCTCACGAGTGTAACAGTTTGGTGTATAGCAGATACATATAGTGACCAGGAACCACAGACACTGGATCAGATGGAGTCTCACGAGTGTAACAGTTTGGTGTATAGCAGATACATATAGTGACCAGGAACCACAGACACTGGATCAGATGGAGTCTCACGAGTGTAACAGTTTGGTGTATAGCAGGTACATATAGTGACAAGGAACCACAGACACTGGATCAGATGGAGTCTGGGTGTTTATTATGTAGCAGGATAACAGCATAGCAGGTAATCAGCATCGGCAAGCACGGTTACAGCATTGCAGACATAGTACAAACTCCTCAGCATGTTCCCCTACTGTAGACCACACCCCCGGCCTATCACCTGGGCAGCAATTACACCATCAGGAGCCCTGACCCTCTGCCCTGGAAACACTTATTAGGAGAGCACAGGTGCTGATAATCAGCCCAACCCAGATCACATCAGTTATTTCCAAATTTAATAAAAATCAAAAACGGTCCTCAAGAGATTGGTCGCTAGTGTATGTTCTTCTGTGTTTAGTAAATGTACCCCATCGACTTTACCCAACATATCCCTTTATCAATCGCCCTCCCACATCAAGAGTAAAGACCCCCATACGCTGCGCGATTCTGGCCCAATTTCACCAATTCAAAAATTGGCCCAAATCAATGTCATCCGATCCGCGGTCCCGTGCTCATCAGGTCGGAGGTCGGACGGGCTGCACAGAAGATAACTCATATGTGCAGCCGTCAGCGGCACATCACGGGTACTTTTTAAGCTCCCGCGATGTGTCACATCCGATCAGGTCTGTAGGCGTGCGGCAGCGGTGCCATGTCGCTGGCATACGCCTAGCTGCAGAGCGGGGAAGCGCCGGGCAGGAGAGGCGATCTTCTCGCTCTCCGTTCTCTGCTGCCGCCGCAGGCGGTATATTTGAATAAAGCGGAACAAATAAATGGACGGATGCTGATTGGCTGAGAGAGCTCCCTCGGCCAATCAGCGGATGCCCATTCATTTGATAAGGGTGTTTTTTTGTTTGATTTTTATTCTCCTGCCCCCAGCCGTTCCCGGGGAGTCCATACATGCAATGTAAGGTACTTGTGTAATATCTGGGAGCCCGATTTTTTTATCGCATGCCAGTACTTAAGGCGCGATGGGACCCGATTTTCAAGGTTTTTGGACGTTTTCTGTACAATGTAGAAATCGGTTGCATCGCATGTCATTATAATGGCATGCGATGTGACGCGACGGACCCGATATTTACATTGTACTCAATGTTAAATGGCCCCCCCTGACCCGATTTTTAATTGTATACCCACCCTGATGGGTAATTATTAGGTAAAATGCCCCCCCCCCCCATTGTTAACGCCACCCCACAATCAATGCCAACCTAAAGGTCGGAGGACACGTACCGCTGCGCTCGCCACGCTTCGGGTTGCCGTTGATCGTGGGGTGGAGTTAAAATTGGGGGGGCATTTGGCATAGGCATTACCCATCAGGGTGGGTATACTAAACAAAAAATCGGGTCTGGGGGGCATTTAACATAGGAATCAGGCATCTGGGTACCTGTACAATTAAAAATTAGGTCCAAAATCGGTCGCATCGCATGGGATGCGATGCGACCGATTTTTGGTTGTACAATCCCATAAGATGCAAAAATCGGGCGCCCAGATAATACACAAGTACCAAATGTAAAAAATGGCACAAGAAGTGCCGAATCATATGTGAGCCCTCCTGGTATGCTGCCGGGGGAGCTCAAGGTAAATTGCGGACGACTTGTGCTTAGGACAGTGTATGGGGCCTTAACAGCTTACAAGTCTAATTGTATGAAGCATTGCACAGCTCATGAAAGCTGCTTCTCTTTTCTGTGACTTTTCTCATGCATAACCAGAAATGATTTCCGTGTAAAACATTTCCCACACTCAGAGCATGGAAATGGCTTCTCCCCAGTGTGAGTTCTCTGATGTAATACAAGAGCTGATTTGTGTGCAAACCATTTCCTACATTCAGAGCATGAAAATGGCTTCTCCCCTGTGTGACGTCTCTGATGTATAAAAAGAGATGATTTGTGTGTAAAACATTTCCCACACTCAGAGCACGGAAATGGCTTCTCCCCCGTGTGAATTCTCTGATGTATAGAAAGATGTGATTTAATTGTAAAACATTTCCCACACTCAGAGCATGGAAATGGTCTCTCACCTGTGTGAGTTCTTTGATGTTTAACGAGAGATGAATTCTGTGTAAAACATTTTGCACACTCAGAACATGCAAAAGGTTTATTACCTGTGTGACTGCTCAGGTGTGTATCATACAGTGATTTCCGTGTAAAACATTTCCCACACTCAGAGCACATAAATGGTTTCTCGCCTGTATGAGTTCTTTTATGAAGAACAAGAGCTGATTTGTATGTAAAACATTTCACACACTCAGTACATGCAAAAGGCTTCTCACCTGTGTGACTTCTCTCATGCGCAACAACATCTGATTTCCGTGGGAAACATTTCCCGCATTCGACGCACGAAAATGGCCTCTCACCTGTGTGACTTCTCTGATGTCTAACTATATGGGATTTCCGCGTAAAACATTTCCCACACTCCGGGCATGGGAATTGCTTCTCACCTGCCTGAGTTGGCGGATGCGGAATAAGCTCTGCGCTCTGTGTAATATATGAACCAATAGAGGAACATTTCCCAGGATTAGAGGTAACAGATGATATATTTGGGTGGTTCTCTCCTGGAGATTCTTGTGTGATGTCATCTTCTGTTTTGCCATTGGGCGTTAAATGGAGATGTTCCTGTGATGGATTGCAGTGGTGGCTCCCATCTGATGAGAATAAAATAATGATAGGGTAATATTAGGGTTTCCCGGTCACAGGAGTAGGTGGAGTAATTGGTAGTGGGGGTTAGGGGGCGGATCACTGAGCGGTTGGAGGCGGGGTAGTGTGGGGATTGGTTGTTGTTGGACCAGGATTAAGGGGGCAGTGAAGAGGTAGGACTGACAGTGATGGATAAGAGGAGCATCGGGTCAGTGTTGCAGGGGGTACTAATTACCCAGGGGACCAGTTTTGTTCTAAGAGTGCATAGCCACGCCTCCATTGATGAGGTCACGCCCCCTGATAAATACCTGGGCCCAGGCAGGCTCTCTACTGCCCTGCAATAGGGTAAGTGTGGAGACAGGAGAGACAGACAAAAGGAGGAGAGGAAGGTAGAGGAGACAGTAGTGGGGCCAATCACTCCTCACCTCTATGAGGCTAATTACTCCTTTGTGTGCTAAACGATCTCATAACAGAAAGTTAAAGCAATTTGGTACTTGTGTATTATCACGGCGCCCATCGCATCGCATACCACTAATTAAGGTATGCGATGGACCCGATTTCAGCCTTTTCCCGGGCTGAGTATACAATTTTAAAATTGCGTCGCCTCACATGCCATTACAATAGCATGCGATGCGATGCAACGCGATTTCCCATTGAGTCCCATGTTAAATGGCCCCCCAGACCCGATTTTTAATTATATACCCACCCTGATGGGTAATAAATATGTTAAATGCCCCCCCGATGTGGATAGTGGGGGTATGAAAAGGTCGGATGACGTGTACCAACGCCGCTCGCCACGCTTCGGGTTGGCGTTCATAGTGGGGTGACGTTAACAATGGGGGGGCATTTCACATACTCATGAGGGTGGGTATACAATTAAAAATCAGGTCTGAGGGGGCATTTAACATGGTAATAAGGCATCTGGGTGCCTGTACAATTACAAATCGGGTGAAATCGCGACGCATTGCATGCAATCATATCGCATGCGATGCGATTTTTCATTGTACAATGCCCTGCGATGGAAATCGGGGGCGTCGTGATAATACACGGTACCAGCAATGTTTGCAGGGACACTGATCTGTTTCACACTTGCTGGATGTGGAGAGAGGGAGCTGGGAAGGCAGAAATTGGAGGAAGGAGCAGATAGGAACTAGGGGGTGGGGAGTTTGTGGACTAAAAACTGTCACAGCTCAAAGTGAATATAAAAACTGTCACAACTAAAAGTGAATATGCCTGCATCCAGGCAGGGCTGTGCTCCGTGGGACTACAAACCATTTACTGCCCCCCCCCCCATGCTGGGACTAGTGGTTCTCCAAGTCCCTGCTTCCGGGAAAGGATTGTTGGGACTTGTTGTTACACAGCACAAACTAATGTTACATGTTATCAGTCCAGCATGCACCGCCTAGGAACTCCGGGGACAGCCCCGGGCTGCAGCCCAGGAAAGGATTAAGCCTGGATGAAGGACCACTTTTTGGGGGTATACACTCCCCCCGTTACCCCATCCAGGGCTGACCAGCTAGGGTGTTCATGTGATGGCCAGGGGACCTTGCGTATAAAGTATTCCCCGCCTGTAGCATGTCAAAGTTCTGTAACTTCACTGATTAGGCCAATAAGCACAATTACACAGAGCATCATTCATAAGGCGGGGAGACTGGTCAGATCTCTGGGCTGGTAACACACAGTGACATGATGTGAGGGGGAGAGCAGAAGTATAATAGGGGCTGATGGCGTCTGATGTATGAGATACACCAGAGAGTGCGGGGAGGAGACTGGTCAGATATCTGGGCTGGTAACACACAGTGACATGATGTGAGGGGGAGATCAGGAGTATAATACGGGCTGATGGCACCTGATGTATGAGATACACCAGAGAGTGTGGGGAGGAGACTGGTCAGATCTCTGGGCTGGTAGCACACAGTGACATGATGTGAGGGGAGAGCAGGAGTATAATAGGGGCTGATGGCTCCTGATGTATGAGATACACCAGAGAGTGCGGGGAGGAGACTGGTCAGATCTCTGGGCTGGTAACACACAGTGACATGGTGTGAGGGGGAGAGCAGGAGTATAATAGGAGCTGATGGCTGCTGATGTATGAGATACACCAGAGAGTGCGGGGAGGAGACTGGTCAGATCTCTGGACTGGTAACACACAGTGACATGATGTGAGGGGGAGAGCAGGAGTATAATAGGGGCTGATGGCTCCTGATGTATGAGATACACCAGAGAGTGCGGGGAGGAGACTGGTCAGATCTCTGGGCTGGTAACACACAGTGACATGATGTGAGGAGGAGAGCAGGAGTATAATAGGGGCTGATGGCTCCTGATGTACGAGATACACCAGAGAGTGCGGGGAGGAGACTGGTCAGATCTCTGGGCTGGTAACACACAGTGACATGATGTGAGGGGGGGAGCAGGAGTATAATAGAGGCTGATGGCTCCTGATGTATGAGATACACCAGAGAGTGCGGGGAGGAGACTGGTCAGATCTCTGGGCTGGTAACACACAGTGACATGATGTGAGGGGGAGAGCAGGAGTATAATAGGGGCTGATGGCTCCTGATGTATGAGATACACCAGAGAGTGCGGGGAGGAGACTGGTCAGATCTCTGGGCTGGTAACACACAGTGACATGATGTGAGGAGGAGAGCAGGAGTATAATAGGGGCTGATGGCGTCTGATGTATGAGATACACCAGAGAGTGCGGGGAGGAGACTGGTCAGATATCTGGGCTGGTAACACACAGTGACATGATGTGAGGGGGAGATCAGGAGTATAATACGGGCTGATGGCACCTGATGTATGAGATACACCAGAGAGTGTGGGGAGGAGACTGGTCAGATCTCTGGGCTGGTAGCACACAGTGACATGATGTGAGGGGAGAGCAGGAGTATAATAGGGGCTGATGGCTCCTGATGTATGAGATACACCAGAGAGTGCGGGGAGGAGACTGGTCAGATCTCTGGACTGGTAACACACAGTGACATGATGTGAGGGGGAGAGCAGGAGTATAATAGGGGCTGATGGCTCCTGATGTATGAGATACACCAGAGAGTGCGGGGAGGAGACTGGTCAGATCTCTGGGCTGGTAACACACAGTGACATGATGTGAGGAGGAGAGCAGGAGTATAATAGGGGCTGATGGCTCCTGATGTACGAGATACACCAGAGAGTGCGGGGAGGAGACTGGTCAGATCTCTGGGCTGGTAACACACAGTGACATGATGTGAGGGGGGAGCAGGAGTATAATAGAGGCTGATGGCTCCTGATGTATGAGATACACCAGAGAGTGCGGGGAGGAGACTGGTCAGATCTCTGGGCTGGTAACACACAGTGACATGATGTGAGGGGGAGAGCAGGAGTATAATAGGGGCTGATGGCTCCTGATGTATGAGATACACCAGAGAGTGCGGGGAGGAGACTGGTCAGATCTCTGGGCTGGTAACACACAGTGACATGATGTGAGGAGGAGAGCAGGAGTATAATAGGGGCTGATGGCTGCTGATGTATGAGATACACCAGAGAGTGCGGGGAGGAGACTGGTCAGATCTCTGGGCTGGTAACACACAGTGACATGATGTGAGGGGAGAGCAGGAGTATAATAGGGGCTGATGGCTCCTGATGTATGAGATATACCAGAGAGTGCGGGGAGGAGACTGGTCAGATCTCTGGGCTGGTAACACACAGTGACATGATGTGAGGGGGGAGCAGGAGTATAATAGAGGCTGATGGCTCCTGATGTATGAGATACACCAGAGAGAGCGGAGAGGAGACTGGTCAGATCTCTGGGCTGGTAACACACAGTGACATGATGTGAGGAGGAGAGCAGGAGTATAATAGGGGCTGATGGCGTCTGATGTATGAGATACACCAGAGAGTGCGGGGAGGAGACTGGTCAGATATCTGGGCTGGTAACACACAGTGACATGATGTGAGGGGGAGATCAGGAGTATAATACGGGCTGATGGCACCTGATGTATGAGATACACCAGAGAGTGTGGGGAGGAGACTGGTCAGATCTCTGGGCTGGTAGCACACAGTGACATGATGTGAGGGGAGAGCAGGAGTATAATAGGGGCTGATGGCTCCTGATGTATGAGATACACCAGAGAGTGCGGGGAGGAGACTGGTCAGATCTCTGGACTGGTAACACACAGTGACATGATGTGAGGGGGAGAGCAGGAGTATAATAGGGGCTGATGGCTCCTGATGTATGAGATACACCAGAGAGTGCGGGGAGGAGACTGGTCAGATCTCTGGGCTGGTAACACACAGTGACATGATGTGAGGAGGAGAGCAGGAGTATAATAGGGGCTGATGGCTCCTGATGTACGAGATACACCAGAGAGTGCGGGGAGGAGACTGGTCAGATCTCTGGGCTGGTAACACACAGTGACATGATGTGAGGGGGGGAGCAGGAGTATAATAGAGGCTGATGGCTCCTGATGTATGAGATACACCAGAGAGTGCGGGGAGGAGACTGGTCAGATCTCTGGGCTGGTAACACACAGTGACATGATGTGAGGGGGAGAGCAGGAGTATAATAGGGGCTGATGGCTCCTGATGTATGAGATACACCAGAGAGTGCGGGGAGGAGACTGGTCAGATCTCTGGGCTGGTAACACACAGTGACATGATGTGAGGAGGAGAGCAGGAGTATAATAGGGGCTGATGGCTGCTGATGTATGAGATACACCAGAGAGTGCGGGGAGGAGACTGGTCAGATCTCTGGGCTGGTAACACACAGTGACATGATGTGAGGGGAGAGCAGGAGTATAATAGGGGCTGATGGCTCCTGATGTATGAGATATACCAGAGAGTGCGGGGAGGAGACTGGTCAGATCTCTGGGCTGGTAACACACAGTGACATGATGTGAGGGGGGAGCAGGAGTATAATAGAGGCTGATGGCTCCTGATGTATGAGATACACCAGAGAGAGCGGAGAGGAGACTGGTCAGATCTCTGGGCTGGTAACACACAGTGACATGATGTGAGGGGGAGAGCAGGAGTATAATAGGGGCTGATGGATCCTGATGTATGAGATACACCAGAGAGTGCGGGGAGGAGACTGGTCAGATCTCTGGGCTGGTAACACACAGTGACATGATGTGAGGGGGAGAGCAGGAGTATAATAGAGGCTGATGGCTCCTGATGTATGAGATACACCAGAGAGAGCGGAGAGGAGACTGGTCAGATCTCTGGGCTGGTAACACACAGTGACATGATGTGAGGGGGAGAGCAGGAGTATAATAGGGGCTGATGGATCCTGATGTATGAGATACACCAGAGAGAGCGGGGAGGAGACTGGTCAGACCTCTGGGCTGGTAACACACAGTGACATGATGTGAGGGTGAGAGCAGGAGTATAATAGTGGCTGATGGCACCTGATGTATGAGATACACCAGAGAGTGCGGGGAGGAGACTGGTCAGATCTCTGGGCTGGTAACACACAGTGACATGATGTGAGGGGGAGAGCAGGAGTATAATAGGGGCTGATGGATCCTGATGTATGAGATACACCAGAGAGTGCGGGGAGGAGACTGGTCAGATCTCTGGGCTGGTAACACACAGTGACATGATGTGAGGGGGAGAGCAGGAGTATAATAGGGGCTGATGGCACCTGATGTATGAGATACACCAGAGAGTGTGGGGAGGAGACTGGTCAGATCTCTGGGCTGGTAACACACAGTGACATGATGTGAGGGGGAGAGCAGGAGTATAATAGGGGCTGAAGGCTGCTGATGTATGAGATACACCAGAGAGTGCGGGGAGGAGACTGGTCAGATCTCTGGGCTGGTAACACACAGTGACATGATGTGAGGGGGAGAGCAGGAGTATAATAGGGGCTGATGGCACCTGATGTATGAGATACACCAGAGAGTGTGGGGAGGAGACTGGTCAGATCTCTGGGCTGGTAACACACAGTGACATGATGTGAGGGGGAGAGCAGGAGTATAATAGGGGCTGATGGCACCTGATGTATGAGATACACCAGAGAGTGCGGGGAGGAGACTGGTCAGATCTCTGGGCTGGTAGCACACAGTGACATGATGTGAGGGGGAGAGCAGGAGTATAATAGGGGCTGATGGCTCCTGATGTATGAGATACACCTGAGAGTGCTTGGAGTACACTGGTCAGATCTCTGGGCTGGTAACACACAGTGACATGATGTGAGGGGGAGAGCAGGAGTATAATAGGGGCTGATGGCACCTGATGTATGAGATACACCAGAGAGTGCGGGGAGGAGACTGGTCAGATCTCTGGGCTGGTAGCACACAGTGACATGATGTGAGGGGGAGAGCAGGAGTATAATAGGGGCTGATGGCTCCTGATGTATGAGATACACCTGAGAGTGCGGGGAGTACACTGGTCAGATCTCTGGGATGGTAACACACAGTGACATGATGTGAGGGGGAGAGCAGGAGTATAATAGGGGCTGATGGCACCTGATGTATGAGATACACCAGAGAGTACAGGGTGGAGACTGCTCAGATCTCTGGGCTGGTAACACACAGTGACATGATGTGAGGGGGAGAGCAGGAGTATAATAGGGGCTGATGGATCCTGATGTATGAAATTCACCAGAGAGTGTGGGGAGGAGACTGGTCAGATCTCTGGGCTGGTAAAACACAGTGACATGATGTGAGGGGGAGAGCAGGAGTATAATAGGGGCTGATGGTTCCTGATGTATGAGATACACCAGAGAGTGCGGGGAGGAGACTGGTCAGATCTCTGGGCTGGTAACACACAGTGACATGATGTGAGGGGGAGAGCAGGAGTATAATAGGGGCTGATGGCACCTGATGTATGAGATACACCAGAGAGTGTGGGGAGGAGACTGGTCAGATCTCTGGGCTGGTAACACACAGTGACATGATGTGAGGGGGAGAGCAGGAGTATAATAGGGGCTGATGGCACCTGATGTATGAGATACACCAGAGAGTGCGGGGAGGAGACTGGTCAGATCTCTGGGCTGGTAGCACACAGTGACATGATGTGAGGGGGAGAGCAGGAGTATAATAGGGGCTGATGGCTCCTGATGTATGAGATACACCTGAGAGTGCGGGGAGTACACTGGTCAGATCTCTGGGATGGTAACACACAGTGACATGATGTGAGGGGGAGAGCAGGAGTATAATAGGGGCTGATGGCACCTGATGTATGAGATACACCAGAGAGTACAGGGTGGAGACTGCTCAGATCTCTGGGCTGGTAACACACAGTGACATGATGTGAGGGGGAGAGCAGGAGTATAATAGGGGCTGATGGATCCTGATGTATGAAATTCACCAGAGAGTGTGGGGAGGAGACTGGTCAGATCTCTGAGCTGGTAAAACACAGTGACATGATGTGAGGGGGAGAGCAGGAGTATAATAGGGGCTGATGGTTCCTGATGTATGAGATACACCAGAGAGTGCGGGGAGGAGACTGGTCAGACCTCTGGGCTGGTAACACACAGTGACATGATGTGAGGGGGAGAGCAGGAGTATAATAGGGGTTGATGGCTCCTGATGTATGAGATACACCAGATAGTGCGGGGAGGAGACTGGTCTGATCTCTGGGCTGGTAACACACAGTGACATGATGTGAGGGGGAGAGCAGGGGTATAATAGGGGCTGATGGCTCCTGATGTATGAGATACACCAGAGAGTGCGGGGAGGAGACTGGTCAGATCTCTGGGCTGGTAACACACAGTGACATGATGTGAGGGGGAGAGCAGGAGTATAATAGGGGCTGATGGCTCCTGATGTATGAGATACACCAGAGAGTGCGGGGAGGAGACTGGTCAGATCTCTGGGCTGGTAACACACAGTGACATGATGTGAGGGGGAGAGCAGGAGTATAATAGGGGCTGATGGCTCCTGATGTATGAGATACACCAGAGAGTGCGGGGAGGAGACTTGTCAGATCTCTGGGCTGGTAACACACAGTGACATGATGTGAGGGGGAGAGCAGGAGTAGAATAGGGGCTGATGGCTGCTGATGTATGAGATACACCAGAGAGTGCGGGGAGGAGACTGGTCAGATCTCTGGGCTGGTAACACACAGTGACATGATGTGAGGGGGAGAGCAGGAGTATAATAGGGGCTGATGGCTCCTGATGTATGAGATACACCAGAGAGTTTATGACTCACCTGCGCTGATATCTGTAGGGATTTCCTCCTCCTTACACCGCTGATCACCTCCCACATACGTCTCTTCTCCTCCCTCTGTGTCTTCTGCCTTCACATCAGTCACATACGTCTCTTCTAGAACCTGGGAATACAGAGGACGGGGACATCTCTCTGGGGTATCTCTGTTACTGGGCCCATCTGTAGGAGACACACAGTGACTGAGGACATGGTATATATGTGATTATCCTGGTAATACAGAGGACGGGGACATCTCTCTGGGGTATTCCTGTTACTGGGCCCATCTGTAGGAGACACACAGTGACTGAGGACATAGTATATATGTGATTATCCTGGGAATACAGAGGACGGGGACATCTCTGTGGGGTATCTCTGTTACTGGGCCCATCTGTAGGAGACACACAGTGACTGAGGACATGGTATATATGTGATTATCCTGGTAATACAGAGGACGGGGACATCTCTCTGGGGTATTCCTGTTACTGGGCCCATCTGTAGGAGACACACAGTGACTGAGGACATAGTATATATGTGATTATCCTGGGAATACAGAGGACGGGGACATCTCTGTGGGGTATTCCTGTTACTGGGCCCATCTGTAGGAGACACGCAGTGACTGAGGACATGGTATATATGTGATTATCCTGGGAATACAGAGGACGGGGACATCTCTCTGGGGTATCTCTGTTACTGGGCCCATCTGTAGGAGACACACAGTGACTGAGGACATGGTATATATGTGATTATCCTGGTAATACAGAGGACGGGGACATCTCTCTGGGGTATTCCTGTTACTGGGCCCATCTGTAGGAGACACACAGTGACTGAGGACATAGTATATATGTGATTATCCTGGGAATACAGAGGACGGGGACATCTCTGTGGGGTATTCCTGTTACTGGGCCCATCTGTAGGAGACACGCAGTGACTGAGGACATGGTATATATGTGATTATCCTGGGAATACAGGGGACGAGGACATCTCTCTGGGGTATTCCTGTTACTGGGCCCATCTGTAGGAGACACACAGTGACTGAGGACATAGTATATATGTGATTATCCTGGGAATACAGAGGACGGGGACATCTCTCTGGGGTATTCCTGTTACTGGGCCCATCTGTAGGAGACACGCAGTGACTGAGGACATGGTATATATGTGATTATCCTGGGAATACAGAGGACGGGGACCTCTCTCTGGGGTATTCCTGTTACTGGCCCATCTGTAGGAGACACACAGTGACTGAGGACATGGTATATATGTGATTATCCTGGGAATACAGAGGACGGGGACATCTCTCTGGGGTATTCCTGTTACTGGGCCCATCTGTAGGAGACACGCAGTGACTGAGGACATGGTATATATGTGATTATCCTGGGAATACAGAGGACGGGGACATCTCTCTGGGGTATCTGTGTTACTGGGCCCATCTGTAGGAGACACACAGTGACTGAGTACATGGTATATATGTAATTATCCTGGGAATACAGAGGACGGGGACATCTCTCTGGGGTATCTCTGTTACTGGGCCCATCTGTAGGAGACACGCAGTGACTGAGGACATGGTATATATGTGATTATCCTGGTAATACAGAGGACGGGGACATCTCTCTGGGGTATTCCTGTTACTGGGCCCATCTGTAGGAGACACGCAGTGACTGAGGACATAGTATATATGTGATTATCCTGGGAATACAGAGGACGGGGACATCTCTGTGGGGTATTCCTGTTACTGGGCCCATCTGTAGGAGACACGCAGTGACTGAGGACATGGTATATATGTGATTATCCTGGGAATACAGGGGACGAGGACATCTCTCTGGGGTATTCCTGTTACTGGGCCCATCTGTAGGAGACACACAGTGACTGAGGACATAGTATATATGTGATTATCCTGGGAATACAGAGGACGGGGACATCTCTCTGGGGTATTCCTGTTACTGGGCCCATCTGTAGGAGACACGCAGTGACTGAGGACATGGTATATATGTGATTATCCTGGGAATACAGAGGACGGGGACCTCTCTCTGGGGTATTCCTGTTACTGGCCCATCTGTAGGAGACACACAGTGACTGAGGACATGGTATATATGTGATTATCCTGGGAATACAGAGGACGGGGACATCTCTCTGGGGTATTCCTGTTACTGGGCCCATCTGTAGGAGACACGCAGTGACTGAGGACATGGTATATATGTGATTATCCTGGGAATACAGAGGACGGGGACATCTCTCTGGGGTATCTGTGTTACTGGGCCCATCTGTAGGAGACACACAGTGACTGAGTACATGGTATATATGTAATTATCCTGGGAATACAGAGGACGGGGACATCTCTCTGGGGTATTCCTGTTACTGGGCACATCTGTAGGAGACACGCAGTGACTGAGGACATGGTATATATGTGATTATCCTGGGAATACAGAGGACGGGGACATCTCTCTGGGGTATTCCTGTTACTGGCCCCATCTGTAGGAGACACGCAGTGACTGAGGACATGGTATATATGTGATTATCCTGGGAATACAGAGGACGGGGACATCTCTCTGGGGTATTCCTGTTACTGGGCCCATCTGTAGGAGACACAAAGTGACTGAGGACATTGTATATATGTGATTATCCTGGGAATACAGAGGACGGGGACATCTCTCTGGGGTATTCCTGTTACTGGGCCCATCTGTAGGAGACACGCAGTCACTGAGGACATTGTATATATGTGATTATCCTGGGAATACAGAGGACGGGGACATCTCTCTGGGGTATTCCCGTTACTGGCCCCATCTGTAGGAGACACACAGTGACTGAGGACATTGTATATATGTGATTATCCTGGGAATACAGAGGACGGGGACATCTCTCTGGGGTATTCCTGTTGCTGGGCCCATCTGTAGGAGACACGCAGTGACTGAGGACATTGTATATATGTGATTATCCTGGGAATACAGAGGACGGGACATCTCTCTGGGGTATTCCTGTTACTGGGCCCATCTGTAGGAGACACGCAGTGACTGAGGACATGGTATATATGTGATTATCCTGGTAATACAGAGGACGGGGACATCTCTCTGGGGTATTCCTGTTACTGGGCCCATCTGTAGGAGACACGCAGTGACTGAGTACATGGTATATATGTGATTATCCTGGGAATACAGAGGACGGGGACATCTCTCTGGGGTATCCCTGTTACTGGCCCATCTGTAGGAGACACACAGTGACTGAGGACATGGTATATATGTGATTATCCTGGGAATACAGAGGACGGGGACATCCCTCTGGGGTATTCCTGTTACTGGCCCATCTGTAGGAGACACGCAGTGACTGAGGACAATGTATATATGTGATTATCCTGGGAATACAGAGGACGGGGACATCTCTCTGGGGTATTTCTGTTACTGGCCCATCTGTAGGAGACACACAGTGACTGAGGACAATGTATATATGTGATTATCCTGGGAATACAGAGGATGGGGACATCTCTCTGGGGTATTCCTGTTACTGGCCCCATCTGTAGGAGACACACAGTGACTGAGGACATGGTATATATGTGATTATCCTGGGAATACAGAGGACGGGGATATCTCTCTGGGGTATTCCTGTTACTGGGCCCATCTGTAGGAGACAGGCAGTGACTGAGTACATTGTATATATGTGATTATCCTGGGAATACAGAGGACGGGGACATCTCTCTGGGGTATTCCTGTTACTGGGCCCATCTGTAGGAGACACGCAGTGACTGAGGACATTGTATATATGTGATTATCCTGGGAATACAGAGGACGGGGACATCTCTCTGGGGTATTCCTGTTACTGGGCCCATCTGTAGGAGACACGCAGTGACTGAGGACATGGTATATATGTGATTATCAGATGCTGGGTGTAAATAGGGGACCCCCATACCTGCTCTCCCCTGTATAATTAATGTCTCCTCTTACCCAGAGATGTGAGGGGCCGGTGATTCTCCATCATCACGTCCTTGTACAGACCCCTGTGTTCCGCTATATACTCCCCGTCCTGCATGGAGAGATAGACAGTGACATCCTGACAACTTATAGGCACCTGACACACACAATGATACAGTCATCACCCAGACACATCCCTGGTGTTACTGTATAACGTCCCATTCCCAGCAGTCACCTCTCCGGTCACATCCCCGGTGTTACTATATAACGTCCCATTCCCAGCAGTCATCTCTCCGGTCACCTACCCCGGTGTTACTGTATAACGTCCCATTCTCAGCAGTCACCTCTCCTGTCACATCCCCCGGTGTTAATGTATAACGTCCCATTCCCAGCAGTCACCTCTCCGGTCACATCCCCCGGTGTTACTGTATAACGTCCCATTCCCAGCAGTCACCTCTCCGGTCACATCCCCCGGTGTTACTGTATAACGTCCCATTCCCAGCAGTCACCTCTCCGGTCACATCCCCCAGTGTTATTGTATAACGTCCCATTCCCAGCATTCACCTCTCCTGTCACATCCCCCGGTGTTACTGTATAACGTCCCATTCCCAGCAGTCACCTCTCCGGTCACATCCCCCGGTATTACTGTATAACATCCCATTCCCAGCAGTCACCTCTCCGGTCACATCCCCCGGTGTTACTGTATAACGTCCCATTCCCAGCAGTCACCTCTCCGGTCACATCCCCCGGTATTACTGTATAACGTCCCATTCCCAGCAGTCACCTCTCCGGTCACATCCCCCGGTGTTACTGTATAACGTCCCATTCCCAGCAGTCACCTCTCCGGTCACATCCCCTGGTGTTACTGTATAACGTCCCATTCCCAGCAGTGACCTCTCCTGTCACATCTCCCGGTGTTACTGTATAACATCCCATTCCCAGCAGTCACCACTCCAGTCACATCCGCCGGTGTTACTGTATAACGTCCCATTCCCAGCAGTCACCTCTCCGGTCACATCCCCCGGTGTTACTGTATAACGTCCCATTCCCAGCAGTTACCTCTCCGGTCACATTCCCCAGTGTTACTGTATAACGTCCCATTCCCAGCAGTCACCTCTCTGGTCACATCCCCCAGTGTTACTGTATAACGTCCCATTCCCAGCAGTCACCTCTCCGGTCACATCCCCGGTGTTACTGTATAACATCCCATTCCCAGCAGTCACCTCTCCGGTCACATCCCCGGTGTTACTGTATAACGTCCCATTCCCAGCAGTCACCTCTCTGGTCACATTCCCCGGTGTTACTGTATAACGTCCCATTCCCAGCAGTCACCTCTCCGGTCACATTCCCCGTGTTACTGTATAATGTCCCATTCCCAGCAGTCACCTCTCCGGTCACATCCCCCCGGTGTTACTGTAGAACGTCCCATTCCCAGCAGTCACCTCTCCTGTCACATCCACCGGTGTTACTGTATAACGTCCCATTCCCAGCAGTCACCTCTCCGGTCACATCCTCGGTGTTACTGCATAACGTCCCATTCCCAGCAGTCACCTCTCCGGTCACATCCCCGGTGTTACTGTATAATGTCCCATTCCCATCAGTCACCTCTCCGGTCACCACCCCCAGTGTTACTGTATAACGTCCCATTCCCAGCAGTCACCTCTCCGGTCACATCCCCTGGTGTTACTGTATAACGTCCCATTCCCAGCAGTAACCTCTCCGGTCACATCCCCGGTGTTACTGTATAACATCCCATTCCCAGCAGTCACCTCTCCGGTCACATCCCCGGTGTTACTATATAACGTCCCATTCCCAGCAGTCACCTCTCTGGTCACATCCCCCGGTGTTACTGTATAACGTCCCATTCCCAGCAGTCACCTCTCCGGTCACATTCCCCGTGTTACTGTATAATGTCCATTCCCAGCAGTCACCTCTCCGGTCACATCCCCCCGGTGTTACTGTAGAACGTCCCATTCCCAGCAGTAACCTCTCCGGTCACATCCCCGGTGTTACTGTATAATGTCCCATTCCCAGCAGTCACCTCTCCGGTCACATCCCGGTGTTACTGTATAACGTCCCATTCCCAGCAGTCACCTCTCCGGTCACATTCCCCGTGTTACTGTATAATGTCCCATTACCAGCAGTCACCTCTCCGGTCACATCCCCTGGTGTTACTGTATAACGTCCCATTCCCAGCAGTCACCTCTCCGGTCACATTCCCCGTGTTACTGTATAATGTCCCATTCCCAGCAGTCACCTCTCCGGTCACATCCCCGGTGTTACTGTATAATGTCCCATTCCCAGCAGTCACCTCTCCGGTCACATCCCCGGTGTTACTGTATAATGTCCCATTCCCAGCAGTCACCTCTCCGGTCACATCCCCGGTGTTACTGTATAATGTCCCATTCCCAGCAGACACCTCTCCGGTCACATCCCCGTTGTTACTGTATAATGTCCCATTCCCAGCAGTCACCTCTCCGGTCACATCCCCGGTGTTACTGTATAATGTCCCATTCCCAGCAGTCACCTCTCCGGTCACCACCCCCAGTGTTACTCTATATTTTCTTAATCAGGTGTCTCTCCTTATCTCCCCCTGTAAAATAAATAATAACAACAACAACAAGACACCACAGGCTGCTCCCCCTGTATAATATTAACAGTACACCACAGGCTGCTCCCCCTGTATAATATTATCAGGACACCACAGGCTGCTCCCCCAGTATAATAATAACAGGACATCACAGTCTGCTCCCCCTGTATAATACTATCAGGACACCACAGGCTGCTCTCCCTGTATAATAATAACAGGACACCACAGGCTGCTCCCCCTGTATAATAATAATATGACACCACAGGCTGCTACCCCTGTATAATAATAATAACATTAAACCACATGCTCCTCCCTAATAATAATAATAACAACAACAACAAAGGCTGTTCCCTTTTCATAAGAACAGGACACCAAAGGCTGCTCCCTCTGCGTAATAATAGGACACCAAAGGCCGCTCCCCTGTATAATAATAATAATAATAATGCACCACAGGCTGCCCCTCCTGTATAACAACAACAACAACAACAGGACAACACAGGCTGCTCCCCTGTATAATAACAGAACAACACTGGCTGCTCCCCCTGTATAAAAATAACAGGACACCACAAGCTGCTCCCCCTGTATGATACTAACCAGGCACTACAGGTTGCTCCCCCTGTATAATACTAACCACGCACTACAGGCTGCTCTTCCTGTATTACAATAATAATAACAGGACACTACAGGCTGCTCGCCCTGTATAATAATAACAACAACTACAACAACAACAAGAGGACTCCACAGGCTGCTCCCCCTATATAATACTAACCAGGCACCACAGGCTGCTCTCCTTGTAGAATAATAACAGGACACTACAGGCTTCTCCCCCTGTATAATACGAACCAGGCACTCCAGGCTGCTCCCCCTGTATAATACTAACCAGGCACTACAGGCTGCTCCCCCTGTATAATACGAACCAAGCAACGGAAAGGCTGCTCCCCCTGTATAATATTAACCAGGCAATACAGGCTGCTCCCCCTGTATAATACTAACCAGGCACTACAGGCTGCTCCCCCTGTATAATACTAACCAGGCACTACAGGCTGCTCCCCCTGTATAATACTAACCAGGCACTACAGGCTGCTGCCCCGGTATAATACTAACCAGGCACTACAGGCTGCTCCCCCGGTATAACACTAACCAGGCACTACAGGCTGCTCCCCCTGTATAACACTAACCAGGCACTACAGGCCGCTCCCTCTGTGTAACACTAACCAGGCACTACAGGCTGCTCCCCCTGTATAATACTAACCAGGCACTACAGGCTGCTGCCCTGTATAATACTAACCACGCACTACAGGCTGCTCCCCCGGTATGATACTAACCAGGCACTACAGGCTGCTCCCCCGGTATAATACGAACCAGGCACTACAGGCTGCTCCCCCTGTATAATACTAACCAGGCACTACAGGCTGCTCCCCCTGTATAATACTAACCAGGCACTACAGGCTGCTCCCCCGGTATAATACTAACCAGGCACTACAGACTGCTCCCCCTGTATAATACTAACCAGGCACTACAGGTTGCTCCCCCGGTATAATACTAACCAGGCACTACAGGCTGCTCCCCCTGTATAATACTAACAAGGCACTACAGGCTGCTGCCCCGGTATAATACTAACCAGGCACTACAGGCTGCTCCCCCGGTATAATACTAACCAGGCACTACAGGCTGCTCCCCCTGTATAATACTAACCAGGCACTACAGGCTGCTCCCCCTGTATAATACTAACCAGGCACTACAGGCTGCTCCCCCTGTATAATACTAACCAGGCACTACAGGCTGCTCCCCCTGTATAATACTAACCAGGCACTACAGGCTGCTCCCCCGGTATAATACTAACCAGGCACTACAGGCTGCTCCCCCTGTATAATACTAACCAGGCACTACAGGCTGCTCCCCCTGTATAATAATAACCAGGCACTACAGGCTGCTCCCCCTGTATAATACTAACCAGGCACTACAGGCTGCTCCCCCTGTATAATACTAACCAGGCACTACAGGCTGCTCCCCCGGTATAATACTAACCAGGCACTACAGACTGCTCCCCCTGTATAATACTAACCAGGCACTACAGGTTGCTCCCCCGGTATAATACTAACCAGGCACTACAGGCTGCTCCCCCTGTATAATACTAACAAGGCACTACAGGCTGCTGCCCCGGTATAATACTAACCAGGCACTACAGGCTGCTCCCCCGGTATAATACTAACCAGGCACTACAGGCTGCTCCCCCTGTATAATACTAACCAGGCACTACAGGCTGCTCCCCCTGTATAATACTAACCAGGCACTACAGGCTGCTCCCCCTGTATAATACTAACCAGGCACTACAGGCTGCTCCCCCTGTATAATACTAACCAGGCACTACAGGCTGCTCCCCCGGTATAATACTAACCAGGCACTACAGGCTGCTCCCCCTGTATAATACTAACCAGGCACTACAGGCTGCTCCCCCTGTATAATAATAACCAGGCACTACAGGCTGCTCCCCCTGTATAATAATAACCAGGCACTACAGGCTGCTCCCCCTGTATAATACTAACCAGGCACTACAGGCTGCTCCCCCTGTATAATACTAACCAGGCACTACAGGCTGCTCCCCCTGTATAATACTAACCAGGCACTACAGGCTGCTCCCCCGGTATAATACTAACCAGGCACTTCAGGCTGCTCCCCCTGTATAATACTAACCAGGCACTACAGGCTGCTCCCCCGGTATAATACTAACCAGGCACTAGTACAAGCTGGTCCCCCGGTATAATACTAACCAGGCACTACAGGCTGCTCCCCCTGTATAATACTAACCAGGCACTACAGGCTGCTCCCCCTGTATAATACTAACCAGGCACTACAGGCTGCTCCCCCTGTATAATACTAACCAGGCACTACAGGCTGCTCCCCCGGTATAATACTAACCAGGCACTACAGGCTGCTCCCCCTGTATAATACTAACCAGGCACTACAGGCTGCTCCCCCTGTATAATAATAACCAGGCACTACAGGCTGCTCCCCCTGTATAATACTAACCAGGCACTACAGGCTGCTCCCCCTGTATAATACTAACCAGGCACTACAGGCTGCTCCCCCTGTATAATACTAACCAGGCACTACAGGCTGCTCCCCCGGTATAATACTAACCAGGCACTACAGGCTGCTCCCCCTGTATAATACTAACCAGGCACTACAGGCTGCTCCCCCGGTATAATACTAACCAGGCACTAGTACAAGCTGGTCCTCCTCAACAGTAGCCTGATATCGACGGACACTGAGCCAATGGAACGCACGGTCCGGAAGCAATGTGGATTGGAACGCATACCCCGGAAGTAGAGTTTGATTGGCACAGGCTGCTTCCTGGAGTCTAACCCCTACTACTTCCAGACCACAGGCTTGACCAATACATTACCAGAAATGTCCTCCGTGAAGGGTGCCGGCGGCCATTTTCCTGTTGACCAGTCCTATAGCAGCAGCAGCTTCCAGTGTCGTCAGGTGTGAGCCCCGCCCTCCTCTGTCACTCCCACAAGGCAGCAGGAGCAGAGAGCGGCCATTGTTGTGTCTGGCAGCAAGTAATGATATTATTCTATAGGTTGCTGAGCTGCTCTGGTATACAGGGGGAGCAGCCTAAGGTGTCCTGTTATTATTATACAGGGGGGGCAGCCTCTGGTATCCTCTTATTATTATACAGGGGGAGCAGCCTGTGGTGTCCTGTTATTATTATACAGGGGGAGCAGCCTGTGGTGTCCTATTATTATTATACAGGGGAAGCAGCCTCTGGTATCCTCTTATTATTATACAGGGGGAGTAGCCTGTGGTGTCCTGTTATTATACAGGGGGAGCAGCCTGTGGTGTCCTGTTATTATTGTACAGGGGGAGCAGCCTAAGGTGTCCTGTTATTATTATACAGGGGGAGTAGCCTGTGGTGTGCTGTTATTATTATACAGGGGGAGCAGCCTGTGGTGTCCTGTTATTATTATACAGGGGGAGTAGCCTGTGGTGTCCTGTTATTAATATACAGGGGGAGCAGCCTGTGGTGTCCTGTTATTATTATACAGGAGGAGCAGCCTGTGGTGTCCTGTTATTATTATACAGGGGGAGCAGCCTGTGGTGTCCTGTTATTATACAGGGGGAGCAGCCTGTGGTGTCCTGTTATTATTGTACAGGGGGAGCAGCCTAAGGTGTCCTGTTATTATTATACAGGGGGAGTAGCCTGTGGTGTGCTGTTATTATTATACAGGGGGAGCAGCCTGTGGTGTCCTGTTATTATTATACAGGGGGAGTAGCCTGTGGTGTCCTGTTATTATACAGGGGGAGCAGCCTGTGGTGTCCTGTTATTATTATACAGGGGGAGCAGCCTGTAGTGTCCTGTTATTATTATACAGGGGGAGCAGCCTGTGGTGTCCTGTTATTATTATACAGGGGGAGCAGCCTAAGGTGTCCTGTTATTATTATACAGGGGGGGCAGCCTCTGGTATCCTCTTATTATTATACAGGGGGAGTAGCCTGTGGTGTCCTGTTATTATACAGGGGGAGCAGCCTGTGGTGTCCTGTTATTATTGTACAGGGGGAGCAGCCTAAGGTGTCCTGTTATTATTATACAGGGGGAGTAGCCTGTGGTGTGCTGTTATTATTATACAGGGGGAGCAGCCTGTGGTGTCCTGTTATTATTATACAGGGGGAGTAGCCTGTGGTGTCCTGTTATTAATATATAGGGGGAGCAGCCTGTGGTGTCCTGTTATTATTATACAGGAGGAGCAGCCTGTGGTGTCCTGTTATTATTATACAGGGGGAGCAGCCTGTGGTGTCCTGTTATTATACAGGGGGAGCAGCCTGTGGTGTCCTGTTATTATTGTACAGGGGGAGCAGCCTAAGTTGTCCTGTTATTATTATACAGGGGGAGTAGCCTGTGGTGTGCTGTTATTATTATACAGGGGGAGCAGCCTGTGGTGTCCTGTTATTATTATACAGGGGGAGTAGCCTGTGGTGTCCTGTTATTATACAGGGGGAGCAGCCTGTGGTGTCCTGTTATTATTATACAGGGGGAGCAGCCTGTAGTGTCCTGTTATTATTATACAGGGGGAGCAGCCTGTGGTGTCCTGTTATTATTATACAGGGGGAGCAGCCTCTGGTATCCTCTTATTATTATACAGGGGGAGCAGTCTGAGGTGTCCTGTTATTATTACACAGGGGGGGCAGCCTCTGGTATCCTCTTATTATTATACAGGGGGAGTAGCCTGTGGTGTCCTGTTATTATACAGGGGGAGCAGCCTGTGGTGTCCTGTTATTATTATACAGGGGGAGCAGCCTCTGGTATCCTCTTATTATTATACAGGGGGAGTAGCCTGTGGTGTCCTGTTATTATTATACAGGGGGAACAGCCTGTGGTATCCTCTTATTATACAGGGGGAGCAGCCTGTGGTGTCCTGTTATTATTATACAGGGGGAGCAGCCTGTGGTGTCTTCTTATTATACAGGGGGAGTAGCCCGTGGTGTCCTGTTATTATTATACAGGGGAGCAGCCCGTGGTGTCCTGTTATTATTATACAGGGGGAGCAGCCTCTGGTATCCTGTTGTTATTATTATACAGGGGGAGCAGCCTCTGGTATCCTCATATTATTATACAGGGGGAGTAGCCTGTGGTGTCCTGTTATTATTATACAGGGGGAGCAGCCTGTGGTATCCTCTTATTATTATACAGGGGGAGCAGCCTGTGGTGTCCTGTTATTATTATACAGGGGGAGCAGCCTGTGGTGTCTTATTATTATACAGGGGGAGCAGCCTGTGGTGTCCTGTTATTATTATACAGGGGGAGCAGCCTGTGGTGTCCTGTTATTATTATACAGGGGGAGCAGCCTGTGGTGTCTTCTTATTATTATACAGGGGGAGTAGCCTGTGGTGTCCTGTTATTATTATACAGGGGAGCAGCCCGTGGTGTCCTGTTATTATTATACCGGAGGAGCAGCCTGTGGTGTCCTGTTATTATTATACAGGGGGAGAAGCCTGTGGTGTCCTGTTATTATTATACAGGGGGAGCAGCCTGTGGTATCCTCTTATTATTATACAGGGGGAGTAGCCTGTGGTGTCCTGTTATTATTTTACAGGGGAGCAGCCCGTGGTGTCCTGTTATTATTATACAGGGGGAGCAGCCTGTGGTGTCCTGTTATTATTATACAGGGGGAGCAGCCTGTGGTGTCCTGTTATTATTATACAGGGAGAGCAGCCTGTGGTGTCCTGTTATTATTATACAGGAAGAGCAGCCTGTGGTGTCCTGTTATTGTTATACGGGGGAGCAGCCTGTGTTGTCCTGTTATTAATATACAGGGGGAGCAGCCTGTGGTGTCCTGTTATTAATAGACAGGGGGAGCAGCCCGTGGTGTCCTGTTATTATACAGGGGGAGCAGCCTGTGGTGTCCTGTTATTATTATTATACAGGGGGAGCAGCCTGTGGTGTCCTGTTATTATTATTATTATTATACAGGGGGAGGAGCCTGTGGTGTCCTGTTATTATTATTATACAGGGGGAGCAGCTTGTGGTGTCCTGTTATTATGATACAGGGGGAGCAGCCTGTGGTATTCTTTTATTATTATACAGGGGGAGCAGCCTGTGGTATCCTGTTATTATTATACAAGGGGAGCAACCTGTGGTGTCATGTTAATATTATACAGGGGGAGCAGCCTGTGGTGTCCTCTTATTATTATATAGGGGGAGCAACCTGTGGTGTCCTATTATTATTATACAGGGGGAGCAGCCTGTGGTGTCCTATTATTATTATACAGGGAGAGCAACCTGTGGTTTCCTGTTATTAATATACAGGGGGAGCAGCCCGTGGTGTCCTGTTATTATTATACAGGGGGAGCAGCCTGTGGTGTCCTGTTATTATTATTATTATACAGGGGGAGCAGCCTGTGGTGTCCTATTATTATTATTATACAGGGGGATTAGCCTGTGGTGTCCTGTTATTATTATTATAATTAATATACAGGGGGAGGAGCCTGTGGTGTCCTGTTATTATTATTATTATTATTATTATACAGGGGGAGCAGCTTGTGGTGTCCTGTTATTACAGGGTTGCCGACCCTCCCGGAATTTGCGGGAGTCTCCCGAAAATCGGGTCCTTCCTCCCGGCCCCCGGAAGGGTGGGCAACCCTCCCGGAATCAGGGGGACCCCCAGTGAGCCTCCCGATCGCGGCATTTATATGCCGCAATCCGCGGGTCTCAGGGGAGGGGGCGGAGCTAAAACGGCACAATCGTGACGTTTTAGCCCCGCCCCCTCCATGGATAACAGTTATCTAGGCTATTTGTCGTAATGGGGGCGGGGCTTAATGATGTCACAGTTAAGCCCCGCCCCCAAACGCGTAATGCAAGATTCCTCTCCGGGCTTCTCCCGGAGAGGATTTTTTTAAAGTCGGCAACCCTGTGTTATTATGATACAGGGGGAGCAGCCTGTGGTATTCTTGTATTATTATACAGGGGGAGCAGCCTGTGGTATCCTGTTATTATGATACAGGGGGAGCAGCCTGTGGTATTCTTGTATTATTATACAGGGGGAGCAGCCTGTGGTATCCTGTTATTATTATACAGGGGGAGCAACCTGTGTTTTCCTGTTATTATTATACAGGGGGAGCAGCCTGTGGTGTCCTGTTATTATTATACAAGGGGAGCAACCTGTGGTGTCATGTTATTATTATTATTATACAGGGGGAGCAGCCTGTGGTGTCCTGTTATTATATAGGGGGAGCAGCCTGTGGTGTCCTGTTATTATTATACAGGGGGAGCAGCCTGTGGTGTCCTGTTATTATTATACAGGGAGAGCAACCTGTGGTTTCCTGTTATTATACAGGGGGAGCAGCCTGTGGTGTCCTGTTATTGTTATACAGGGGGAGCAGCCTGTGGTGTTCTGTTATACATGAGGAGCAGCCTGTAGTGTCCTGTTATACAGGGTGAGCAGCCTATGGTGTCCTGTTATACAGGGGGAGCAGCCTGTGGTTTCCTGTTATGCAGGGGGAGCAGCCTGTGGTTTCCTGTTATTATTATACAGGGGGAGCAGCCTGTGGTGTCCTGTTATCATTATACAGGGGGAGCAATCTGTGGTTTCCTGTTATTATTATACAGGGGGAGCAGCCTGTGGTGTCCTGTTATTATTATACAGGGGGAGCAACCTGTGGTTTCCTGTTATAATTATACAGGGGGAGCAACCTGTGGTGTCCTGTTATTATTATACAGGGGGAGCAACCTGTGGTTTCCTGTTATTATTATACAGGGGGAGCAGCCTGTGGTGTTCTGTTATTATTATTATACAGGGGGAGCAGCCTGTGATGTCCTGTTATTATTATAAAGGGGAGCAGCCTGTGGTGTCCTGTTATTATTATACAGGGGAGCAGCCTGTGGTGTCCTGTTATTAATATACAGGGGGAGCAACCTGTGTTGTCCTGTTATTAATATACAGGGGGAGCAGCCTGTGTTGTCCTGTTATTAATATACAGGGGGAGCAGCATGTGGTGTCCTGTTATTAATATACAGGGGGAGCAGCCCGTGGTGTCCTGTTATTATTATACAGGGGGAGTAGCCTGTGGTGTCCTGTTATTATACAGGGGGAGCAGCCTGTGGTGTCCTGTTATTATTATACAGGGGGAGCAGCCTGTAGTGTCCTGTTATTATTATACAGGGGGAGCAGCCTGTGGTGTCCTGTTATTATTATACAGGGGGAGCAGCCTCTGGTATCCTCTTATTATTATACAGGGGGAGCAGTCTGAGGTGTCCTGTTATTATTACACAGGGGGGGCAGCCTCTGGTATCCTCTTATTATTATACAGGGGGAGTAGCCTGTGGTGTCCTGTTATTATACAGGGGGAGCAGCCTGTGGTGTCCTGTTATTATTATACAGGGGGAGCAGCCTCTGGTATCCTCTTATTATTATACAGGGGGAGTAGCCTGTGGTGTCCTGTTATTATTATACAGGGGGAACAGCCTGTGGTATCCTCTTATTATACAGGGGGAGCAGCCTGTGGTGTCCTGTTATTATTATACAGGGGGAGCAGCCTGTGGTGTCTTCTTATTATACAGGGGGAGTAGCCCGTGGTGTCCTGTTATTATTATACAGGGGAGCAGCCCGTGGTGTCCTGTTATTATTATACAGGGGGAGCAGCCTCTGGTATCCTGTTGTTATTATTATACAGGGGGAGCAGCCTCTGGTATCCTCATATTATTATACAGGGGGAGTAGCCTGTGGTGTCCTGTTATTATTATACAGGGGGAGCAGCCTGTGGTATCCTCTTATTATTATACAGGGGGAGCAGCCTGTGGTGTCCTGTTATTATTATACAGGGGGAGCAGCCTGTGGTGTCTTATTATTATACAGGGGGAGCAGCCTGTGGTGTCCTGTTATTATTATACAGGGGGAGCAGCCTGTGGTGTCCTGTTATTATTATACAGGGGGAGCAGCCTGTGGTGTCTTCTTATTATTATACAGGGGGAGTAGCCTGTGGTGTCCTGTTATTATTATACAGGGGAGCAGCCCGTGGTGTCCTGTTATTATTATACCGGAGGAGCAGCCTGTGGTGTCCTGTTATTATTATACAGGGGGAGAAGCCTGTGGTGTCCTGTTATTATTATACAGGGGGAGCAGCCTGTGGTATCCTCTTATTATTATACAGGGGGAGTAGCCTGTGGTGTCCTGTTATTATTTTACAGGGGAGCAGCCCGTGGTGTCCTGTTATTATTATACAGGGGGAGCAGCCTGTGGTGTCCTGTTATTATTATACAGGGGGAGCAGCCTGTGGTGTCCTGTTATTATTATACAGGGAGAGCAGCCTGTGGTGTCCTGTTATTATTATACAGGAAGAGCAGCCTGTGGTGTCCTGTTATTGTTATACGGGGGAGCAGCCTGTGTTGTCCTGTTATTAATATACAGGGGGAGCAGCCTGTGGTGTCCTGTTATTAATAGACAGGGGGAGCAGCCCGTGGTGTCCTGTTATTATACAGGGGGAGCAGCCTGTGGTGTCCTGTTATTATTATTATACAGGGGGAGCAGCCTGTGGTGTCCTGTTATTATTATTATTATTATACAGGGGGAGGAGCCTGTGGTGTCCTGTTATTATTATTATACAGGGGGAGCAGCTTGTGGTGTCCTGTTATTATGATACAGGGGGAGCAGCCTGTGGTATTCTTTTATTATTATACAGGGGGAGCAGCCTGTGGTATCCTGTTATTATTATACAAGGGGAGCAACCTGTGGTGTCATGTTAATATTATACAGGGGGAGCAGCCTGTGGTGTCCTCTTATTATTATATAGGGGGAGCAACCTGTGGTGTCCTATTATTATTATACAGGGGGAGCAGCCTGTGGTGTCCTATTATTATTATACAGGGAGAGCAACCTGTGGTTTCCTGTTATTAATATACAGGGGGAGCAGCCCGTGGTGTCCTGTTATTATTATACAGGGGGAGCAGCCTGTGGTGTCCTGTTATTATTATTATTATACAGGGGGAGCAGCCTGTGGTGTCCTATTATTATTATTATACAGGGGGATTAGCCTGTGGTGTCCTGTTATTATTATTATAATTAATATACAGGGGGAGGAGCCTGTGGTGTCCTGTTATTATTATTATTATTATTATTATACAGGGGGAGCAGCTTGTGGTGTCCTGTTATTACAGGGTTGCCGACCCTCCCGGAATTTGCGGGAGTCTCCCGAAAATCGGGTCCTTCCTCCCGGCCCCCGGAAGGGTGGGCAACCCTCCCGGAATCAGGGGGACCCCCAGTGAGCCTCCCGATCGCGGCATTTATATGCCGCAATCCGCGGGTCTCAGGGGAGGGGGCGGAGCTAAAACGGCACAATCGTGACGTTTTAGCCCCGCCCCCTCCATGGATAACAGTTATCTAGGCTATTTGTCGTAATGGGGGCGGGGCTTAATGATGTCACAGTTAAGCCCCGCCCCCAAACGCGTAATGCAAGATTCCTCTCCGGGCTTCTCCCGGAGAGGATTTTTTTAAAGTCGGCAACCCTGTGTTATTATGATACAGGGGGAGCAGCCTGTGGTATTCTTGTATTATTATACAGGGGGAGCAGCCTGTGGTATCCTGTTATTATGATACAGGGGGAGCAGCCTGTGGTATTCTTGTATTATTATACAGGGGGAGCAGCCTGTGGTATCCTGTTATTATTATACAGGGGGAGCAACCTGTGTTTTCCTGTTATTATTATACAGGGGGAGCAGCCTGTGGTGTCCTGTTATTATTATACAAGGGGAGCAACCTGTGGTGTCATGTTATTATTATTATTATACAGGGGGAGCAGCCTGTGGTGTCCTGTTATTATATAGGGGGAGCAGCCTGTGGTGTCCTGTTATTATTATACAGGGGGAGCAGCCTGTGGTGTCCTGTTATTATTATACAGGGAGAGCAACCTGTGGTTTCCTGTTATTATACAGGGGGAGCAGCCTGTGGTGTCCTGTTATTGTTATACAGGGGGAGCAGCCTGTGGTGTTCTGTTATACATGAGGAGCAGCCTGTAGTGTCCTGTTATACAGGGTGAGCAGCCTATGGTGTCCTGTTATACAGGGGGAGCAGCCTGTGGTTTCCTGTTATGCAGGGGGAGCAGCCTGTGGTTTCCTGTTATTATTATACAGGGGGAGCAGCCTGTGGTGTCCTGTTATCATTATACAGGGGGAGCAATCTGTGGTTTCCTGTTATTATTATACAGGGGGAGCAGCCTGTGGTGTCCTGTTATTATTATACAGGGGGAGCAACCTGTGGTTTCCTGTTATAATTATACAGGGGGAGCAACCTGTGGTGTCCTGTTATTATTATACAGGGGGAGCAACCTGTGGTTTCCTGTTATTATTATACAGGGGGAGCAGCCTGTGGTGTTCTGTTATTATTATTATACAGGGGGAGCAGCCTGTGATGTCCTGTTATTATTATAAAGGGGAGCAGCCTGTGGTGTCCTGTTATTATTATACAGGGGAGCAGCCTGTGGTGTCCTGTTATTAATATACAGGGGGAGCAACCTGTGTTGTCCTGTTATTAATATACAGGGGGAGCAGCCTGTGTTGTCCTGTTATTAATATACAGGGGGAGCAGCATGTGGTGTCCTGTTATTAATATACAGGGGGAGCAGCCCGTGGTGTCCTGTTATTATTATACAGGGGGAGCAGCCCGTGGTGTCCTGTTATTATTGTACAGGGGGAGCAGCCCGTGGTGTCCTGTTATTAATATACAGGGGGAGCAACCTGTGTTGTCCTGTTATTAATATACAGGGGGAGCAGCCTGTGTTGTCCTGTTATTAATATACAGGGGGAGCAGCATGTGGTGTCCTGTTATTAATATACAGGGGGAGCAGCCCGTGGTGTCCTGTTATTATTATACAGGGGGAGCAGCCCGTGGTGTCCTGTTATTATTATACAGGGGGAGCAGCCTGTGGTGTCCTGTTATTATTATTATTATACAGGGGGAGCAGCCTGTGGTGTCCTGTTATTATTATTATTATACAGGGGGATCAGCCTGTGGTGTCCTGTAATTATTATACAGGGGGAAAGCCTGTGGTGTCCTGTTATTATAATACAGGGGAGCAGCCTGTGGTGTCCTGTTATTATTATACAGGGGGAGCAGCCTGTGGTGTCCTGTTATTATAATACAGGGGAGCAGCCTGTGGTGTCCTGTTAATATAATACAGGGGAGCAGCCTGTGGTGTCCTGTTATTATTATACAGGGGGAGCATCCTGTGGTGTCCTGTTATTATTATTATTATACAGGGGGAGCAGCCTGTGGTGTCCTGTTATTATTATTATTATTATTATTATTATTATACAGGGGGATCAGCCTGTGGTGTCCTGTAATTATTATACAGGGGGAAAGCCTGTGGTGTCCTGTTATTATAATACAGGGGAGCAGCCTGTGGTGTCCTGTTATTATTATACAGGGGGAGCAGCCTGTGGTGTCCTGTTATTATAATACAGGGGAGCAGCCTGTGGTGTCCTGTTATTATAATACAGGGGAGCAGCCTGTGGTGTCCTGTTATTATTATACAGGGGAACAGCCTGTGGTGTCCTGTTATTATACAGGGGAGCAGCCTGTGGTGTCCTGTTATTAATATACAGGGGGAGCAGCCTGTGTTGTCCTGTTATTATTATACAGGGGAGCAGCCTGTGGTATCCTGTTATTAATATACAGGGTGAGCAGCCTGTGGTGTCCTATTATTATACAGGGGGAGCAGCCTGTGGTGCCCTGTTATTATTATTATTATTATACAGGGGGATCAGCCTGTGGTGTCCTGTTATTATTATACAGGGGGAGCAGCCTGTGGTGTCCTGTTATTATTATACAGGGGGAGCAGCCTGTGGTGTCCTGTTATTAATATACAGGGGGAGCAGCCCGTGTTGTCCTGTTATTAATATACAGGGTGAGCAGCCTGTGGTTTCCTGTTATTATTATACAGGGAAGCAGCCTGTGGTGTCCTGTTATTATTATACAGGGAAGCAGCCTGTGGTGTCCTGTTATTATTATACAGGGGAGCAGCCTGTGGTGTCCTGTTATTATTATTGTACAGGGGGAGCAGCCTGTGGTGTCCTGTTATTATTATACAGGGGGAGCAGCCTGTGGTGTCCTGTTATTATTATATAGGGGAGCAGCCTGTGGTGTCCTGTTATTATTATAAAGGGGAGCAGCCTGTGGTGTCCTGTTATTATTATTATACAGGGGGAGCAGCCTGTGGTGTCCTGTTATTATTATACAGGGGGAGCAGCCTGTGGTGTCCTGTTATTATTATACAGGGGGAGCAGCCTGTGGTGTCCTGTTATTATTATACAGGGGGAGCTGGGGGCGGTGAGAGGGGCGCTGTGGGCGGTGCTGTGTGGTGACCAGCTAATATACTACACCAGTGTTAGAGGGGCGCTGTGGGCGGTGCTGTGTGGTGACCAGCTAATATACTACACCAGTGTGAGAGGGGCGCTGTGAGTGGTGCGGTGTGGTGACCAGCTAATATACTACACCAGTGTGAGAGGGGCGCTGTGGGCGGTGTGGTGACCAGCTAATATACTACACCAGTGTGAGAGGGGCGCTGTGGGCGGTGCGGTGTGGTGACCAGCTAATATACTACACCAGTGTGAGAGGGGCGCTGTGGGCGGTGCTGTGTGGTGAACAGCTAATATACTACACCAGTGTGAGAGGGGCGCTGTGGGCGGTGCTGTGTGGTGACCAGCTAATATACTACACCAGTGTGAGAGGGGCGCTGTGGGCGGTGCTGTGTGGTGACCAGCTAATATACTACACCAGTGTGAGAGGGGCGCTGTGGGCGGTGCTGTGTGGTGACCAGCTAATATACTACACCAGTGTGAGAGGGGCGCTGTGGGCGGTGCTGTGTGGTGACCAGCTAATATACTACACCAGTGTGAGAGGGGCGCTGTGGGCGGTGCTGTGTGGTGACCAGCTAATATACTACACCAGTGTGAGAGGGGCGCTGTGGGCGGTGCTGTGTGGTGACCAGCTAATATACTACACCAGTGTGAGAGGGGCGCTGTGGGCGGTGCTGTGTGGTGACCAGCTAATATACTACACCAGTGTGAGAGGGACGCTGTGGGCGGTGCTGTGTGGTGACCAGCTAATATAATACACCAGTGTGAGAGGGGCGCTGTGGGTGGTGCGGTGACCAGCTAATATCCTACACCAGAGTGAGAGGGGCGCTGTGGGCGGTGCTGTGTGGTGACCAGCTAATATACTACACCAGTGTGAGAGGGGCGCTGTGGGCGGTGCTGTGTGGTGACCAGCTAATATACTACACCAGTGTGAGAGGGACGCTGTGGGCGGTGCTGTGTGGTGACCAGCTAATATAATACACCAGTGTGAGAGGGGCGCTGTGGGCGGTGCTGTGTGGTGACCAGCTAATATACTACACCAGTGTGAGAGGGGCGCTGTGGGCGGTGCTGTGTGGTGACCAGCTAATATACTACACCAGTGTGAGAGGGGCGCTGTGGGCAGTGCTATGTGGTGACCAGCTAATATACTACACCAGTATGAGAGGGGCGCTGTGGGCGGTGCTGTGTGGTGACCAGCTAATATACTACACCAGTGTGAGAGGGACGCTGTGGGCGGTGCTGTGTGGTGACCAGCTAATATAATACACCAGTGTGAGAGGGGCGCTGTGGGTGGTGCGGTGACCAGCTAATATCCTACACCAGGCAGGGGGCGTGGCCACGGAGGTGAGAGGGTGAGCACACACGCGTGAGCTCCCCGGGATCGAAATCCTGCTGTATCTGCCTACCGGGTGAGCGCTGTCGGGGTGACCGGGCTTGAGTGCCTCTTGTCGGGCATTGGAGAAGCAGCGCAGCGCTCAGCTGTCCGGCTGCGTGGATCTGTGGTGGCGGCGTGCTGTCAGTCCCGGAAGTGAAGCGGCGCCTTGGAAGGCAGAACGCCGCGTGCAGACGCTGACGGGGGAGTGAGGGGGAAGCAGCAGACACGGGCTCTGCTGGAGACGCTGCAGCCCCACCGAATAGACTGGCTTTGGAGCGGTGCATCGGACAAGCAGAGAAATCCACTGGGGGCCAGGACAGCAGGGAATATTGGATTGCCCGAAGTTCTGTGCTGGGTAAAGTACTGCCTACGCTACATTGATTCTTTATGCTGCATTGAACAGTTTTTTTTTCATTGCTGTGTTGACTGCTTGCCAAAAGCTTAAGTCGGGACTGTATAACACTCGGAGGCTGGGTACTGGAGCCTGGTGTTGTTTTTTCTACTCTGAGAATATTGTTTATTCGATCCCCATATACAAACTGTCATGTAGAAGTTCTGTGCTGGGTAAAGTACTGCCTATGCTACACTAATTCTTTATGCTGCATTGAACAGTTTTTTTTTTTTTTCCCATTGCCGTGTTGACTGCTTGCCAAAAGCTTAAATCGGGACTGTATAACACTCGGAGGCCGGGTATAGGAGCCTGGTGTTGTTTTTTCTACCCTGAGAATATTGATCATTCGCTCCCCTTATACAAACTGTCATTTAGCCTTGGTGCAGGCTTATAAATAATACAGTGCTTATTGTGAATAGGCTGCATCACTCCTAGAGGCTAATACCCTGTAATATCTGTGGCAATGGGGAAAACCGGGACGGCAACGGCAGCTGCTCGCCTAGAAAAGTATGCCCGTACCCAGGGCAATCCAGTCCATACCCCAGCAACCACCCCCCAAAGTACACCCTGCAAGAGTAAAAGTCCCCCGCCAGCTGGTGAAATAACCCTTCAGCAAGTCTTAGACGCAATAACCTGCAGTGAGCAGCGTATCTCAGAACAAATAAATGGCATACAAATAGAGATAGCCGCTGTTAAGACTGAATTAAGGACAACAAACGAGCGGATGAAACTCGTGGAAGACCGCATATCTGCGGTAGAGGACACTAATCAGCGTTGGACATCCAAAGTTGATTTATTGGCCCGACAACTATCCGAAGTTCGCCATCAGCTTTCGGATGTTGAGGGTAGACTGAGGAGAAACAATTTAAGATTTGTAGGCCTCCCCGAGCATACGGAAGGCCAAGATGTGGTTAAATTTGTGGAACAGTGGATGCTGAAAGAACTAGAGAAATCTGCCCTTTCTCGGCAGTTTGCGGTGGAGCGGGCCCATCGTGTCCCTTCAAGACCACTACCCCCTGGTGCCCCTCCGCGCACATTAATAGTGAAGGTTTTAAACTTTCAGGACAGGGACGCTATCCTCAGACATACACGTTCCAAGGGCCAATTGGAATATAACGGCAGCAAGGTCTCGGTCTTCCCTGACTATTCCCGGGAGGTCCAGAAGGACCGGGCTGGGTTCAATGAGATTAAGCGAAGATTACGAGTGTGTAACCTGAAGTACCCAATGCTCTTTCCGGCTAAATTGAGGGTGGCTGCCAACGGGGAAACAAATTTCTTTGCAACCCCCGAAGAAGCAGCAAAATGGCTGGATGGTTGGGCACCGGGTACTCGGCAGCTGGCCACTAGTTAGGCAGTTTTTGTTTTCTTCTAGTGTAACTGGGGAGCTCACCTCACTATAGTGGCTAAAGGGTATCTATCGCTAGCCCCTAGACAACAGGTTTTCCTTTTCTTCTTCTTTTTTTTTTTATTTATTTCTTCTTCTCTTTTTGAGGGTGGGTGGGTGCGGGGGGAGTTAAGGTATGCCTTCAAGGGGAGGGTATGCAGGGAGGGGGAGGTTGGGGTTTTTGTGTGTGGTATTTACATTCTTGTATGCTGTCGAGGCAAAGGCTTGGTCAAGGAAAAAAGGTTTTCTCAACAAACAAGGTGTATGCTCCAGGGTACTACGGGAGCCGAGGGTCCCACGCGATGGAGGGGTAGTAAATATAAGGAGAGATTAACAGCCCAACAACTCAATGATTAAAATATTGTCATGGAATGTCAGAGGGGCGAACGATAAAGTTAAGCGCTCCCTGATAATGGGCCAACTTCAAAAGCTTAAGGCCGATATTGTGTGCTTAATCGAAACACACTTGGTTGGGGGAAAGCTATTGTCATTAAAAAAGCCCTGGGTTGGAGAAATATTTCATGCTCCGTTTACATCTTCATCGCGGGGGATCTCTGTCCTCGTGAGGAAAACGCTGGCATTTAAGTGTGTGAGGGTACAGTCGGATCCTGGGGGCCGATTTATCTTTCTCGATTGCAAGGTTAATAATGTACCTATGCTGTTATTGTTTGTCTATATCCCTCCCCCCTTTTCCTATGAAATCCTTGTTAGAGCGGTGGAGTTTGTAGCGGGATCTCCTCAGTCCTGCATAGTCTGTATGGGCGATTTTAACAATGTCCCAGATCCTTATATAGACAGATGGAGGACTGCTCAAACTTCCTCTGCTCTATCCGGGAGCAACACAGGATTCTCTTCCTTTATTCAGGAACTGGGCTGGATAGACGTTTGGAGAGTCCGCAATCCAGATACTAAGCAGTATTCATGTTACTCGGCATCGTACTCGACCTTCTCAAGGATAGATCTCGCCTTGGTGTCTAAGAATTTTATAACCCAGATTGAGGGGGTCGAATACAAGGCTAGAGGGGTCTCAGACCATGCTCCGTTAATTTTATCCATTAGCGATAATCATGACGTGGGACAGAGGTTTTGGAAATTGGACGCTAGTTGGTTGGACCGCCTGGGGGTAGAGGGAACATTAGGTGCCCAATGGGAGGAGTTTTGGGAACTAAACAGAGGTACGTCTTCACCAGATCTAGTGTGGGATGCTTTTAAAGCCTATGTTAGGGGTACCTTAAAAAAACGTGTGGCTGAGATAAAAAAAGCTAGTAGGGTGAAAATCAAAAACTAGAAGAGAGAACCATAGAACAGGAGGCTAGGTATTTGGCAACTAGGAGGGACTCTCATAGACAAGAGTGGTTGGCGACTCAAGGGGAATGGATGGAGTGCTTAAAGGAGGATAATATTCGCTCTATGTCATACCGGGAGCGTAGATTTTTTCAGCATTCCGACCGCCCGGGTAGATATTTGGCGCTCTTGGCCAAAGCGGAAAGTCCATCTAACACCATTAATTGTATTAAAAAAGACGATGGCACTAGAGTGGACACTACGGCCCGGATTGGGCTTGAAATTATGAGTTATTATAGCAAACTTTATACCTCCAAATTGGAACGTTCACTCTCTGAAATAGAAAATTACATATCCAAAATCGATCTTCCCTCCCTTAATCAGGTAGAGTCGGCAGAACTCGACGCCCCAATAAGCATAGAGGAAATCAAGGTGGCAGTCAGTAATCTCCCGATAGGCAAAGCCTCCGGGACTGATGGACTACCTGCGGAACTATATAAAAAGTTTTCGGAGGTCATCGCCCCCCTATTTTGGGAAACACTGACATCTTGTTTTACTAGTGGTATTCTCCCACCATCTATGTTAGAGGCAAAGATCATTACTATATTAAAGCAAGGGAAAGATCCATTGTCCCTAGATTCTTATAGACCGATATCGCTAATACCAATAGAAGCAAAGATTCTGGCTAAAATCTTAGCTGCTTGGCTGAACAGATATATTTTAAAAATAATTCATCCCGCACAAACTGGATTTATGCCAGGAAAATCCACTAACCTTAATTTACATAAATTGTATTGCCATTTACAGAATACACAAAATGCCGGTGAAACTTCAGCTATAATTTCGCTCGATGCCTCTAAGGCGTTTGACGCGTTAGAATGGCCATATCTCTGGTCCGTACTTCGGGCCGTTGGTATAGGCCCTAGCTTTATTAAATGGCTGCAAATGTTATATTCTGCCCCCACAGCCCGAGTATCAGTGAATGGGTGGACCTCTTCGGCCTTTACCCTTGCCAGGGGGACTAGGCAGGGTTGTCCTCTGTCCCCTGTCCTCTTCGCCCTGGCAGTGGAACCGCTATCCTGTATTTTTAGGAAGCACTCAAATATCAAAGGCTTTAGGGCTGGTGAAGATAGCGATATTGTTTCACTTTTTGCAGACGATATATTAATCTACTTGGCTGATTATAAGTCCGACCTACCAGTGGTACTTAAGGCTCTGGGGGAATTTGGTAGCCACTCCGGGATTAAGATAAATTGGGAGAAATCTCATGCACTCCATGTTGATGTTCCAGGTTCCCTTGCGGCCCCCCATCCACTCCCTTTGAAATGGGTCTCTACTTTCAAATATCTAGGAATTTGGATCTCCAAAGACCCCAGTGCGTTTATTCCCCTGAATATATTCCCACTAATAGATCAGTTAATAAAAAAATGTAGGGTCTGGAATCGTCTGCCGCTTACTGTAACGGGCAGGGTGAACTTAATAAAAATGGTTATTCTCCCAAAATTTTTGTATGTTCTCCAACAGGTCCCAGTTTATCTTCCCAAAGCGATCTTTAGAAGAATTAATGGCATTATGTCATCATTTATTTGGCATAATTCCAGACCTAAATTGCAAATGCAAATCTTAATGCAAGACAAACAAGAGGGGGGCTTGGCGCTACCGGATCTTAGGAGGTATTATATCGCGGCTCAATTAATTCAACTGAGGCCATGGCTAAGCCCACATCCAAACGTGGACCAGTTAGCGACCCTGGTACATTCATCCTCCCCAGGAACTAGTCCCCTGTCGAAACTTCTTGGGGGGCATACTCGAGCAGGAGACCCGCCCATTATAGTTCAGGCCATAAAGGTGTGGAGAGAGGCCAATTCACTGCTTGGATTTATGGAGTTGGATCCGGAATATCCTATAGGGGAATTAGGTGATAGGGGAGCGATGGCGACCTTGCAATTAAAGGCCACGTGGGGGGCGTATCTGATACAGTCAGTGGGTCAGCTATACAAAGATGGTTGTTTGAAGTCCTTTGTGCAGCTTAGAGAGGAGTTTGGGGTTCCGCAAACATTCTTCTTCCGCTATTTGCAATTACGAAGTCTTCTAAATAAGTTCCTCCCCTCCCCCCCCCTGTGCTTGGTGGAATCCCCGCTAAAAAAATTATTGAAAAAAGACTCTAAATATAGCTCTGTGGCCATACTATATAAGCTTCTTAACAAGGCTCGTTTATGCATAAATATGTCGCATCTAAGAGGAAAATGGGAAAGCGAGGTAGGCCCCTTAAGAGATAAGGAATGGCAAATAGCCACGTCATCAGTATCGCTATCCACCAACTCTATTCGAGTACAGCAGGTCCAATTGTTTGTCTTGCATAGAGCATATCTTTCCACGAATCGAATTGTCAAATTTAGACCTGATGCTTCATTGATGTGCCCGAAATGCAGATCATTACCTGGTTCTTTTCTACATTTATTATGGGAGTGCCAGGAAGTGGCAGCTTTTTGGAGGCAAGTAATGGATATTATGGTGGAGATAGGGATCCCTAGAGAAGCTTTATCCCTGAAAAGCTGTATCCTGAATATTGTAGATGAAGTAGGGATATCTGGTAGTGAAAAAAAATATCTTATAAATCTTGTGGCTTTAGCCAAAATGATCATCGCAAGAACATGGTTGGCAGCAAAAAGTCCTGAAATTAATAGCTGGATTGGCCTGGTTAATTATATGTGCACCCAAGAGAAATATTTGCACCTAAGTAGGAATTCACTAGGGAAATTTAATGTAGTATGGGATAGATGGAGATCTTCTAGATATTGGCACTATTGAAATACGTAAATTCTTTATTGTTTTTTAATTATGATTGTAACCCTTGGGGTTCTTGCCCCTCTTATGGTTGATGTGTTGTGTGTATTTATTGGTTTTTTTCCCCCTGCACCACGTTTCTATTTTCTATATACCCCATTTGGTGAGATATGGTAGTGTAAAAACCTAACTATATCTATATTCGAATATATTTAGATTGTGTTTGTATAGCATTACACTATCGATAACACTGCGTACATTTTTTGATCATTGATTGTTTATATGCTTATTTTCACTTTGAGTATCTATAAAATTGTATAACCAGGCCAAAGGACTACTTGACAATTCAGCTTCCCCCGATTATGCAAGTGGAAAGCTAAGGATCGGCCTCCACCCCATAGTACCTATCTGGCTGCCAAGTTCCATTATGAACTTAAAGCATATCTTGTAAAGATTATCCCTAATATGGGTCCCTGTCAGCGACCTAATTCTAGCCCCATGGAGTCCACCTGTATTTAATCCAACAGGTTTGTTGAGTATTCAGTATGGAATCTGTTTGACCAAGCTTGACCAAGCCCGACCCTGCCTTTTTTTTTTTTTTTTTTACGAAATTAGACTGTACCACAGATGTCTTTGTATCTTTGTCATTCTTTGTTTGCTATGTTCTTTAGCGCTTATGTGTTTTTTGTTTCTTATTCTCTTTTATAGTGAAAATTAAATAAAGATTATGTATAATAAATATCCTACACCAGTGTGAGAGGGGCGCTGTGGGCGGTGCTGTGTGGTGACCAGCTAATATACTACACCGGTGTGAGAGGGGCGCTGTGGGCGGTGCTGTGTGGTGACCAGCTAATATACTACACCAGTGTGAGAGGGACGCTGTGGGCGGTGCTGTGTGGTGACCAGCTAATATAATACACCAGTGTGAGAGGGGCGCTGTGGGCGGTGCTGTGTGGTGACCAGCTAATATACTACACCAGTGTGAGAGGGGCGCTGTGGGCGGTGCTGTGTGGTGACCAGCTAATATACTACACCAGTGTGAGAGGGGCGCTGTGGGCGGTGCTGTGTGGTGACCAGCTAATATACTACACCAGTATGAGAGGGGCGCTGTGGGCGGTGTGGTGACCAGCTAATATACTACACCAGTATGAGAGGGGCGCTGTGGGTGCTGTGTGGTGACCAGCTAATATACTACACCAGTGTGAGAGGGGCGCTGTGGGCGGTGCGGTGACCAGCTAATATACTACACCAGTGTGAGAGGGGCACTGTGGGCGGTGCGGTGACCAGCTAATATACTACACCAGTGTGAGACGGGCGCTGTGGGCGGTGCGGTGACCAGCTAATATACTACACCAGTGTGAGAGGGGCGCTGTGGGCGGTGCTGTGTAATGACCAGCTAATATACTACACCAGTGTGAGAGGGGCGCTGTGGGCGGTGCTGTGTGGTGACCAGCTAATACTGTATACTACACCAGTGTGAGAGGGGCGCTGTGGGCGGTGCGGTGTGGTGACCAGCTAATATACCACACCAGTGTGAGAGGGGCGCTGTGGGCGGTGCGGTGTGGTGACCAGCTAATATACCACACCAGTGTGAGAGGGGTGCTGTGGGCGGTGCTGTGTGGTGACAAGCTAATATACTACACCAGTGTGAGAGGGGCGCTGTGGGCGGTGCTGTGTGGTGACCAGCTAATATACCACACCAGTGTGAGAGGGGCGCTGTGGGTGCTGTGTGGTGACCAGCTAATATACCACACCAGTGTGAGAGGGGCGCTGTGGGCGGTGCTGTGTGGTGACCAGCTAATATACTACACCAGTGTGAGAGGGGCACTGTGGGCAGTGCTGTGTGGTGACCAGCTAATATCCTACACCAGTGTGAGAGGGGCACTGTGGGCAGTGCTGTGTGGTGACCAGCTAATATACTACACCAGTGTGAGAGGGGCGCTGTGGGCGGTGCTGTGTGGTGACCAGCTAATATCCTACACCAGTGTGAGAGGGGCGCTGTGAGCGGTGCTGTGTGGTGACCAGCTAATATAATACACCAGTGTGAGAGGGGCGCTGTGGGCGGTGCTGTGTGGTGACCAGCTAATATCCTACACCAGTGTGAGAGGGGCGCTGTGGGCGGTGCTGTGTGGTGACCAGCTAATATCCTACACCAGTGTGAGAGGGGCGCTGTGGGCGGTGCTGTGCGGTGACCAGCTAATATACTACACCAGTGTGAGAGGGGCGCTGTGGGCGGTGCTGTGTGGTGACCAGCTAATATACTACACCATGTGAGAGGGGCGCTGTGGGCGGTGCGGTGCGGTGACCAGCTAATATACTACACCAGTGTGAGAGGGGCGCTGTGGGCGGTGCTGTGTGGTGACCAGCTAATATACTACACCATGTGAGAGGGGCGCTGTGGGCGGTGCGGTGCGGTGACCAGCTAATATACTACACCAGTGTGAGAGGGGCGCTGTGGGCGGTGCTGTGTGGTGACCAGCTAATATACTACACCAGTGTGAGAGGGGCGCTGTGGGCGGTGCTGTGTGGTGACCAGCTAATATACTACACCAGTGTGAGAGGGGCGCTGTGGGCGGTGCTGTGTGGTGACCAGCTAATATACTACACCAGTGTGAGAGGGGCGCTGTGGGCGGTGCTGTGTGGTGACCAGCTAATATACTACACCAGTGTGAGAGGGACGCTGTGGGCGGTGCTGTGTGGTGACCAGCTAATATAATACACCAGTGTGAGAGGGGCGCTGTGGGTGGTGCGGTGACCAGCTAATATCCTACACCAGAGCGAGAGGGGCGCTGTGGGCGGTGCTGTGTGGTGACCAGCTAATATACTACACCAGTGTGAGAGGGGCGCTGTGGGCGGTGCTGTGTGGTGACCAGCTAATATACTACACCAGTGTGAGAGGGACGCTGTGGGCGGTGCTGTGTGGTGACCAGCTAATATAATACACCAGTGTGAGAGGGGCGCTGTGGGCGGTGCTGTGTGGTGACCAGCTAATATACTACACCAGTGTGAGAGGGGCGCTGTGGGCGGTGCTGTGTGGTGACCAGCTAATATACTACACCAGTGTGAGAGGGGCGCTGTGGGCGGTGCTGTGTGGTGACCAGCTAATATACTACACCAGTGTGAGAGGGGCGCTGTGGGCGGTGCTGTGTGGTGACCAGCTAATATACTACACCAGTATGAGAGGGGCGCTGTGGGCGGTGCTGTGTGGTGACCAGCTAATATACTACACCAGTATGAGAGGGGCGCTGTGGGTGCTGTGTGGTGACCAGCTAATATACTACACCAGTGTGAGAGGGGCGCTGTGGGCGGTGCGGTGACCAGCTAATATACTACACCAGTGTGAGAGGGGCACTGTGGGCGGTGCGGTGACCAGCTAATATACTACACCAGTGTGAGAGGGGCGCTGTGGGCGGTGCGGTGACCAGCTAATATACTACACCAGTGTGAGAGGGACGCTGTGGGCGGTGCTGTGTAATGACCAGCTAATATACTACACCAGTGTGAGAGGGGCGCTGTGGGCGGTGCTGTGTGGTGACCAGCTAATATACTACACCAGTGTGAGAGGGGCGCTGTGGGCGGTGCGGTGTGGTGACCAGCTAATATACCACACCAGTGTGAGAGGGGCGCTGTGGGCGGTGCGGTGTGGTGACCAGCTAATATACCACACCAGTGTGAGAGGGGTGCTGTGGGCGGTGCTGTGTGGTGACAAGCTAATATACTACACCAGTGTGAGAGGGGCGCTGTGGGCGGTGCTGTGTGGTGACCAGCTAATATACCACACCAGTGTGAGAGGGGCGCTGTGGGTGCTGTGTGGTGACCAGCTAATATACCACACCAGTGTGAGAGGGGCGCTGTGGGCGGTGCTGTGTGGTGACCAGCTAATATACTACACCAGTGTGAGAGGGGCACTGTGGGCGGTGCTGTGTGGTGACCAGCTAATATCCTACACCAGTGTGAGAGGGGCGTTGTGAGCGGTGCTGTGTGGTGACCAGCTAATATCCTACACCAGTGTGAGAGGGGCGCTGTGGGCGGTGCTGTGCGTTGACCAGCTAATATACTACACCAGTGTGAGAGGGGCGGTGCTGTGTGGTGACCAGCTAATATACTACACCATGTGAGAGGGGCGCTGTGGGCGGTGCGGTGCGGTGACCAGCTAATATACTACACCAGTGTGAGAGGGGCGCTGTGGGCGGTGCTGTGTGGTGACCAGCTAATATACTACACCATGTGAGAGGGGCGCTGTGGGTGGTGCGGTGACCAGCTAATATACTACACCAGTGTGAGAGGGCCGCTGTAGGCGGTGCTGTGCGGTGACCAGCTAATATACCACACCAGTGTGAGAGGGGCGCTGTGGGCGGTGCTGTGTGGTGACCAGCTAATATACTACACCAGTGTGAGAGGGGCACTGTGGGCGGTGCTGTGTGGTGACCAGCTAATATCCTACACCAGTGTGAGAGGGGCGCTGTGGGCGGTGCTGTGTGGTGACCAGCTAATATACTACACCAGTGTGAGAGGGGCACTGTGGGCGGTGCTGTGTGGTGACCAGCTAATATCCTACACCAGTGTGAGAGGGGCGCTGTGGGCGGTGCTGTGTGGTGACCAGCGAATATACCACACCAGTATGAGAGGGGCGCTGTGGGCGGTGCTGTGTGGTGACCAGCTAATACACTACACCAGTGTGAGAGGGGCACTGTGGGCGGTGCTGTGTGGTGACCAGCTAATATACCACACCAGTGTGAGAGGGGCGCTGTGGGCGGTGCTGTGTGGTGACCAGCGAATATACCACACCAGTATGAGAGGGGCGCTGTGGGCGGTGCTGTGTGGTGACCAGCTAATATACCACACCAGTGTGAGAGGGGCGCTGTGGGCGGTGCTGTGTGGTGACCAGCGAATATACCACACCAGTGTGAGAGGGGCGCTGTGGGCGGTGCTGTGTGGTGACCAGCGAATATACTACACCAGTGTGAGAGGGGCGCTGTGGGCAGTGCTGTGTGGTGACCAGCTAATATACCACACCAGTGTGAGAGGGGCGCTGTGGGCGGTGCTGTGTGGTGACCAGCGAATATACCACACCAGTATGAGAGGGGCGCTGTGGGCGGTGCTGTGTGGTGACCAGCTAATACACTACACCAGTGTGAGAGGGGCGCTGTGGGCGGTGCTGTGTGGTGACCAGCTAGTATACTACACCAGTGTGAGAGGGGCGCTGTGGGTGCTGTGTGGTGACCAGCTAATATACTACACCAGTGTGAGAGGGGCGCTGTGGGCGGTGCTGTGTGGTGACCAGCTAATATACTACACCAGTGTGAGAGGGGCACTGTGGGCGGTGCTGTGTGGTGACCAGCTAATATACTACACCAGTGTGAGAGGGGCGCTGTGGGTGCTGTGTGGTGCCTGCTGCAGTGCAGGTGTAACCCGACCACTTACCTGGCGCCGCACCCTCTCACCTTCAGGCCGTGCCAAACCATGGTCCTGGAAAACTCCGGCACCTGACACCAGGCACTTCCCCCCCGATGGATTCCCCTCCCGTACTGTCAGGAACACAATGGGGGTTAGGAAGGCTCCACCGTTCTACTCACAGAGGGTTGAATGTGGAGGGGGTAATGGGTGGCTGCAAACTTCACCGGCTGGGTGACTGGTCATCATCGGCCGGAGCCTCAGCCACCCAGCTTCACCTATTGGCACTCGGACACCCAGGAGCTTCACCTATTGGCACTCACACATCCCTGTGCAGCCCCAGGCCGGTACTCATGGGGAGGGGAGACAGACAAACGTAGGGACTGCTCCCTCCCAGGCTCTGTCACCTTGACGTCCGCTCTCCAGGACCTGTAGGGGAAACACAACCTCCCTATCCTATAACCTTCCTAACACGGGGATAACTGCCCTACGCTCCCCCAACAACATACATTACGCTGCAGGTATCTGGTCCCTCACACAATCCACTAATATGCAAAACACAGTAACATGTCCAAAACCCACAAAGAATAACATCAGGCGGCAGGCCTAGTGCCTGAAAATATAGCCCGGGCCTAGAGCCCATCCTGCAGGGGCCTGACTATGGAGGCTCAGGCCTGGAGCCTAAATCTCTAGCCCCTGGGTAACACGCCCACTTAACGGGGCCTCGAGCCTTATGCCCGGCTGTTGTGCTATGGGCTTAGTGCCAGAACGTGGGGCCTTGAGGCAGGATGCCCCACCTACATTACCTGAGGGCCAGGAGGACCCACCTAAAACACCCACGGGCCTAATTCCCGACCTATAATGGGTCCCACGGGCCGGCCTGGAGGGCCCGACTAACTATACCAGGGCCTAATGCCCAGTGGTAGGGGCCACAGGCCAGGAGGGCCCAACCATGAAATGACCGCTTGGGCCGAGAGGGGTCTGTCTATGCCCACGGGCCTAGTGCGTGATCACCCGGTGGTCTAGGTAGGTGTGGGGTAGGTGGCCCTGGGGCCGCCTACCTGGTGTTGGGAGAGGCCGCGGGGAGCTTCATCAGCTCTAGTGTTTTCCACCCCCGCTGCTCTCTCCAGGTCCGGACGCCATATTCTTTCTTCTGCTGCTGGCCCGTTGCTTCTTTTCTTCTTGCATGAGGTGCCGGAGATCTTCTGGCTTGATCCCGGTGTCTTCTGGCCTCTTCCATGGCCGCCGGAGCTGTTCTCCTCTCCGCCGAAGCCTTCTTCCTCCAGCAGCGTCTTCTGTCTTCTTACAGAGCGCTACTGCGCTCCGCCAACAGGGGATCCTCTTCTTCCACCTCCCGGCGGCGTCTGTCGTCAGACGCCGGGGCGGGGCCGAGTACGGCGCGGTGAGCTTCCTATTGGATGCCGATTCAGGAGCCATGATTGGCTCCCGAATGGCACCAATGTTTAAACGCCGGGGGCAGCGATTTTCATTGGTGGCCAAAAAAGCGCCAATTACAAACAGCTGCCGCTCCGTCGCTCCCAACCGCCGCTTGTCCACCGCTGTTAGCGCAGAGATCAGACAGCTGATCCCTGCACCGGGGCACATCACTACACCAGCCATACCGACACTGTGCACAGATTTCCCTGTCATAAGCCGATCCACAGGGAGGAAATCAATCACTTACAGGAACAGCACAGTCTGCACCACCTGTATTACAGGAACAGCACAGTCTGCACCACCTGTATTACAGGAACAGCACAGTCTGCACCACCTGTATTACAGGAACACCACAGTCTGCACCACCTGTATTACAGGAACACCACAGTCTGCACCACCTGTATTACAGGAACACCACAGTCTGCACCACCTGTATTCAGTCTGCACCACCTGTATTACAGGAACAGCACAGTCTGCACCACCTGTATTACAGGAAAACCACAGTCTGCACCACCTGTATTACAGGAACACCACAGCCTGCACCACCTGTATTACAGTAACACGGACCACCTGTATTACAGTAACACCGGGGTCCACACCACCTGTATTACAGTAACACTGGGGTCCGCACCACCTGTATTACAGTAACACCGGGGTCCGCACCAGGGCCGGACTGGGACCAAAAATCGGCCCTGGCATTTTTGAGCACACAGGCCCACCAGGAGTAGGCGGGACCATTGCGCGGCGAAGCCGCGTGCCAAAAAGGGGGTGTGGCCTCACTGAAAGGAGGCGTGGCATCACAAAAAGGAGCACTACACATTATGGAATACACTGTTATGCCCATTACACATTATGGAACACACTGTTATGCCCATTACACATTATGGAATACACTGTTATGCCCATTACACATTATGGAATACACTGTTATGCCCATTACACATTATGGAATACACTGTTATGCCCATTACACATTATGGAATACACTGTTATGCCCATTACACATTATGGAACACACTGTTATGCCCATTACACATTATGGAATACACTGTTATGCCCATTACACATTATGGAATACACTGTTATGCCCATTACACATTATGGAATACACCGTAATGCCCATTACACATTATGGAACACACTGTTATGCCCATTACACATTATGGAACACACTGTTATGCCCATTACACATTATGGAATACACTGTTATGCCCATTACACATTATGGAATACACTGCTATGCCCATTACACATTATGGAACACACTGTTATGCCCATTACACATTATGGAATACACTGTTATGCCCATTACACATTATGGAATACACTGTTATGCCCATTACACATTATGGAATGCACTGTTATGCCCATTACACATTATGGAATACACTGTTATGCCCATTACACATTATGGAATACACTGTTATGCCCATTACACATTATGGAATACACTGTTATGCCCATTACACATTATGGAATACACTGTTATGCCCATTACACATTATGGAATGCACTGTTATGCCCATTACACATTATGGAATACACTGCTATGCCCATTACACATTATGGAATACACTGTTATGCCCATTACACATTATGGAATGCACTGTTATGCCCATTACACATTATGGAATACACTGCTATGCCCATTACACATTATGGAATGCACTGCTATGCCCATTACACATTATGGAATGCACTGTTATGCCCATTACACATTATGGAATGCACTGTTATGCCCATTACACATTATGGAATGCACTGTTATGCCCATTACACATTATGGAACACACTGTTATGCCCATTACACATTATAGAATACACTGTTATGCCCATTACACATTATGGAATACACTGTTATGCCCATTACACATTATGGAATACACTGTTATGCCCATTACACATTATGGAATACACTGCTATGCCCATTACACATTATGGAATACACTGTTATGCCCATTACCCATTATGGAATGCACTGTTATGCCCATTACACATTATGGAATGCACTGTTATGCCCATTACACATTATGGAATGCACTGTTATGCCCATTACACATTATGGAACGCACTGTTATGCCCATTACACATTATGGAATATACTGTTATGCCCATTACACATTATGGAATACACTGTTATGCCCATTACACATTATGGAACACACTGTTATGCCCATTACACATTATGGAACACACTGTTATGCCCATTACACATTATGGAACACAATTGCTATGCCCATTACACATTATGGAATACACTGCTATGCCCATTACACATTATGGAACACACTGCTATGCCCATTACACATTATGGAACACACTGTTATGCCCATTACACATTATGGAAACACACTGTTATGCCCATTACACATTATGGAATACACTGTTATGCCCATTACACATTATGGAACACACTGTTATGCCCATTACACATTATGGAATACACTGTTATGCCCATTACACATTATGGAATACACTGTAATGCCCATTACACATTATGGAACACACCGTTATGCCCATTACACATTATGGAACACACCGTTATGCCCATTACACATTATGGAATACACTGTAATGCCCATTACACATTATGGAATACACTGTTATGCCCATTACACATTATGGAATACACTGTTATGCCCATTACACATTATGGAATACACTGTAATGCCCATTACACATTATGGAATACACCGCTATGCCCATTACACATTATTGAACACACCGTTATGCCCATTACACATTATGGAATACACTGTTATGCCCATTACACATTATGGAACACACTGTTATGCCCATTACACATTATGGAATACACTGTTATGCCCATTACACATTATGGAATACACTGTTATGCCCATTACACATTATGGAATACACTGTTATGCCCATTACACATTATGGAATACCACTGTTATGCCCATTACACATTATGGAACACACTGTTAGGCCCATTACACATTATGGAATACACTGTTATGCCCATTACACATTATGGAACACACTGCTATGCCCATTACACATTATGGAATACACTGCTATGCCCATTACACATTATGGAATACACTGTTATGCCCATTACACATTATGGAACACACTGTTATGCCCATTACACATTATGGAATACACTGTTATGCCCATTACACATTATGGAATACACTGTTATGCCCATTACACATTATGGAACACACTGTTATGCCCATTACACATTATGGAATACACTGTTATGCCCATTACACATTATGGAACACACTGCTATGCCCATTACACATTATGGAATACACTGCTATGCCCATTACACATTATGGAATACACTGCTATGCCCATTACACATTATGGAACACACTGTTATGCCCATTACACATTATGGAACACACTGTTATGCCCATTACACATTATGGAATGCACTGTTATGCCCATTACACATTATGGAATACACTGTTATGCCCATTACACATTATGGAACACACCACTATGCCCATTACACATTATGGAACACACCACTATGCCCATTACACATTATGGAACACACCACTATGCCCATTACACATTATGGAATACACTGTTATGCCCATTACACATTATGGAATGCACTGTTATGCCCATTACACATTATGGAACACACTGTTATGCCCATTACACATTATGGAACACACCACTATGCCCATTACACATTATGGAACACACTGTTATGCCCATTACACATTATGGAACACACTGTTATGCCCATTACACATTATGGAATACACTGTTATGCCCATTACACATTATGGAATACACTGTTATGCCCATTACACATTATAGAACACACCGTTATGCCCATTACACATTATGGAATACACTGTTATGCCCATTACACATTATGGAACACACTGTTATGCCCATTACACATTATGGAACACACTGCTATGCCCATTACACATTATGGAATACACTGCTATGCCCATTACACATTGCCGCACACTGTATTGCCCATTACACATTATGGAATACACTGTTATGCCCATTACACATTATGGAATACACTGTTATGCCCATTACCCATTATGGAATACACTGCTATGCCCATTACCCATTATGGAATACACTGTTATGCCCATTACCCATTATGGAATACACCGTTATGCCCATTACACATTATGGAATACACCGTTATGCGCATTACACATTATGGAATACACCGTTATGCCCATTACACATTATGGAACGCCCTGTTATGCCCATTACACATTATGGAACGCCCTGCTATGCCCATTACACATTATGGAACACACTGTTATGCCCATTACACATTATGGAATACACTGCTATGCCCATTACACATTATGGAACACACTGTTATGCCCATTACACATTATGGAATACACTGTTATGCCCATTACACATTATGGAATACACTGTTATGCCCATTACACATTATGGAATACACCGCTATGCCCATTACACATTATGGAACACACCGCTATGCCCATTACACATTATTGAACACACCGTTATGCCCATTACACATTATGGAATACACTGTTATGCCCATTACACATTATGGAATACACTGTTATGCCCATTACCCATTATGGAACACACTGTTATGCCCATTACACATTATGGAATACACTGCTATGCCCATTACACATTATGGAATACACTGCTATGCCCATTACACATTATGGAATACACTGTTATGCCCATTACACATTATGGAACACACCGTTATGCCCATTACACATTATGGAACACACCGTTATGCCCATTACACATTATGGAACACACTGTTATGCCCATTACACATTATGGAACGCACTGTTATGCCCATTACACATTATGGAATACACTGCTATGCCCATTACACATTATGGAATGCACTGTTATGCCCATTACACATTATGGAATGCACTGTTATGCCCATTACACATTATGGAATACACTGTTATGCCCATTACACATTATGGAATACACTGCTATGCCCATTACACATTATGGAATACACCGTTATGCCCATTACACATTATGGAATACACCGTTATGCCCATTACACATTATGGAATACACCGTTATGCCCATTACACATTATGGAATACACTGTTATGCCCATTACACATTATGGAACACACTGTTATGCCCATTACACATTATGGAACACACTGTTATGCCCATTACACATTATGGAATGCACTGCTATGCCCATTACACATTATGGAACACACTGTTATGCCCATTACACATTATGGAATACACCGTAATGCCCATTACACATTATGGAACACACTGTTATGCCCATTACACATTATGGAACACACTGTAATGCCCATTACACATTATGGAATACACTGTTATGCCCATTACACATTATGGAACACACTGCTATGCCCATTACACATTATGGAACACACTGTTATGCCCATTACACATTATGGAATACACTGTTATGCCCATTACACATTATGGAATACACTGTTATGCCCATTACACATTATGGAGTACACTGTAATGCCCATTACACATTATGGAATACACTGTTATGCCCATTACACATTATGGAACACACTGTTATGCCCATTACACATTATGGAACACACTGCTATGCCCATTACACATTATGGAACACACTGTTATGCCCATTACACATTATGGAATACACTGTTATGCCCATTACACATTATGGAATACACTGCTATGCCCATTACACATTATGGAACACACCGCTATGCCCATTACACATTATTGAACACACCGTTATGCCCATTACACATTATGGAATACACTGTTATGCCCATTACACATTATGGAATACACTGTTATGCCCATTACCCATTATGGAACACACTGTTATGCCCATTACACATTATGGAATACACTGCTATGCCCATTACACATTATGGAATACACTGCTATGCCCATTACACATTATGGAATACACTGTTATGCCCATTACACATTATGGAACACACCGTTATGCCCATTACACATTATGGAACACACCGTTATGCCCATTACACATTATGGAACACACTGTTATGCCCATTACACATTATGGAACGCACTGTTATGCCCATTACACATTATGGAATACACTGCTATGCCCATTACACATTATGGAATGCACTGTTATGCCCATTACACATTATGGAATGCACTGTTATGCCCATTACACATTATGGAATACACTGTTATGCCCATTACACATTATGGAATACACTGCTATGCCCATTACACATTATGGAATACACTGTTATGCCCATTACACATTATGGAATACACCGTTATGCCCATTACACATTATGGAATACACCGTTATGCCCATTACACATTATGGAATACACTGTTATGCCCATTACACATTATGGAACACACTGTTATGCCCATTACACATTATGGAACACACTGTTATGCCCATTACACATTATGGAATGCACTGCTATGCCCATTACACATTATGGAACACACTGTTATGCCCATTACACATTATGGAATACACCGTAATGCCCATTACACATTATGGAACACACTGTAATGCCCATTACACATTATGGAATACACTGTTATGCCCATTACACATTATGGAATACACTGCTATGCCCATTACACATTATGGAACACACTGTTATGCCCATTACACATTATGGAATACACTGTTATGCCCATTACACATTATGGAATACACTGTTATGCCCATTACACATTATGGAGTACACTGTAATGCCCATTACACATTATGGAATACACTGTTATGCCCATTACACATTATGGAACACACTGTTATGCCCATTACACATTATGGAATACACTGCTATGCCCATTACACATTATGGAACACACTGTTATGCCCATTACACATTGCCGCACACTGTATTGCCCAATACATATTATGACACACAAGTAATGCCACACCTGGCGTGATAGAGAAAGAGATGTAGTTTCACTCCCTGCCAGTATTTCAGAGACACACAATCAGACACTAGATGATTCTGCTCTTATGTATCGCTACCTGTATGAATCAAGGAATTGTCCTGACTGTTACATTGATATGGAGATGGCTAAATGCACAGTATTAAATTGCTGTTTTACCTGGATAATGAGGGATATATTCTGACTAGGTGTTATGGTAAAACACAAGTATTTTATTGTGCACACTAAGTAAATTCACAAGCATGTATAAATATATGCTAATAAAGCGTTATGCTGTGGATAAGTATCAATGTAACAGTCAGGACAATTCCTTGATTCATATAGGTAGTGATACATAAGGGCAGCGCCAATCCAACTAGATTTGTGTACTTGAAAAGAGGATTGGGGAATCCTGAGTTTGGCAGCGCCCATCATACACAAAGGGTGAGCGCAGTAATCCACTCCTCTGAACTAGATGATTCTGGACTGGCAGGACCATACTAGAAGCTACTCATATATATATATATATATGATAAGATAAGGAGTGTTCCCTGGATATACAGTAGTGGCACATACAGTACTTTATAAGAGCCCTTCACCTGGGAAGCACTGCCATGTCTTTCTCTAACTGGGGCAGCTTCTCCTCCTGCAGTTTTTTAGGCCAGGTGCTGATTGGGGAGCGAGACAGCCAGCCCAGGAGCCGCATCAAAACTCAAGTCCCAGCAGCAGTACAGAGGGGAGGTGGTGGCGCTGGCGCCCTGTGTGTCAGTGTCAGTGCGGCAGGGACCGCTGGCAGCAGTAGTCATGTAAGATGACAAATCTGAGCCCTCGTCACCAGGCATGTGGTGTGATCTGCATCCAATCAGAGGGCTAAAAGTCGCCGCGGCTCAACCAATACGTGATCCTTCTCACCCGAAGCGGCCACGGCTCAGCCAATCGACGCCTGCTCTACTGGCAGCAGAACAAGGTGACGCGCTGTTATGTAGCGAGAGCGTGTGTCTCCCTGAGCTGCAGCCTCACAGCGGCACATAGAGCCAGCAAGGAGGCAGCGGGGCGGGCTCAAGGGCGGCCGCTTCATGGCGTCATGGCGCCAATATGCTAATGACACGCACAGGGGCGGGGGGTGCTGGCACTGCGCTCCGTGAATGAAGCCCAGCTGCTCAGGACTTGAGGCAGCGGGCTCAGCATGGAAAATCGGCCCACTGGGCCATCGGCCCTTCTGGCATTTGCCAGAAGTGCCAGATGGCCAGTCCGGCCCTGGTCCGCACCACCTGTATTACAGTAACACCGAGGTCAGCACCACCTATATTACAGTAACACCTGGGTCTGCACCACCTGCATACCTCCCAACATGACCCTCTCTTTCAGGAACACAATGCTCTGTTCCTGCACTTCCCTGGTAATGTAGGATTGGCATCACCTGTGGTGACACCATTCTGATCAATCAACCTGTTCAAAGGGGGTGATGGGAATCCTACATTACCAGGGAAGCCCAGGAACAGAGCATTGTGTCCTCCTGGAGAGGGGTATGCTGGGAGGTATGGATAATGTAGGATTGCCAGCACCTGTGGGGAGCTAGGTAACTGATAAGAAAGGTGTCACCACAGGTGCTGGCAATCATACATTACCAGGGAAGCCCAGGAACAGAGCATTGTGTCCTCCTGGAGAGGGGCATGCTGGGAGGTATGGATAATGTATGATTGCCAGCACCTGTGGAAGCTAGGTAACTGATAAGAAAGGTGTCACCACAGGTGCTGGCAATCCTACATTACCAGGGAAGCCCAGGAACAGAGTATTGTGTCCTCCTGGAGAGGGGCATGCTGGGAGGTATGGATAATGTATGATTGCCAGCACCTGTGGGGAGCTAGGTAACTGATAAGAAAGGTGTCACCACAGGTGCTGGCAATCATACATTACCAGGGAAGCCCAGGAACAGAGCATTGTGTCCTCCTGGAGAGGGGCATGCTGGGAGGTATGGATAATGTAGGATTACCAGCACCTGTGGGGAGCTAGGTAACTGATAAGAAAGGTGTCACCACAGGTGCTGGCAATCATACATTACCAGGGAAGCCCAGGAACAGAGCATTGTGTCCTCCTGGAGAGGGGCATGCTGGGAGGTATGGATAATGTATGATTGCCAGCACCTGTGGGGAGCTAGGTAACTGATAAGAAAGGTGTCACCACAGGTGCTGGCAATCATACATTACCAGGGAAGCCCAGGAACAGAGCACTGTGTCCTCCTGGAGAGTGGCATGCTGGGAGGTATGGGTACTGTATGATTGCCAGCACCTGTGGGGAGCTAGGTAACTGATAAGAAAGGTGTCACCACAGGTGCTGGCAATCATACATTACCAGGGAAGCCCAGGAGCAGAGCATTGTGTCCTCCTGGAGAGGGGCATGCTGGGAGGTATGGATAATGTATGATTGCCAGCACCTGTGGGGAGCTAGGTAACTGATAAGAAAGGTGTCACCACAGGTGCTGGTAATCATACATTACCAGGGAAGCACAGGAACAGAGCATTGTGTCCTCCTGGAGAGGGGCATGCTGGGAGGTATGGATAATGTAGGATTGCCAGCACCTGTGGGGAGCCAGGTAACTGATAAGAAAGGTGTCACCACAGGTGCTGGCAATCATACATTACCAGGGAAGCCCAGGAGCAGAGCATTGTGTCCTCCTGGAGAGGGGCATGCTGGGAGGTATGGATAATGTAGGATTACCAGCACCTGTGGGGAGCTGGGTAACTGATAAGAAAGGTGTCACCACAGGTGCTGGCAATCCTACATTACCAGGGAAGCCCAGGAACAGAGCATGGTGTCCTCCTGGAGAGGGGCATGCTGGGAGGTATGGATAATGTAGGATTGCCAGCACCTGTGAGGAGCTAGGTAACTGATAAGAAAGGTGTCACCACAGGTGCTGGCAATCATACATTACCAGGGAAGCCCAGGAACAGAGCATTGTGTCCTCCTGGAGAGGGGCATGCTGGGAGGTGTGGATAATGTATGATTGCCAGCACCTGTGAGGAGCTAGGTAACTGATAAGAAAGGTGTCACCACAGGTGCTGGCAATCATACATTACCAGGGAAGCCCAGGAACAGAGCATTGTGTCCTCCTGGAGAGGGGCATGCTGGGAGGTATGGATAATGTAGGATTACCAGCACCTGTGAGGAGCTAGGTAACTGATAAGAAAGGTGTCACCACAGGTGCTGGCAATCATACATTACCAGGGGAGCCCAGGAACAGAGCATTGTGTCCTCCTGGAGAGGGGCATGCTGGGAGGTATGGATAATGTAGGATTGCCAGCACCTGTGGGGAGCTAGGTAACTGATAAGAAAGGTGTCACCACAGGTGCTGGCAATCATACATTACCAGGGAAGCCCAGGAACAGAGCATTGTGTCCTCCTGGAGAGGGGCATGCTGGGAGGTATGGATAATGTATGATTGCCAGCACCTGTGGGGAGCTGGGTAACTGATAAGAAAGGTGTCACCACAGGTGCTGGCAATCATACATTACCAGGGAAGCCCAGGAGCAGAGCATTGTGTCCTCCTGGAGAGGGGCATGCTGGGAGGTATGGATAGTGTATGATTGCCAGCACCTGTGGGGAGCTAGGTAACTGATAAGAAAGGTGTCACCACAGGTGCTGGCAATCATACATTACCAGGGGAGCCCAGGAACAGAGCATTGTGTCCTCCTGGAGAGGGGCATGCTGGGAGGTATGGATAATGTAGGATTGCCAGCACCTGTGGGGAGCTAGGTAACTGATAAGAAAGGTGTCACCACAGGTGCTGGCAATCCTACATTACCAGGGAAGCCCAGGAACAGAGTATTGTGTCCTCCTGGAGAGGGGCATGCTGGGATGTATGGATAATGTATGATTGCCAGCACCTGTGGGGAGCTAGGTAACTGATAAGAAAGGTGTCACCACAGGTGATGGCAATCATACATTACCAGGGAAGCCCAGGAACAGAGCATTGTGTCCTCCTGTAGAGGGGCATGCTGGGAGGTATGGATAATGTATGATTGCCAGCACCTGTGGGGAGCTGGGTAACTGATAAGAAAGGTGTCACCACAGGTGCTGGCAATCATACATTACCAGGGAAGCCCAGGAACAGAGCATTGTGTCCTCCTGGAGAGGGGCATGCTGGGAGGTATGGATAATGTATGATTGCCAGCACCTGTGGGGAGCTAGGTAACTGATAAGAAAGTTGTCACCACAGGTGCTGGCAATCATACATTACCAGGGAAGCCCAGGAACAGAGCATTGTGTCCTCCTGGAGAGGGGCATGCTGGGAGGTATGGATAATGTATGATTGCCAGCACCTGTGGGGAGCTGGGTAACTGATAAGAAAGGTGTCACCACAGGTGCTGGCAATCATACATTACCAGGCAGGAAAGCCCAGGAGCAGAGCATTGTGTCCTCCTGGAGAGGGGCATGCTGGGAGGTATCTATGCAGTAATAGGGCACTAGAGTGTTGGGTGTGGATCATCTATTACAGGCATTCCCAACCACGGTCCTCAGGGCACACCAACAGTACAGGCATTCCCAACCACGGTCCTCAAGGCACACCAACAGTGCAGGTTTTCTAGATATCAGGCTTGAGCACAGGTGACTTAATTAGTACCTGAGTGATTCTGATTAATCCATCTGTGCTGAAGCCTGGATATCACTAAAGCCTGTTGGTGTGCCCTGAGGACCGTGGTTGGGAATGCCTGCACTGTTGGTGTGCCCTAAGGACCGTGGTTGGGAATGCCTGATCTATTGGAATGAACTTAGGTCTAAAGTCATTAGGTCGACCCCACTAGGTCGACTGGCAGGAAGGTCGACCTGACTTAATGTCGACATGGGCCAAGGTCGACATGACTTAAGGGCGACTTGGCATAAAGGTCGACTGGTCATAAGGTCGACATGTTTTTTTTTTGGGGCCGAATGTCGACACAGTTGACATGAACACAGTTGGCAATGAGAATCGGACCCTCGCATCGCTCGCCACAGCTTTAAATACCTCCTCCACGTGCAGTAGTCGATGGTAGGTCATGAAATCCACCTGTCGGCACATGTCGGCTCAAAAAAACAGAGAAAAACCCCATGTCGACCCTATGACCAGTCGACCTTCCTCATGTCGACCTTTATGCCAAGTCGACATTGAGTCAGGTCGACCTTCCTGTCAGTCGACCTAGTGGGGTCGACCTAATGACTGTAGACCTAAGTGCATTCTATTAGTTGACCGCTTCCCAGTGTGTCAGCCATCTGTATAATAATGCAGCACCAGAGTCCACTCCAGCTGCACTATAACAAGGCACCAGAGGCTGCTCCTCCTGTACTACAGCAACCTGACACCAGAGCGGCTAAGACTATAGTATAATTATATCATTATGTGCTGCCAGACACAGCAATGGCCGCAATCTGCTCCTGCTGCCAGACACAGTAATGGCCGCTCTGTGCTCCTGCTGCCAGACACAGCAATGGCCGCTCTCTGCTCCTGCTGCCAGACACAGCAATGGCCACTAGTCTCTGCTCCTCCTGCCAGACACAGCAATGGGCGCTCTTTGCTCCTGCTGCCAGACACAGCAATGGCCGCTCTCTGTCTTCTGCTGCCAGACACAGTAATGGCCGCTCCCTGCTCCTGCTGCCAGACACAGCAATGGCCGCTCTCTGCTCCTGCTGCCAGACACAGCAATGGGCGCTCTCTGCTCCTGCTGCCTTGTGGGAGTGAGGGGCTCACACCTGACGTCTATGCACACTGCTGCTGCCAGACCGGTCTACAGGAATATGGTCGCCAGGCTCCGGCACTGAGGAGATGACTGGTGACGTAACTACAGAGGGCGGGGCTGTGACACCGGGGAGCAGCCTGTGCCAATCACACACTACTTCCTCGCTGTACATTGCTCCTAATTTCCGGCAACTGTGATCCAAGACTATCTTACTGGGAGGGGGCGGGGCTTAGGGGGGCGGGGCTCTGGCGGAACTAGGTCTGATCGGCGGGGAGGTCAGCCAGTCAGGGGGAGGGGGAGGGGTTAAATTGCGGAGCCAGGCAGCAGCAGCATTCACACAATCACAGCCAAGTGCCGCTGAGGAGGAGAACAGGTAATGGCGTCTGTACTGGGGGAGCAGCCTGTGGTGTCCTGTTATTATTATACAGGGGGAGCAGCATGTGGTGTCCTGTTATTATTATACAGGGGGAGCAGCATGTGGTGTCCTGTTATTATTATACAGGGGGAGTAGCCTGTGGTGTTCTGTTATTATTATACAGGGGGAGCAGCCTGTGGTGTCCTGTTATTATTATACAGGGGGAGCAGCCTGTGGTGTTCTGTTATTATTATACAGGGGGAGCAGCCTGTGGTGTCCTGTTATACAGGGGAAGCAGCCTGTGGTGTCCTGTTATACAAGGGGAGCAGCCTGTAGTGTCCTGTTATACAGGGGGAGCAGCCTGTGGTGTACTGTTATTATTATACAGGGGGAGCAGCCTGTGGTGTCCTGTTATTATTATACAGGGGGAGCAGCCTGTGGTGTCCTGTTGTTGTTATTATACAGGGGGAGCTGCCTGTGGTGTCCTGTTATTATTATACAGGGGGTGCAGCCTGTAGTTTCCTTTTATTTGTAAAATACAGAGGGAGCATCCTGTGGTGTTCTGTTGTTGTTGTTGTTGTTATACAGGAGGAGCAGCGTTTGGTGTCCTGGCTATGAGTTGTGCGGTGTAACCTATCATCAATACAGCATTGTGTGACAGGCACTGGGGCGTCTGATGTGTGACCAGGGCTGTGTGACATGGGGGATAGAGGAGGACTCAGTGCTTCATATCTATGTTACATGTGTGCTCTGTGCTGTGTAGTATAATTATTATACTTACTCCTAGACCACTGAGCTGTGAGGATCCAGAGAGTTTACTACACGTCACGTGAGGATGAGACGCGTCACTGATTCCCTGAGGATGGAGAAGGACGGGAGTCACATGTCTGAGAGGATACTAAGTCTCACCCTGGAGATCATCTACCTGCTGACCGGGGAGGTGACAGTGACATCACTTATATCTATAGTAATAATACAGGAGGTGACAGTGACATCACTTATATCTATAGTAATAATACAGGGTGGTGACTGGGGAGGTGACAGTGACATCACTTATATTTATAGTAATAATACAGGGACGTGACAGTGACATCACTTATATGTATAGTAATAATACAGGGACGTGACAGTGACATCACTTATATCTATAGTAATAATACAGGGAAGTGACCGGGGAGGTGACAGTGACATCACTTATATCTATAGTAATAATACAGGGACGTGACCGGGGAGGTGACAGTGACATCACTTATATCTATAGTAATAATACAGGGACGTGACCAGGGAGGTGACATCACTTATATCTATAGTAATAATACAGGGAGGTGACCTGGGAGGTGACAGTGACATCACTTATATCTATAGTAATAATACAGGGACGTGACAGTGACATCACTTATATCTATAGTAATAATACAGGGATGTGACAGTGACATCACTTATATCTATAGTAATAATACAGGGAGGTGACCGGGGAGGTGACAGTGACATCACTTATATCTATAGTAATAATACAGGGACGTGACCGGGGAGGTGACATCACTTATATCTATAGTAATAATACAGGGACGTGACATCACTTATATCGGTACTCTTTACCTAGAACGGCGCCCATCGCGACCATCGAATGCACTAAAAAACGGGTGCGATGCGATGCCCGCGATTTCCCATAGGGATCAATGTTAAAAGTGAGATTGGACGCGATTTTAGTGTTCAATGCCTCAATGCCCGCGATCTTTACATAGGAAACAATGTTAAATGGGCCACAGAGCCCAAATAGTCACCGTGAAGTCTGAAATGGCCTACACAATTGTTAACGCCACCCCACGAACAACGTCAACCCGAAGCGTGGCGAGCGCAGCGGTACGCGTCCTCCGACCTTTTCATACCCCCACTATCCACGTCGGCGTGGAGTTGAGAATAGTGTGGCGAGCGCGGCGAGCGCACGCGGATACCTTCACAGTTATACGCGTCCCCTCGCGGGCTTCCCAGGTGTCCATGGCGACGCGGACACCTGTGAAGCCCGCGAAGGGACGCGTTTACCTGTGAAGGTATCCGTGGCCGCTCGCCACACTATTCTATTCTCAACTCCACGCCGACGTGGATAGTGGGGGTATGAAAAGGTCGGAGGACGCGTACCGCCGCCCCTCGCGGGCTCGCTGCGCTCGCCACGCTTCGGGTTGACGTTGATCGTGGGGTGGCGTTAACAATTGTGGGGACCATTTCACCGTTCAAGGGCACTATTAGGGCTCTGTGGCCCATTTAACATTGTTTCCTATGGCCAAATCGTGGGCATTGAGGCATTTAACAGTAAAATCGCGTCCAATCACAGTTTTAACATTGATCCCTATGGGAAATCGCGGGCATCGCGTCGCACCCGTTTTTAATGTACCCGCGATGCCCGCGATTTTTTACCCCCGACACTGCCAATCGCGGCACCGTTCTAGGTAAAGAGTACCCTTATATCTATAGTAATAATACAGGGACGTGACCGGGGAGGTGACAGTGACATCACTTATATCTATAGTAATAACACAGGGACGTGACCGGGGAGGTGACTGTGACATCACTGATATCTATAGTAATAATACAGGGATGTGACCGGGGAGGTGACAGTGACATCACTTATATCTATAGCAATAATACAGGGAAGTGACAGTGACATCACTTATATCTATAGTAATAATACAGGGACGTGACCGGGGAGGTGACAGTGACATCACTTATATCTATAGTAGTAATACAGGGACGTGACCGGGGAGGTGACAGTGACATCGCTTATATCTGTAGTAATAATACGGGGAGGTGACATCACTTATATCTATAGTAATAATACGGGGAGGTGACAGTGACATCACTTATATCTATAGTAATAATATGGGGAGGTGACAGTGACATCACTTATATCTATAGTAATAATACAGGGACGTGACCGGGGAGGTGATGTCACTTATATCTATAGTAATAATACAGGGACGTGACCGGGGAGGTGATATCACTTATATCTATAGTAATAATACAGGGACGTGACCGGGGAGGTGACAGTGACATCACTGATAGCTATAGTAATAATACAGGGATGTGACCGGGGAGGTGACAGTGACATCACTGATATCTATAGTAATAGTACAGGGATGTGACCGGGGAGGTGACAGTGACATCACATATCTATAGTAATAACACAAATGACCCCCCCCCCCCCCCCCAAATAACACAGGATTACACAGTAGTGAAGAAGACATCCGGTGAGTGTGAGACACCCAGCAGCCGTCCCCGTGTGTCAGGAGGACTGAGCAGGACCCAGATCCCCATCACGGTGCCTCCACCTCACTCACTGATACATGAGAGGCACAATGACCAGAAGATCCTGGAACTCACTAACAAGATGATTCAGGTAATTGCTGGGAATGGGACGTTATACAGTAACACCGGGGGATGTGACCTGAGAGGTGACTGCTGGGAATGGGACGTTATACAGTAACACCGGGGGATGTGACCGGAGAGGTGACTGCTGGGAATGGGACGTTATACAGTAACACTGGGGGATGTGACCGGAGAGGTGACTGCTGGGAATGGGACGTTATACAGTAACACCGGGGGATGTGACCGGAGAGGTGACTGCTGGGAATGAGACGTTATACAGTAACACCGGGGGATGTGACCGGAGAGGTGACTGCTGGGAATGGGAGGTTATACTGTAACACCGGGGGATGTGACCAGAGAGGTGACTGCTGGGAATGGGACGTTATACAGTAACACCGGCTATGTGACCGGAGAGGTGACTGGTGGGAATGGGACGTTATACAGTAACACCGGGGGATGTGACCGGAGAGGTGACTGCTGGGAATGGGACGTTATACAGTAACACCGGGGGATGTGACCGGAGAGGTGACTGCTGGGAATGGGACGTTATACAGTAACACCGGGGGATGTGACCGGAGAGGTGACTGCTGGGAATGGGACGTTATACAGTAACACCGGGGGATGTGACCGGAGAGGTGACTGCTGGGAATGGGACGTTATATAGTAACACCGGGGGATGTGACCGGAGAGGTGACTGCTGGGAATGGGACGTTATACAGTAACACCGTGGGATGTGACCGGAGAGGTGACTGCTGGGAATGGGACGTTCTACAGTAACACCGGGGGATGTGACCGGAGAGGTGACTGCTGGAAATGGGACGTTATACAGTAACACTGGGGGATGTGACCGGAGAGGTGACCGCTGGGATTGGGACGTTATACAGTAACACCGGGTGATGTGACCGGAGAGGTGACCGCTGGGAATGGGACGTTATACAGTAACACCGGGGGATGTGACCGGAGAGATGACTGCTGGGAATGGGACGTTATACAGTAACACCGGGGGATGTGACCGGAGAGGTGACAGCTGGGAATGGGACGTTATACAGTAACACCGGGGGATGTGACCGGAGAGGTGACTGCTGGGAATGGGACGTTATACAGTAACACCGGGGGATGTGACCGGAGAGGTGACTGCTGGGAATGGGACGTTATACAGTAACACCGGGGGATGTGACCGGAGAGGTGACCGCTGGGAATGGGATGTTATACAGTAACACCGGGGGATGTGACTGCTGGGAATGGGACGCTATACAGTAACACCGGGGGATGTGACAGGAGAGGTGACTGCTGGGAATGGGACGTTATACAGTAACACCGGGGGATGTGACCGGAGAGGTGACTGCTGGGAATGGGACGTTATACAGTAACACCGGGGATGTGACCGGAGAGGTGACTGCTGGGAATGGGACGTTATACAGTAACACCGGGGATGTGTCTGGGTGATGACTGTATCATTGTGTGTCAGGTGCCTATAAGGTGTCAGGATGTCACTGTCTATCTCTCCATGCAGGAGGGGGAGTATAAAGAGGAACACAGGGGTCTGTACAAGGACGTGATGATTGAGAATCACCGGCCCCTCACATCACTGGGTAAGAGGAGACATTTATTGTACAGGGGAGAGCAGGTATGGGGGTCCCCTATATACACCCAGCATCTGATAATCACATATATACCATGTCCTCAGTCACTGCGTGTCTCCTACAGATGGGCCCAGTAACAGGAATACCCCAGAGAGATATCCCCGTCCTCTGTATTCCCAGGATAATCACATATATACCATGTCCTCAGTCACTGCGTGTCTCCTACAGATGGGCCCAGTAACAGGAATACCCCAGAGAGATATCCCCGTCCTCTGTATTCCCAGGATAATCACATATATACCATGTCCTCAGTCACTGCGTGTCTCCTACAGATGGGCCCAGTAACAGAGATACCCCAGAGAGATGTCCCCGTCCTCTGTATTCCCAGGATAATCACATATATACAATGTACTCAGTCACTGCGTGTCTCCTACAGATGGGCCCAGTAACAGGAATACCCCAGAGAGATGTCCCCGTCCTCTGTATTCCCAGGATAATCACATATATACAATGTACTCAGTCACTGCGTGTCTCCTACAGATGGGCCCAGTAACAGGAATACCCCAGAGAGATGTCCCCGTCCTCTGTATTCCCAGGATAATCACATATATACAATGTCCTCAGTCACTGTGTGTCTCCTACAGATGGGCCAGTAACAGGAATACCCCAGAGTGATGTCCCCGTCCTCTTTATTCCCAGGATAATCACATATATACCATGTCCTCAGTCACTGTGTGTCTCCTACAGATGGGGCCAGTAACAGGAATACCCCAGAGAGATGTCCCTGTCCTCTGTATTCCCAGGATAATCACATATATACAATGTCCTCAGTCACTGCGTGTCTCCTACAGATGGGCCCAGTAACAGGAATACCCCAGAGAGATGTCCCCGTCCTCTGTATTCCCAGGATAATCACATATATACCATGTCCTCAGTCACTGTGTGTCTCCTACAGATGGGCCCAGTAACAGGAATACCCCAGAGTGATGTCCCCGTCCTCTGTATTCCCAGGATAATCACATATATACCATGTCCTCAGTCACTGCGTGTCTCCTACAGATGGGCCCAGTAACAGGAATACCCCAGAGAGATGTCCCTGTCCTCTGTATTCCCAGGATAATCACATATATACCATGTACTCAGTCACTGTTGTGTCTCCTACAGATGGGCCCAGTAACAGAGATACCCCAGAAAGATGTCCCCGTCCTCTGTATTCCCAGGATAATCACATATATACCATGTCCTCAGTCACTGTGTGTCTCCTACAGATGGGGCCAGTAACAGGAATACCCCAGAGAGATGTCCCCGTCCTCTGTATTCCCAGGATAATCACATATATACCATGTACTCAGTCACTGTGTGTCTCCTACAGATGGGCCAGTAACAGGAATACCCCAGAGAGATGTCCCCGTCCTCTGTATTCCCAGGATAATCACATATATACCATGTCCTCAGTCACTGTGTGTCTCCTACAGATGAGCCCAGTAACAGGAATACCCCAGAGAGATGTCCCCGTCCTCTGTATTCCCAGGATAATCACATATATACCATGTCCTCAGTCACTGTGTGTCTCCTACAGATGGGCCAGTAACAGGAATACCCCAGAGAGATGTCCCGTCCTCTGTATTCCCAGGATAATCACATATATACCATGTCCTCAGTCATTGTGTGTCTCCTACAGATGGGCCCAGTAACAGGAATACCCCAGAGAGATGTCCCCGTCCTCTGTATTCCCAGGATAATCACATATATACAATGTCCTCAGTCACTTCGTGTCTCCTACAGATGGGCCCAGTAACAGGAATACCCCAGAGAGATGTCCCCGTCCTCTGTATTCCCAGGATAATCACATATATACCATGTCCTCAGTCACTGCGTGTCTCCTGCAGATGGGGCCAGTAACAGGAATACCCCAGAGAGATGTCCTCTGTATTCCCAGGATAATCACATATATACCATGTCCTCAGTCACTGTGTGTCTCCTATAGATGTGCCAGTAACAGGAATACCCCAGAGTGATGTCCCCGTCCTCTGTATTCCCAGGATAATCACATATATACCATGTCCTCAGTCACTGTGTGTCTCCTACAGATGGGCCCAGTAACAGGAATACCCCAGAGAGATGTCCCCGTCCTCTGTATTCCCAGGATAATCACATATATACCATGTCCTCAGTCACTGTGTGTCTCCTACAGATGGGGCGAGTAACAGGAATACCCCAGAGAGATGTCCCCGTCCTCTGTATTCCCAGGATAATCACATATATACCATGTACTCAGTCACTGTGTGTCTCCTACAGATGGGGCCAGTAACAGGAATACCCCAGAGAGATGTCCCCGTCCTCTGTATTCCCAGGATAATCACATATATACCATGTCCTCAGTCACTGTGTGTCTCCTACAGATGGGGCCAGTAACAGAGATACCCCAGAGAGATGTCCCCGTCCTCTGTATTCCCAGGATAATCACATATATACCATGTCCTCAGTCACTGCGTGTCTCCTACAGATGGGCCCAATAACAGGAATACCCCAGAGAGATGTTCCCGTCCTCTGTATTCCCAGGATAATCACATATATACAATGTCCTCAGTCACTGCGTGTCTCCTACAGATGGGCCCAGTAACAGGAATACCCCAGAGAGATGTCCCCGTCCTCTGTATTCCCAGGATAATCACATATATACCATGTCCTCAGTCACTGTGTGTCTCCTACAGATGGGCCCAGTAACAGAGATACCCCAGAGAGATGTCCCCGTCCTCTGTATTCCCAGGATAATCACATATATACAATGTCCTCAGTCACTGCGTGTCTCCTACAGATGGGGCCAGTAACAGTAATACCCCAGAGAGATGTCCCCGTCCTCTGTATTCCCAGGATAATCACATATATACCATGTCCTCAGTCACTGTGTGTCTCCTACAGATGGGCCCAGTAACATGAATACCCCAGAGAGGTGTCCCCGTCCTCTGTATTCCCAGGATAATCACATATATACAATGTCCTCAGTCACTGTGTGTCTCCTACAGATGGGGCGAGTAACAGGAATACCCCAGAGAGATGTCCCCGTCCTCTGTATTCCCAGGATAATCACATATATACCATGTACTCAGTCACTGTGTGTCTCCTACAGATGGGCCAGTAACAGGAATACCCCAGAGAGATGTCCCCGTCCTCTGTATTCCCAGGATAATCACATATATACAATGTCCTCAGTCACTGTGTGTCTCCTACAGATGGGGCCAGTAACAGAGATACCCCAGAGAGATGTCCCCGTCCTCTGTATTCCCAGGATAATCACATATATACAATGTCCTCAGTCACTGCGTGTCTACTACAGATGGGCCCAGTAACAGGAATACCCCAGAGAGATGTCCCCGTCCTCTGTATTCCCAGGATAATCACATATATACCATGTACTCAGTCACTGCGTGTCTACTACAGATGGGCCCAGTAACAGGAATACCCCAGAGAGATGTCCCCGTCCTCTGTATTCCCAGGATAATCACATATATACCATGTCCTCAGTCACTGTGTGTCTCCTACAGATGGGCCCTGTAACAGGAATACCCCAGAGAGATGTCCCCGTCCTCTGTATTCCCAGGATAATCACATATATACCATGTCCTCAGTCACTGCGTGTCTCCTACAGATGGGCCCAGTAACAGGAATACCCCAGAGAGATGTCCCCGTCCTCTGTATTCCCAGGATAATCACATATATACAATGTCCTCAGTCACTGTGTGTCTCCTACAGATGGGCCCAGTAACAGGAATACCCCAGAGAGATGTCCCCGTCCTCTGTATTCCCAGGATAATCACATATATACAATGTCCTCAGTCACTGGGTGTCTCCTACAGGTGGGCCCAGTAACAGGAATACCCCAGAGAGATGTCCCCGTCCTCTGTATTCCCAGGATAATCACAAATATACAATGTCCTCAGTCACTGTGTGTCTCCTACAGATGGGCCCAGTAACAGGAATACCCCAGAGAGATGTCCCCGTCCTCTGTATTCCCAGGATAATCACATATATACCATGTCCTCAGTCACTGCGTGTCTCCTACAGATGGGCCCAGTAACAGGAATACCCCAGAGAGATGTCCCCGTCCTCTGTATTCCCAGGATAATCACATATATACAATGTACTCAGTCACTGCGTGTCTCCTACAGATGGGGCCAGTAACAGGAATACCCCAGAGAGATGTCCCCGTCCTCTGTATTCCCAGGATAATCACATATATACAATGTACTCAGTCACTGTGTGTCTCCTACAGGTGGGCCCAGTAACAGGAATACCCCAGAGAGATGTCCCCGTCCTCTGTATTCCCAGGATAATCACATATATACCATGTCCTCAGTCACTGTGTGTCTCCTACAGATGGGCCCAGTAACAGGAATACCCGCGAGAGATGTCCCCGTCCTCTGTATTCCCAGGATAATCACATATATACCATGTCCTCAGTCACTGTGTGTCTCCTACAGATGGGCCCAGTAACAGGAATACCCGCGAGAGATGTCCCCGTCCTCTGTATTCCCAGGATAATCACATATATACCATGTCCTCAGTCACTGCGTGTCTCCTACAGATGGGCCCAGTAACAGGAATACCCCAGAGAGATGTCCCCGTCCTCTGTATTCCCAGGATAATCACATATATACCATGTCCTCAGTCACTGCGTGTCTCCTACAGATGGGCCCAGTAACAGGAATACCCCAGAGAGATGTCCCCGTCCTCTGTATTCCCAGGATAATCACATATATACAATGTCCTCAGTCACTGTGTGTCTCCCACAGATGGGGCCAGTAACAGGAATACCCCAGAGAGATGTCCCCGTCCTCTGTATTCCCAGGATAATCACATATATACAATGTCCTCAGTCACTGCGTGTCTCCTACAGATGGGCCCAGTAACAGGAATACCCCAGAGTGATGTCCCCGTCCTCTGTATTCCCAGGATAATCACATATATACCATGTCCTCAGTCACTGCGTGTCTCCTACAGATGGGCCCAGTAACAGGAATACCCCAGAGAGATGTCCCCGTCCTCTGTATTCCCAGGATAATCACATATATACCATGTCCTCAGTCACTGCGTGTCTCCTACAGATGGGCCCAGTAACAGGAATACCCCAGAGTGATGTCCCCGTCCTCTGTATTCCCAGGATAATCACATATATATAATGTCCTCAGTCACTGTGTGTCTCCTACAGATGGGCCCAGTAACAGGAATACCCCAGAGAGATGTCCCCGTCCTCTGTATTCCCAGGATAATCACATATATATACAATGTACTCAGTCACTGCGTGTCTCCTACAGATGGGGCCAGTAACAGGAATACCCCAGAGAGATGTCCCCGTCCTCTGTATTCCCAGGATAATCACATATATACAATGTACTCAGTCACTGCGTGTCTCCTACAGATGGGCCCAGTAACAGGAATACCCCAGAGAGATGTCCCCGTCCTCTGTATTCCCAGGATAATCACATATATACAATGTACTCAGTCACTGCGTGTCTCCTACAGATGGGCCCAGTAACAGGAATACCCCAGAGAGATGTCCCCGTCCTCTGTATTCCCAGGATAATCACATATATACCATGTCCTCAGTCACTGTGTGTCTCCTACAGATGGGCCCAGTAACAGGAATACCCCAGAGAGATGTCCCCGTCCTCTGTATTCCCAGGATAATCACATATATACCATGTCCTCAGTCACTGTGTGTCTCCTACAGATGGGCCCAGTAACAGGAATACCCGCGAGAGATGTCCCCGTCCTCTGTATTCCCAGGATAATCACATATATACCATGTCCTCAGTCACTGTGTGTCTCCTACAGATGGGCCCAGTAACAGGAATACCCGCGAGAGATGTCCCCGTCCTCTGTATTCCCAGGATAATCACATATATACCATGTCCTCAGTCACTGCGTGTCTCCTACAGATGGGCCCAGTAACAGGAATACCCCAGAGAGATGTCCCCGTCCTCTGTATTCCCAGGATAATCACATATATACAATGTCCTCAGTCACTGTATGTCTCCTACAGATGGGCCCAGTAACAGGAATACCCCAGAGAGATGTCCCCGTCCTCTGTATTCCCAGGATAATCACATATATACAATGTCCTCAGTCACTGTGTGTCTCCTACAGATGGGCCAGTAACAGGAATACCCCAGAGTGATGTCCCCGTCCTCTGTATTCCCAGGATAATCACATATATACAATGTCCTCAGTCACTGCGTGTCTCCTACAGATGGGCCCAGTAACAGGAATACCCCAGAGAGATGTCCCCGTCCTCTGTATTCCCAGGATTGTACAGAGGAGAATCACAGGACCCCACAGGAGGAGAAGGTAGGTGGGATTTAGGGTCTCCCCAAAGTGACTGTCACTATATGATCTGTACAGAAGCTGTGTGTCTCATACACTGATATTATACTGTGTAATGTTATTGTCTTAAAATAGGGTGAATCCCTGACTGTTATCAAGATAGAAGATACAGAGGGAGAAGAAGAGACGTATGTGACTGATATGAAGGCAGAAGGTACAGAGGGAGAAGAAGAGACGTATGTGACTGATATGAAGGTAGAAGATACAGAGGGAGAAGAAGAGACGTATGTGACTGATATGACGGCAGAAGGTACAGAGGGAGAAGAAGAGACGTATGTGACTGATATGAAGGCAGAAGATACAGAGGGAGAAGAAGAGACGTATGTGACTGATATGAAGGCAGAAGATACAGAGGGAGAAGAGACGTATGTGAGGGGTGATCATCTGTGTAAGGGGAAGGAAATCTCTACGAGTTTCAGCACAGGTGAGTAATAATCTCCTATCCTCCCCGCACTCTCTGGTGTATCTCATACATCAGGAGCCATCATCCCCTATTATACTTCTGCTCTCCCCCTCACATCATGTCACTGTGTGTTACCAGCCCAGAGATCTGACCAGTCTCCTCCCGCACTCTCTGGTGTATCTCATACATCAGGAGCCATCAGTCCCTATTATACTCCTGCTCTCCCCCTCACATCATGTCACTGTGTTACCAGCCCAGAGATCTGACCAGTCTCCTCCGCGCACGCTCTGGTGTATCTCATACATCAGCAGCCATCAGCCCCTATTATACTCCTGCTCTCCCCTCACATCATGTCACTGTGTGTTACCATCCCAGAGATCTGACCAGTCTTCTCCCTGCACTCTCTGGTGTATCTCATACATCAGGAGCCATCAGCCCCTATTATACTTCTGCTCTCCCCCTCACATCATGTCACTGTGTGTTACCAGCCCGGAGACCTGACCAGTCTCCTTCCTGCACTGTCTGGTGTATCTCATACATCAGGAGCCATCAGCCCCTATTATACTCCTGCTCTCCCCTCACATCATGTCACTGTGTGTTACCAACCCAGAGATCTGACCAGTCTCCTCCCCACACTCTCTGGTGTATCTCATACATCAGGTGCCATCAGCCCCTATTATACTCCTGCTCTCCCCTCACATCCTGTCACTGTGTGTTACCAGCCCAGAGATCTGACCAGTCTCCTCCCCACACTCTCTGGTGTATCTCATACATCAGGAACCATCAGCCCCTATTATACTCCTGCTCTCCCCCTCACATTATGTCACTGTGTGTTACCAGCCCAGAGATCTGACCAGTCTCCTCCCCGCACTCTCTGGTGTATCTCATACATCAGGTGCCATCAGCCCCTATTATACTCCTGCTGTCCCCCTCACATCATGTCACTGTGTGTTACCAGCCCAGAGATCTGACCAGTCTCCTCCCCGCACTCTCTGGTGTATCTCATACATCAGGAGCCATCAGCCCCTATTATACTCCTGCTCTCCCCCTCACATCATGTCACTGTGTGTTACCAGCCCAGAGATCTGACCAGTCTCCTCCCCGCACTGTCTGGTGTATCTCATACATCAGGAGCCATCAGCCCGTATTATACTCCTGCTCTCCTCCTCACATCATGTCACTGTGTGTTACCAGCCCAGAGATCTGACCAGTCTCCTCCCGCACTCTCTGGTGTATCTCATACATCAGGAGCCATCAGCCCCTATTATACTCCTGCTCTCCCCATCACATCATGTCACTGTGTGTTACCAGCCCAGAGATCTGACCAGTCTCCTCCCCACACTCTCTGTTGTATCTCATACATCAGGAGTCATCAGCCCCTATTATACTCCTGCTCTCCCCCTCACATCATGTCACTGTGTGTTACCAGCCCAGAGATCTGACCAGTCTCCTCCCCACACTCTCTGTTGTATCTCATACATCAGGAGCCATCAGCCCCTATTATACTCCTGCTCTCCCCCTCACATCATGTCACTGTGTGTTACCAGCCCAGAGATCTGACCAGTCTCCTCCCGCACTTTCTGGTGTATCTCATACATCAGGAGCCATCAGCCCCTATTATACTCCTGCTCTCCCCCTCACATCATGTCACTGTGTGTTACCAGCCCAGAGATCTGACCAGTCTCCTCCCCGCACTCTCTGGTGTATCTCATACATCAGGTGCCATCAGCCCCTATTATACTCCTGCTCTCCCCTCACATCATGTCACTGTGTGTTACCAGCCCAGAGATCTGACCAGTCTCCTCCCCGCACTCTCTGGTGTATCTCATACATCAGCAGCCATCAGCCCCTATTATACTCCTGCTCTCCCCCTCACATCATATCACTGTGTGTTACCAGCCCAGAGATCTGACCAGTCTCCTCCCCACACTCTGTGGTGTATATCATACATCAGGATCCATCAGCCCCTATTATACTCCTGCTCTCCCCCTCACATCATGTCACTGTGTGTTACCAGCCCAGAGATCTGACCAGTCTCCTCCCCACACTCTGTGGTGTATATCATACATCAGGATCCATCAGCCCCTATTATACACCTGCTCTCCCCCTCACATCATGTCACTGTGTGTTACCAGCCCAGAGATCTGACCAGTCTCCTCCCCGCACTCTCTGGTGTATCTCATACATCAGGTGCCATCAGCCCCTATTATACTCCTGCTCTCCCCCTCACATCATGTCACTGTGTGTTACCAGCCCAGAGATCTGACCAGTTTCCTCCCCGCACTCTCTCGTGTATCTCATACATCAGGATCCATCAGCCCCTATTATACTCCTGCTCTCCCCCTCACATCATGTCACTGTGTGTTACCAGCCCAGAGATCTGACCAGTCTCCTCCCCGCACTCTCTGGTGTATCTCATACATCAGGAGCCATCAGCCCCTATTATACTCCTGCTCTCCCCCTCACATCATGTCACAGTGTGTTACCAGCCCAGAGATCTGACCAGTCTCCTCCCCGCACTCTCTGGTGTATCTCATACATCAGCAGCCATCAGCCCCTATTATACTCCTGCTCTCCCCTCACATCATGTCACTGTGTGTTACCAGCCCAGAGATCTGACCAGTCTCCTCCCCGCACTCTCTGGTGTATCTCATACATCAGGAGCCATCAGCCCCTATTATACTCCTGCTCTCCCCCTCACATCATGTCACTGTGTGTTACCAGCCCAGAGATCTGACCAGTCTCCTCCCCGCACTCTCTGGTGTATCTCATATATCAGGAGCCATCAGCCCCTATTATACTCCTGCTCTCCCCCTCACATCATGTCACTGTGTGTTACCAGCCCAGAGATCTGACCAGTCTCCTCCCGCACTCTCTGGTGTATCTCATACATCAGGAGCCATCAGTCCCTATTATACTCCTGCTCTCCCCCTCACATCATGTCACTGTGTGTTACCAGCCCAGAGATCTGACCAGTCTCCTCCCCGCACTCTCTGGTGTATCTCATACATCAGGAGCCATCAGCACCTATTATACTCCTGCTCTCCCCTCACATCATGTCACTGTGTGTTACCAGCCCAGAGATCTGACCAGTCTCCTCCCCGCACTCTCTGGTGTATCTCATACATCAGGAGCCATCAGCCCCTATTATACTCCTGCTCTCCCCCTCACATCATGTCACTGTGTGTTACCAGCCTAGAGATCTGACCAGTCTCCTCCCGCACTCTCTGGTGTATCTCATACATCAGGAGCCATCAGCCCCTATTATACTCCTGCTCTCCCCCTCACATCATGTCACTGTGTGTAACCAGCCCAGAGATCTGACCAGTCTCCTCCCTGCACTCTCTGGTGTATCTCATACATCAGCCCCTATTATACTCCTGCTCTCCCCCTCACATCATGTCACTGTGTGTTACCAGCCCAGAGATCTGACCAGTCTCCTCCCCACACTCTGTGGTGTATATCATACATCAGGATCCATCAGCCCCTATTATACTCCTGCTCTCCCCCTCACATCATGTCACTGTGTGTTACCAGCCCAGAGATCTGACCAGTCTCCTCCCCACACTCTGTGGTGTATATCGTGTATCTCATACATCAGCAGCCATCGGCCCCTATTATACTCCTGCTCTCCCCCTCACATCATGTCACTGTGTGTTACCAGCCCAGAGATCTGACCAGTCTCCTCCCCGCACTCTCTGGTGTATCTCATACATCAGCAGCCATCAGCCCCTATTATACTCCTGCTCTCCCCCTCACATCATGTCACTGTGTGTTACCAGCCCTGAGATTTGACCAGTCTCTTCCCCGCACTCTTTGGTGTATCTCATACATCAGGATCCATTGGCTAATGGGGGTGTGCCAGGATGGAATAGCATGCAAATCGGCTGCGATATTGCATGGGATGTTATTTTATTTTTTTTACATGTGATTTCGCGGGCGCCGTGATAATACACAAGAACTGAAATGTTCTGCTTGTTTTGTGCCTGAGGTCTCCTGTGTGTTTAAAAAGAGTCGCAGGGACCCTGTGTGTTTTCCCTCTGATGAGTGAATGATTTCTTTATTGAGTGAAGCAGGATAGACTCCTGATAAACTGTTAATGGCAAAGAGATATGCTAATATGTACCCTATGCCGGAGGAACATAGCAAGTTATGGGAGAAAGCCCCGTTAGTGGATACATCAGTTGCTAGACTGTCTAAAGCCACTGCCTTGCCTGTCCAGGGGGGGGTGCTGCCTTTAAAGACCCGGTGGATAAAAAGGTGGAAGGTTGCTTGAAAGCTATCTTTGAAGGTGTGGGTTATACCTTGAGGCCTATTATCGCGTCTGCTTGGGTCACTAAAGCAATGATCAAGTGGGCGGAGGAGCTGTCTGGGCTACTCCACCAAAATTCTGAGGCTTTTATACTGGGAGAAAGTTGAGATCTACCGCAGAGTATGTTTGTGAGGAAGGAGCTAAAATGGCGTCCAGAGTGTCTGTAACCTCAGTCTCTGCTAGAAGGGCTCGTTGACTCAAAGCGTGGGAAGCTGATAGTGAGTCCAAGAAGTCCCTTGAGAACTTGCCCTTTAAGGGGGAGTTATTGTTTGGCTCGGAGCTGGAAGCCATCATTAAGCAGGCTACTGGGGGCGAGTACTTTCCTCCCCACCACTTCCAAGAGTTCAGGCTCCAAGTTTGGAGTTTTCAAGCCGTCCTTTCGGGGCGGAGCGTCCAATAGAGGACAGTCTGGCCATGGTAGATGTCAGGCCGGCAGAGGAAAGAATTCCAAGGCTCGGTTTGGGGCCTTTACAAAGAAGCATGCAGCAAAAAGTGATAAGTCCTCTGCATGACAGGGCGGGGACTCCCCGTTTTGGGCTCAGAGTGGGGGGTCGCCTCCTGCACTTTCGGGACAGGTGGAGGGAATCCATAGTAGATCCTTGGGTCCTTTCCATCATTTCCGAGGGTTACCGGATAAATCTCAGGAACTCCACCAAAGAGATTTTGTTTTCTACGCCTTTGCCTCGGACTGCGTCACTGAGGTCCGCCCTTCTAGGGGCAGCCTTGTCTCTCAAGGAGACGGGAGTGGTGATTCCGGTACCTCAGAAAGAAAGGGGATTTTATTCGATCCTTTTCCTAGTCCCCAAGTCAGACGGGTCTTTAAGGCCTATTTTCTAAATTTAAAATCTTTAAATCTGCACTTGTAGATCATTTTCACATGGAGTCCCTGCGTTCTGTGCTCCTGAGCATAGAGCCGGGGGAGTTTCTGGCATCGGTAGATATTCAGGATGCATACCTCCATGTGCCCATTTACAAGGATCACCAGTCCCTTCCCCGATTTTCAATTGGAGAAGACCATTGGCAGTTTCAAGCCCTGCCGTTCGGTTTGGCTACGGCTCCGAGAGTGTTCTTGAAAGTGATGGCGGTCATGACTGCAGCTCTACGTCTGAAGGGAATAGTAATTATTCCCTATCTGGACGACCTTTTATTCAAGGCGGAGTCGCAGGAAAACTTCAGGAACACCTGAGTATCGCGACACAGTTCTTGCAAGAGGAGGGTTTGGTGCTAAACCTTCCCAAGTCGCATTTAACACACCCTCAGAGTCTGCAATTTCTCGGGGTGATTCTAGACTTACACCTTCACAGGGTGTTCTTACCAAACCCCCAAGGCAGTGGAGATTCGGCAGATGGTGCTGACAATTCTTCAGGCTCCTGCACCAACGTTGTGGCAAGAGGTAAGGTTGCTGGGCAAAATGGTAGAAACTTTCGAGACGTTGCCAGATTCCATTCGAGGATTTTCCAGTGGAACATCCTATCGTGCTGGTCGGGGAATGCGAAGACCATGAAGCAGGAACGGTTGGTTCTGTCTCAGGAGTCGAGAGTATACCTGGAATGGTGGACAGAGATAGAGACTCTGCAGATGGGGCGGTCCCTTTGCTCTTGGGATTGGCTGGTCATTACAACGGATGCCAGCCTCAGGGGTTGGGGAGCGGTTGCCCTCCACCTACGGTTACAGGGTCTTTGGTCCGAGGAGGAATACAGGCTTCCTATCAACATACTGGAACGGAGTATGGAATGCCTTGTGCCAAGCAGAAGAGTTTCTGAAGGGATTACCATTGCGAGTTCAATCCGACAATGCCACAACCGTGGCATACTTAAACCATCAGGGAGGAACTCGCAGCAAGATGGCAATGGAAGAGATTGTGAGGATCTTCACCTGGGCGGAAGTACAGGTGCCAGCACTGTCAGCTGTGTTCATTCTGGGGATCCGGAATGTAGAGGCGGACTTTCTCAGCAGGGCGGATCTGCTGGAGGGGGAATGGTCACTTCATCCGGAAGTTTTCCAAGAGATTGTAGACCGCTGGGGACTGCCAGACATAGATCTTATGGCGTCAAGGAACAATTGTCAGGTACCGAGGTTTTGCTCCCGGGCGAGGGACCCGTCAGCTTGGGCGGTGGATGCCATGACAATCCCTTGGTGTTTCAGTCTGGTCTACATTTTTCCCTTGTTTCCAATGATCTTGAGGGTGTTGAAGCGGCTAAAGAACCAGAGAGTACCAGCCATACTGATTGCACCAGATTGACCCAGGAGGTCATGGTACTCAGACATCCTGAGATTAATCAACGGAATCGTGGTGACTTCCTCTTCGTCCGGATTTACTAAGTCAAGAACCGTTCCTACACCTGGACCTAGCTCGTCTCAATTTGACGGCGTGGCGTATGAGTCCTCTTTATTAAGAAAGAAGGGTTTTTCAGATGCAGTTATTCAGACCATGCTCAGGGCCCGAAAAACGTCAGTGTCAGCGGCCAATTACCATCGGGTCTGGAAGATCTACATCAGGTGGTGTGAACGGCAGAGAGTTCATACATCTAGGTTTAAGGTGGCGAGGCTACTGGAGTTCCTACAGGATGGCCTTTTGTCCGGACTTAGCTTACAGTCTTTGAAAGTGCAAATTTCGGCACTATCCATTTTCTTTCAAAAGAGGGTGGCTCTGTTACCAGAGGTTCAGACCTTTTTTGCAGGGCGTGACCAGGATTAAGCCTCCATACCGACAGCCGGTGGCACCGTGGGACTTGTCCCTTGTTTTATCTATGTTGCAAAAATCTCCTTTTGAGCCACTGAGATTGTCAAATATCTTTCCTGGAAACTTACCTTTTTATTGCCCATCGCCTCAGCTAGGCGTGTGTCGGAGTTGGGTGCCTTGTCCTGCAAGTCACCATTTTTTGATTTTTCCATGATGACAGGGCTGTGCTCAGAACAGTACCTAAATTTCTACCTAAGGAAGTGCCCTCATTTAATTTAGGACATAGTTCTCCCGGTTTTTTCCCCGCCTGAGGGAACGAGGAATAGGGACAGTTTGAAAAAGTTGGATGTGGTTCGCGCATTGCGAATCTATATCAGTAGAGTAAAGGATGTTCGCAAATCGGATTTGCTGCTGGTTTTGTACGATGTACATAAGATTGGGTGGCCTGCTTCAAAGCAGACTATAGCCCGCTGGTTGAGATCAACTATTGCATTTGCCTACTGTAAGGCAGGTAGACCTGTGCCATCTTGCATAAACGCCCATACTACAAGGTCAGTTGCCTCCTCATGGGCTGTGCACCATGGGGCTACGGCGGAGCAGTTGTGTAGGGCAGCCACCTGGTCCTCTGTTCACACCTTTACAAAATTCTACAGGTTCCATGAGTTTGCGTCGGAGGACGCTTCATTTGGACGGGCAGTGATGAGAACTGGCAGTCTGAGCGTACCCTCCCAAAGGACCGGCTCATGAACATCCTATCGTGAGCTGTGTCACCGGACTGGACGAAAGAGAAAAGGGGATTTTTGTAAGAACTTACCGTTCAAACCCCTTTCTCTGAGTCCAGTCCGGTGACCTGTTTTGTGCCTCACCTGTGAGATAGGCGGCAAGTTTATCAGTAAAACATCAATTAAGCATCACCGTAAGATAATGGAAGAAACTCTTTCTTGTCCAGTGCACACAACAGATTTTACACAGTTCAGAATTTTATACAGGGTTCTTGATTCATCTGCTTTTTTTTTTTTGTTATGGCCTTCCTGCCGTACTCTCATATACCGGAACATTCTGTCTCTAGTCCCTAAGCCAAGCTGAGGATCCACTTACTGGCCACCAGAGTCATAGAAAATAGTACACACGATAGGCAGGTTCTCGGTGATGCAGTTTTTTTATTGTTTTAATTGTAACACGCAAAGAAGCCTGTACAACAGGTGCAGTAATTACACATTAAACCCAACACAAGTCTGTCGCCTTAACTACACCTGACCTTTACCACTCCTTCAACCTCTCCCAGACCCATTGGCAGTATCTCAAGGTAATATTATATAGTATTCATATATATTTTATTCTCAGCAGATGGAAACCGCCACGTGAATACATCCGAGAGACATCTCTTTATATCCCCAGACGGTAAAATAAAAGATCAAAGCACAATGGATACTCCATGAGAAAACTCTCCTCCAGTTACATCTCCAGAATCTCCCCGGGCCGGCATATCATCTGTTCCCTCTAATAATGAAGATGGTTCTTCTAGTATCTCAAATGTTGGTACGTCTAGTACAGCCCTTAGATCGAATAAGGTTTTTGCCAGTTCTCTATATGACAAGTATTTCCCAAAGAACAGAAAGCTTATGAACCGTAAGACAGGAGAGAGGCAGTTTCCATGTTTTGAGTGTGGGAAATGTTTTACACTAAAATTTACACTCGTTCGACATCAGAGACTCCACACAGGTGAAAAACTTTATACATGTTCTGAGTGCGGGAAATGTTTCACAGAAAGTTCATCTCTGGTCACACACCAGAGAACTCACACAGGTGAGAAACCATTTCCATGTTCTGAGTGCGGGAAATGTTTTACCCAGAAAGCATCTCTTGAGATACACCTGAGAACTCACACAGGCGAGAAACCGTTTTCATGTACTCAGTGCGGGAAATGTTTTACCCGGAAATCAACACTCATTAGACACGAGAAAAGTCACACGGGCGAAAAACCATATCCATGCTTTGAGTGTGGGAAATGTTTTACACAGAAAGCACATCTGATAAAACATCAGATTTCACAGAACGGCTGTAGCAATACTCTTGTCCCGCAGTACTTTAAGAACGCAAGTCAATCGTCTGTAGACAATTAGAATGAATGCTACTAATATAAGACTGAAATAGATCACCTTGGATGAAACATATTGTATTTTCTCCTATTAGATAGCAGCACCACTCTCCAAAGTCATACAAGACCACATTGTAATATATTGTCTACATATTATGCATTTTAGTTACAAATGCAAAATGTGAGAGAGAAAATATGATGATTAAAAAAAAATAGATTTCGTTCTGGAAACCTGTGGAGAGAATCCAGCTTTTTTGCTGTTTTTGAATAGTGGTACACAAACCACGCAGTATTTGGTGCTGATTCGATACAAATAAAATAAAATCATTAGCTTTTTTGTTTTCTTGCAATTGGAATCATTTATGTGGGATATTTTTTGCCTTCTAAGTAGAAATAAGCAAAGTAATGGTACTTTCTTGAAAGTAAAAATTCCAAATCAGGAAGACCATTGTTTTCGGTGCTTGTCGCTGCTGAAAGTATGTAAGTATGTATGTAGCACATGACCGCATGATCATGTTCATATATTGATCGAACACGAAAGCCCAGTGTTCCTCTTTGTCTGCAAGTTCCTACTCTATAAAATAGACTTCAATACCCCATTATATCACAGGTAAAATGCACTTATTTCCTAAATACAGATGTGTCCTCCTACATGTAGCCTCACCGCGAGATACCTGGCGTGAGTAAGCTGGCCGCTCTGCTAACACCGGGCAACTTTTCTGGCCAAAATGCATCCTATTTCTATGCAACTGAGACACAATAGCATCTTCTGCTGATTAAAATGATATGCAGCATGCCTATATTCTGCGTGCGGCAGTATCTGCATTCAAAGTGCTATGTTGCAGGGTTTTCCAGTAATACACTCCAACATAGCCAGAAAAACACTGTAACTCAGCAATATATATGCAAATACAGCCAGGGTTGTACACAGAATATAGGCATGCTGCATATCATTGTAATCAACAGAAGCTGCTTGTGTGTCTTAGTCACATAGTGTTGCGAATAAGAAGGGGAGATGTCAGACAGTTTCTTGGCACTAGCTCATAACTACACGGGCTGTTTATTTTCTCCTACAATCCCCATGGCAGCCATAACACTGGAATATCTTCCCTCCTCCTAGTTTAGACAGGATCTTTTTCAGGGACCGCTCTCCTTGTGTATATCAGGCTCCTCCTCCCATCACTCTGTCTTTTTCCCTGTCTCAGTTAGGCAGAGCAGGGGTCTTAATTTTGTTTCTAAACAGGGTTACCTCTATTACAGCTGAAGCTGGCAGGGTGGCTCCTTGGGAAGGAGAGTATGTGAAGAGTGTGGTCTAAGGGAATTCTGCCTCACATACTGGAAATACCTTTCGTATTCTCTATAGCGTTTTTGGTCATTATGGTACCTGTAGTGCGTCAGCATGTCGGGTGTTGCTGGTGGTCTGTGGATGAGTATCGGTGCAGAGAGAAGCTGTCTAGAGACCAGCAGTGTCTGGGACAGTGGGGACAGCATGCTGCGGCGTCTCCGGCAGAAGGGGCGGAAGTGCGCAAAAGTCTTCACTTCCGCCCATCGCTGATGCAGGTGCGCTAACTAAACAGCCTCCCCGGAAACTCGGCTGGTGAATTTTAGTTCTGATACTGCAATTGCGGTAAGGATGGGGTTAAAGGCGCCACATTTAAACCTGCATGTGCTAGCATGGCTGTCCGTCTATTGCCCCTTTCAGACCGCACTTTGGAAACGGTATATTCCTGTTTTTTTACCGTTTTAAAACGGTAATCTGTGCGGTCTGAAAGGTGCAGATCCAATTAACCAGTTTTTAAAATGCAGGGTCCTACCCGTTTCAGACCCGGTATTTTGGGATTAAAATCTGGTCTGTAACGGTATTTAGGACCTAGCCAATGAGCTGGGTCCTAAATTCAGCACAGTGAATATTTAATGAGTGCTCATTAAATATTCACAGCACTGGAGCCGCCCCGTGCTCCCCCCGCGCGCGTGTCGACCCCCCCGCGCGCGTGTCGACCCCCCCGCGCGCGTGTCGACCCCCCCGCGCGCGTGTCGACCCCCCCGCGCGCGTGTCGACCCCCCCGCGCGCGTGTCGACCCCCCCGCGCGCGTGTCGACCCCCCCGCGCGCGTGTCGACCGCGCCCGTGTCGACCGCGCCCGTGTCGACCGCGCCCGTGTCGACCGCGCCCGTGTCGACCGCGCCCGTGTCGACCCCCCGCGCGCGCGGTGTCGACCCCCCCGCGCGCGGTGTCGACCCCCCCGCGCGCGGTGTCGACCCCCCCGCGCCCGTGTCGACCCCCCCGCGCCCGTGTCGACCCCCCGCGCCCGTGTCGACCCCCCGCGCCCGTGTCGACCCCCCGCGCCCGTGTCGACCCCCCGCGCCCGTGTCGACCGCGCCCGTGTCGACCCCCCGCGCCCGTGTCGACCCCCCCCCGCGCGCGGTGTCGACCCCCCCGCGCGCGGTGTCGACCCTCCCCCCCGCGCGCGGTGTCGACCCTCCCCCCCGCGCGCGGTGTCGACCCTCCCCCCCGCGCGCGGTGTCGACCCTCCCCCCCGCGCGCGGTGTCGCCCCCCCCGCGCGCGGTGTCGACCCTCCCCCCCCGCGCGCGGTGTCGACCCTCCCCCCGCGCGCGGTGTCGCCCCCCCCCGCGCGCGGTGTCGCCCCCCCCCCCCGCGCGCGGTGTCGACCCCCCCCCCGTGCGCGGTGTCGACCCCCCCCCGCGCGCGGTGTCGACCCCCCCCCCGCGCGCGGTGTCGACCCCCCCGCGCGCGGTGTCGACCCTCCCCCCCGCGCGCGGTGTCGACCCCCCCCCGCGCGCGGTGTCGACCCCCCCCCGCGCGCGGTGTCGACCCCCCCGCGCCCGTGTCGACCCCCCCCCGCGCCCGTGTCGACCCGCGCCCGTGTCGACCCCCCCGCGCCCGTGTCGACCCCCCCGCGCCGGTGTCGACCCCCCCCGCGCCGGTGTCGACCCCCCCGCGCCGGTGTCGACCCCCCCGCGCGCGGTGTCGACTCCCCCCCGCGCGCGGTGTCGACTCCTCCCCGCGCGCGGTGTCGACTCCCCCCCGCGCGCGGTGTCGACTCCCCCCCGCGCGCGGTGTCGACTCCCCCCCCGCGCGCGGTGTCGACTCCCCCCCCGCGCGCGCGGTGTCGACTCCCCCCCCGCGCGCGCGGTGTCGACTCCCCCCCCCGCGCGCGGTGTCGACTCCCCCCCCCGCGCGCGGTGTCGACTCCCCCCCCCGCGCGCGGTGTCGAAAGTTTATTAAGGAACATTTACAAAGTGATGAATTATAAAGAAGCTCCGTGTACTTCTAATGAAAACCCACTATGTGAAGATAGATCAAAGAAAAACAGAGTGTTTCCTGTACATAAAGTAGTAAGGGAAATGATAACCAATGAGTGGTCAAATGTGGATAAGCGAGCCAGGTCTAATAACAGATTGGAGAAAATGTATCCATATAAAGATGAGGAGTTCTTGAATTGGTGCCTGATTCCGAAAGTGGATGGGGCAGTGGCAGAGATTGTGCCCAAGACCACTATTCCTGTGGAGGACAGAGCAGCGTTCCGTGACGCAATGGACAGGAAAATGGAGAATGCGCTGCGCAAGGTACATTCTACATCAGCTTCATCATTGAAGGCTAGCGTGGCAACCGCCTCAGTGACAAGAGCATTAAGATTATGGGCAACTAATTTGCATACATACCTAGAGGATAATATTTCCAAGCAATATCTTCTAAGAAATATTGAAGTAATGCAAAAAGGTCATTGACTATCTCTGTGAAGTTTCTCTGGATACAGTCTCGTTGACAGCAAAGAACATGGCAGCAGGAGTCACTGCTAGAAGGGCACTTTGGCTGAAGTCTTGGAGTGCGGATGCTACAGTAGTTCAAAGAATAGATTGATTATGTTACCGTGTGAAGGGACTTACCTGTTTGGGTCTAAATTGGACACTATGATCCAAAAATTATCTGGAGGGAAATCAACCAGATTGCCTCAAGATAAAAGATATCCCAACTTCCAGCAGGCAGAACTATAGGGATTATAAGGAAGCAAAGACTTACCGTCCTGGTCGTCCCTACTTCAGACGGGGTAATCCGAATACATCTAGACAAGCATTTCGCCAGTCCTTTCGGCGAGGAGCAAGATCATGACTATACAATGAATGTAGGGGCAAGACTTCCTCAATTCTCAGAGATCTGGAAGAAGACTGTCTCAGACAAGTGGGTGTTGAACATCATTCAAGATGGTTACAAGATAGGGAACGGTCAGGAATTCTGTCAGAACAGATCCATGTTGTCAAGACCACCGACAGACAAAGAACAAAGAAAAGAGTTGTTTCAGAAAATTCTTCAATTAAAGAAGATAGGAGCTATAGAAGAAGTTCCGGAGAATCAGAAGAAAATGATTCTACACGAACCTCTTTTTAGTAAAGAAGAGCACAAGTGGTTACAGGACCATCTTGGATCTGAGGGATCTCAACATCTTGATAAAGACTTTGACATTTCGGATGGAGACGTTGAATTCCATAGTCATGGGTATAAAGAGGCATGATTTCTTAGCGTCAATAGACTAGAGCAGGGGTGTCAAACTCAAATTCATCGGGGGCCGCATCAGCAGTTTGGTCACCCTCAAAGGGCCGGTTGTATCTGTAGGTCCCCCTGTATAATTATAATGCCATGACACCACAGGCTGCTCCCCCTGTATAATATAAAATGAATGCCATGACACCACAGGCTGCTCCCCCTGTATAATAATAATGCCATGACACCACAGACTGCTCCCCCTGTATAATATAATAAAAGTAATGCCATGACACATAAATGATTATACAGGAGGAGCAGCCTGTGGTGTCTTGGCATTATTATTATTATACATGGGGACACCTCAGGAAACAGCAGATATATATATATTTTTATTGTGAGTGTGATCCTCATCCTCACTTACTGTTTCTCCGTCTGTCCTGCAGCTGCTGCGGCTTCCATCTTTTCTTCACTGCTTGCTGCGGCCACACTGTCCCCGACTCCCGGTCCAGCTTCCCTGCCTGCTCCTACTTCTCTACAGACGCATGGGCAGGCGTCGTCGTCATGACGTCCCCACCCAGTGTCTGTCACTGCCGGGCATCAGAGGGAACAGGCGGCCGGGCCCTCCTCCACGTAGCCGTGGAGGCCGGCGGCCATGTTTCTGTAGCCGCATACATATGTGCCTACAGGAACATGGCCGCCGACAGTGGAGGAACAGGTAAGGCGGACGTGGACGCGCCCGTGTCGACCCCCCCCGCGCCCGTGTCGACCCGCGCCCGTGTCGACCCCCCCCGCGCCCGTGTCGACCCCCCCCGCGCCGGTGTCGACCCCCCCCGCGCCGGTGTCGACCCCCCCCCGCGCCGGTGTCGACCCCCCCCGCGCCGGTGTCGACCCCCCCGCGCCGGTGTCGACCCCCCCGCGCCGGTGTCGACCCCCCCGCGCCGGTGTCGACCCCCCCGCGCCGGTGTCGACCCCCCCGCGCGCGGTGTCGACTCCCCCCCGCGCGCGGTGTCGACTCCCCCCCGCGCGCGGTGTCGACTCCCCCCCCCGCGCGCGGTGTCGACTCCCCCCCGCGCGCGCGGTGTCGACTCCCCCCCCCCGCGCGCGGTGTCGACTCCCCCCCCGCGCGCGGTGTCGAAAGTTTATTAAGGAACATTTACAAAGTGATGAATTATAAAGAAGCTCCGTGTACTTCTAATGAAAACCCACTATTTGAAGATAGATCAAAGAAAAACAGAGTGTTTCCTGTACATAAAGTAGTAAGGGAAATGATAACCAATGAGTGGTCAAATGTGGATAAGCGAGCCAGGTCTAATAACAGATTGGAGAAAATGTATCCATATAAAGATGAGGAGTTCTTGAATTGGTGCCTGATTCCGAAAGTGGATGGGGCAGTGGCAGAGATTGTGCCCAAGACCACTATTCCTGTGGAGGACAGAGCAGCGTTCCGTGACGCAATGGACAGGAAAATGGAGAATGCGCTGCGCAAGGTACATTCTACATCAGCTTCATCATTGAAGGCTAGCGTGGCAACCGCCTCAGTGACAAGAGCATTAAGATTATGGGCAACTAATTTGCATACATACCTAGAGGATAATATTTCCAAGCAATATCTTCTAAGAAATATTGAAGTAATGCAAAAAGGTCATTGACTATCTCTGTGAAGTTTCTCTGGATACAGTCTCGTTGACAGCAAAGAACATGGCAGCAGGAGTCACTGCTAGAAGGGCACTTTGGCTGAAGTCTTGGAGTGCGGATGCTACAGTAGTTCAAAGAATAGATTGATTATGTTACCGTGTGAAGGGACTTACCTGTTTGGGTCTAAATTGGACACTATGATCCAAAAATTATCTGGAGGGAAATCAACCAGATTGCCTCAAGATAAAAGATATCCCAACTTCCAGCAGGCAGAACTATAGGGATTATAAGGAAGCAAAGACTTACCGTCCTGGTCGTCCCTACTTCAGACGGGGTAATCCAAATACATCTAGACAAGCATTTCGCCAGTCCTTTCGGCGAGGAGCAAGATCATGACTATACAATGAATGTAGGGGCAAGACTTCCTCAATTCTCAGAGATCTGGAAGAAGACTGTCTCAGACAAGTGGGTGTTGAACATCATTCAAGATGGTTACAAGATAGGGAACGGTCAGGAATTCTGTCAGAACAGATCCATGTTGTCAAGACCACCGACAGACAAAGAACAAAGAAAAGAGTTGTTTCAGAAAATTCTTCAATTAAAGAAGATAGGAGCTATAGAAGAAGTTCCGGAGAATCAGAAGAAAATGATTCTACACGAACCTCTTTTTAGTAAAGAAGAGCACAAGTGGTTACAGGACCATCTTGGATCTGAGGGATCTCAACATCTTGATAAAGACTTTGACATTTCGGATGGAGACGTTGAATTCCATAGTCATGGGTATAAAGAGGCATGATTTCTTAGCGTCAATAGACTAGAGCAGGGGTGTCAAACTCAAATTCATCGGGGGCCGCATCAGCAGTTTGGTCACCCTCAAAGGGCCGGTTGTATCTGTAGGTCCCCCTGTATAATTATAATGCCATGACACCACAGGCTGCTCCCCCTGTATAATATAAAATGAATGCCATGACACCACAGGCTGCTCCCCCTGTATAATAATAATGCCATGACACCACAGACTGCTCCCCCTGTATAATATAATAAAAGTAATGCCATGACACATAAATGATTATACAGGAGGAGCAGCCTGTGGTGTCTTGGCATTATTATTATTATACATGGGGACACCTCAGGAAACAGCAGATATATATATATTTTTATTGTGAGTGTGATCCTCATCCTCACTTACTGTTTCTCCGTCTGTCCTGCAGCTGCTGCGGCTTCCATCTTTTCTTCACTGCTTGCTGCGGCCACACTGTCCCCGACTCCCGGTCCAGCTTCCCTGCCTGCTCCTACTTCTCTACAGACGCATGGGCAGGCGTCGTCGTCATGACGTCCCCACCCAGTGTCTGTCACTGCCGGGCATCAGAGGGAACAGGCGGCCGGGCCCTCCTCCACGTAGCCGTGGAGGCCGGCGGCCATGTTTCTGTAGCCGCATACATATGTGCCTACAGGAACATGGCCGCCGACAGTGGAGGAACAGGTAAGGCGGACGTGGACGCGGCGCGCAGCACTCCTGTTTTAGACACACTGCCCCTGCGTGCTATCTCCTCGCGCGGGCCACATGACAAGGTCTGGCGGGCCGGATTTGGCCCACGGGCCTTGTGTTTGACACCCGTGTACTAGAGGGATGTGAGGTTCCCATTGTAGATCTCCAGTGCCACCTAGTAGATGAAGGAGAAAATGGGATTTTGTACTTACTGTTAAATCCTTTTCTCCGATTCCAAAGGTGACACTGGACGCCCTCCCGGCGCTGCTCTTCCTTTGGTTCAGGTTACTGTTTTCTTACATTACTCTCTCTTTTTACAGGGTGGATTCTGGTTGTTAGTTGGAACTCAGTGTGTGGTTGTTAATGTTTCTCCTGTCCTGTTTTTGTTTTGCATAATTTGGACGGGTGATGTTTAACCTCCTCTTGGAAGTGTCTTCTTTCTTCCAGCTCCCTCCGGGCACAATTCTTAGAACTGCCTGGTGAGGGGAGGATTTAGCCACACCTGAATAATTCTTAAAGTGCCCAAGCTCCTTGTGGTCTCACTCTATCCCCACTAGGGATCTCCAATGCCACCTGTGGAATTGGAGAAAAGGATTTAACAGGAAGTACAAAATCCCATTGTTTTAAATCGCACGCATAAATATTTTAGTTGTACTATTAAAAGTTAATTTTTATATACATACCTTATTTCACTATTTCAAAGTGGGCCACAAAAACCTGACTGGTTCACTTCGAGCCACCCTTTGACTCATCCCTTCAGTTAAGTCGCTGAACGTCTCTTGGGAGCACCACCAACCAAACTCTGCCGGTAATATTCACTAACTCAGTCCTTATGTTGGTTTACTTCATGACATTGTTAACTTGAATCTATTGCCAGTGCCATCCCCTACTCTCTTCATATCTGATATGCAGTAAAGATCAGTCGATAAATCTCCCAAAAAAATCGCTGTAGTGTGTGTGTGTGTGTCACCTTAAGATTACCAGGACATATTAGTTACCCCGTTTTGATCTCTCCAGTGGACCTGCGAGCTCCAAAAAGTACTTATACTAGGCTTTAGGACCAGAGGGGGTCTTTAATGGGTTCTGGTCCTCGGGGACATGGGACACTGTTGGCCTAACTTTGGCATTGACTCCTGACCAATAGAACCGAAGCAGAATTGTTTTTTTTTCCGGCCAAAACCTCAGAGATCTATGTCATTTGGCAGCGCACCCAAGTCCGTAACAGGGAGTATCCTTGTCCGATATTGGTTGCTCCGAGGTTTCCTCTCCTAAGACGACCAGTCGCTGTATTACACCCCTCTACATGATTGGGGGGTAGGGCATTAGAAATGTTGGTACTTGTGTATTATCACAGCGCCCAATTTCATCTAAATTGCATTCTATTCCATCCTTGCACACCCCCACTATCCAAATCAGCCCAAAGCGTGGCGAGCTCCCGACCTGTTCGAGCATAGCGTGCCACCGCGCCCAAAGCGTGGCGAGCGGACGCGGAAACCGATCCCCGAGCGGGCGAGGAACACACGCAAAGCGAGCCCCGCATGAGGACACAGACGCTGCTGTGACTGAGACGCTGCCGCCGTGAAACTAAACAAGTACTTTTTTTTTTTTTTGCATTTGATTTGCGGCCGATTTGCATGCGATTTCGCGGGCGCCGTGATAATACACAAGTACCAAAATGTTCTGCTTGCTTTGTGTCTGAGGTTCCTTGTAAAGCTCCGCACACCCTGGGAAACGGTGTCCCAATAGAAGCAGATACCGGGGAGGCTATTGCCCCATACGTGCACCCCATATATTGGAAAGTTTCATGTGGTTCCATGTACATAGAGAACCTCGGGGGCAGCATAGTACAGGAAGCTGGATCCATAGCACCCATGTTGGCCACCCCACAATCCATTTGGACAGGCCTGCCTTACGTTACCTGGCTCTCCACACTCCTAGCACCCGTGGGTGCCAACATAATGAGACCCACATTCCCTGGTCTCTCTTCTGGCATTTCTGCTCCAAGTTCTGAGGATCGGTGGGCAACGCACAGAGCTGCAGACTTGGACTTCGGGTCCTTATGCACTGGTTGACAAATACCGCCTCCACAATCTGTGCACACTTTTTGACCAGATCATTCTTCTCCACACCAGTTAGCATATTTTTTTTTGTGCCTCAGCAGTGAGATAGGCGGCAGGTTTATCAGTACAACATCAATTAAGCATCGCCGTAAGATAATGGAAGAAACTCTTTCTTGTGCAGTGCACACAACAGATTTTACACAGTTCATGTTTTATACAGGGTTCTTGATTCATCTGCTGTTTTTTTTTTTTTATGGCCTTCCTGCCGTACTCTCATATACCGGAACATTCTGTCTGTAGTTCCTAAGCCAAGCTAGAGATCCACTTACTGGCCACCAGGGTCATAGAAAATAGTACACACAATAGCCAGGTTCTCGGTGATGCAGTTTTTTTGTTGTTTTAATTGTAACACACAAAGAAGCCTGTACAACAGGTGCAGTAATTACACATTAAACCCAACACAAGTCTGTCACCTTAACTACACCTGACCTTTACCACTCCTTCAACCTCTCCCAGAATCCATTGGCGGTATCTCAAGGTAATATTATATAGTAGTCATATATATTTTATTTTATTCTCAGCAGATGGAAACCGCCACGTGAATACATCCGAGAGACATCTTTTTATATCCCCAGACGGTAAAATAAAAGGTCACGTCACAATGGATACTCCAGGAGAAAACTCTCCTCCAGTTACAGCTCCAGAATCTCCCCGGGCCGGCATATCATCTGTTCCCTCTAATAATGAAGATGGTTCTTCTAGTATCTCAAATGTTGGTACGTCTAGCACAGCCCTTAGAGCGAATAAGGTGTTTCCCAGTTCTCTATATGACAAGTATTTTCCAAAGAACAGAAAGCTTATGAACAGTAAGACAGGAGAGAGGCAGTTTCCATGTTTTGAGTGTGGGAAATGTTTTACACTAAAATTAACACTCCTTCGACATCAGAGACTCCACACAGGTGAAAAACTTTATCCATGTTCTGTGTGCGGGAAATGTTTCACAGAAAGATCATCACTGGTCACACACCAGAGAACTCACACAGGTGAGAAACCATTTCCATGTTCTGAGTGCGGGAAATGTTTTACCCAGAAAGCATCTCTTGAGACACACCGGAGAACTCACACAGGCGAGAAACCGTTTTCATGTACTCAGTGCGGGAAATGTTTTGCCCGGAAATCAACACTCATTAGACACGAGAAAAGTCACACAGGCGAAAAACCATATACATGCTTTGAGTGTGGGAAATGTTTTACACAGAAAGCACATCTTATAAAACATCAGAGTTCACAGAACAGTTGTAGCAATACTCTTGTCCCGCAGTACTTTAAGAATGCAAGTTAATCGTCTGTAGACAATTAGAATGAATGCTACTAATATAAGACTGAAATGGATCACTTGGATGAAACCTATTGTATTTTCTCCTATTAGATAGCAGCACCACTCTCCAAAGTCATACAAGACCACATTGTAATATATTGTCTACATATTATGCATTTTAGTTACAAATGCAAAATGTAAGAGATAAAATATAATCGTTTTAAAAAAAATATATATATATATAGATTTAGTTCTGGAAAGAATCTCATGGGGGGAGAATCCAGCTTTTTTGCTGTTTTTTAATAGTGGTACACAAACCACGCAGTATTTGGTGCTGATTCGATACAAATAAAATAAAAACATTAGCTTTTTTTGTATTCTTGCAATTGGAATCATTTATGTGGGATATTTTTTGCCTTCTAAGTAGAAATCAGCAAACTAATGGTACTTTCTTAAAAGTAAAAATTCCAAATCAGGAAGACCATTGTTTTTGGTGCTTGTCGCTGCTGAAAGTATGTAAGTATGTATGTAGCACATGACCGCATGATCATGTTCATATATTGATCGAACAGGAAAGCCCAGTGTTCCTCTTTGTCTGCAAGTTCCTACTCTATAAAATAGACTTCAATACCCCATTATATCACAGGTAAAATGCACTTATCCCCCAAATACAGATGTGTCCTCCTACATGTAGCCTTACCGCGAGATACCTGGCGTGGGTAAGCTGGCCGCTCTGCTAACACCGGGCAACTTTTCTGGCCAAAATGCATCCTATTTCTATGCAACTGAGACACAATAGCATCTTCTGCTGATTAAAATGATATGCAGCATGCCTATATTCTGTGTGCGGCAGCGGCAGTATCTGCACTCAAAGTGCTATGTTGCAGGGTTTTCCAGTAATACACTCCAACATAGCCAGAAAAAAACTGTAACACAGCAATATATATGCAAATACAGCCAGGGTTGTACACAGAATATAGGCATGCTGCATATCATTGTAATCAACAGAAGCTGCTTGTGTGTCTTAGTCACATAGTGTTGCGAATAAGAAGGGGAGATGTCAGACAGTTTCTTGGCACTAGCTCATAACTACAAGGGCTGTTTAATTTCTCCTACAATCCCCATGGCAGCCATAACACTGGGATATCTTCCCTCCTCCTAGTTTAGACAGGATCTTTTTCAGGGACCGCCCTCCTTGTGTATATCAGGCTCCTCCTCCCATCACTCTGTCTTTTTCCCTGTCTCAGTTAGGCAGAGCAGGGGTCTTAATTTTGTTTCTAAACAGGGTTACCTCTATTACAGCTGAAGCTGGCAGGGTGGCTCCTTGGGAAGGAGAGTATGTGAAGAGTGTGGTCTAAGGGTATTCTGCCTCACATACTGGAAATACCTTTCGTATTCTCTATAGCGTTTTTGGTCATTATGGTACCTGTAGTGCGTCAGCATGTCGGGTGTTGCTGGTGGTCTGTGGATGAGTATCGGTGCAGAGAGAAGCTGTCTAGAGACCAGCAGTGTCTGGGACAGTGGGGACAGCATGCTGCGGCGTCTCCGGCAGAAGGGGCGGAAGTGCGCAAAAGTCTTCACTTCCGCCCATCGCTGATGCAGGTGCGCTAACTAAACAGCCTCCCCGGAAACTCGGCTGGTGAATTTTAGTTCTGATACTGCAATTGCGGTAAGGATGGGGTTAAGGCGCCACATTTAAACCTGCATGTGCTAGCATGGCTGTCCGTCTATTGCCCCTTTCAGACCGCACTTTGGAAACGGTATATTGCCGTTTTTTTACCGTTTTAAAACGGTAATCTGTGCGGTCTGAAAGGTGCAGATCCAATTAACCAGTTTTTAAAATGCAGGGTCCTACCCGTTTCAGACCCGGTATTTTGGGATTAAAATCTGGTCTGTAACGGTATTTAGGACCTAGCCAATGAGCTGGGTCCTAAATTCAGCACAGTGAATATTTAATGAGTGCTCATTAAATATTCACAGCACTGGAGCCGCCCCGCGCGCGTGTCGACCCCCCCCGCGCGCGTGTCGACCCCCCCGCGCGCGTGTCGACCCCCCCCGCGCGCGTGTCGACCCCCCCGCGCGCGTGTCGACCCCCCCGCGCGCGTGTCGACCCCCCCGCGCGCGTGTCGACCCCCCCGCGCGCGTGTCGACCCCCCCCGCGCGCGTGTCGACCCCCCCGCGCGTGTCGACCCCCCGCGCGTGTCGACCCCCCCGCGCCCGTGTCGACCCCCCCGCGCCCGTGTCGACCCCCCCGCGCCCGTGTCGACCCCCCCGCGCCCGTGTCGTCCCCCCCCGCGCATGTGTCGACCCCCCCGCGCCGGTGTCGACCCCCCCCGCGCCGGTGTCGACCCCCCGCGCGCGCGGTGTCGACCCCCCGCGCGCGCGGTGTCGACCCCCCGCGCGCGCGGTGTCGACCCCCCGCGCGCGCGGTGTCGACCCCCCGCGCGCGCGGTGTCGACCCCCCGCGCGCGCGGTGTCGACCCCCCGCGCGCGCGGTGTCGACCCCCCGCGCGCGCGGTGTCGACCCCCCCGCGCGCGCGGTGTCGACCCCCCCGCGCGCGCGGTGTCGACCCCCCCGCGCGCGCGGTGTCGACCCCCCCGCGCGCGCGGTGTCGACCCCCCCGCGCGCGCGGTGTCGACCCCCCCGCGCGTGCGGTGTCGACCCCCCCGCGCGCGCGGTGTCGACCCCCCCGCGCGCGCGGTGTCGACCCCCCCGCGCGCGCGGTGTCGACCCCCCCGCGCGCGCGGTGTCGACCCCCCCGCGCGCGCGGTGTCGACCCCCCCGCGCGCGCGGTGTCGACCCCCCCGCGCGCGCGGTGTCGACCGCCCCGCGCGCGGTGTCGACCGCCCCGCGCGCGCGGTGTCGACCGCCCCGCGCGCGCGGTGTCGACCCCCCCGCGCGCGCGGTGTCGACCCCCCCCGCGCGCGGTGTCGACCCCCCCCCCCCGCGCGCGCGGTGTCGACCCCCCCCCGCGCGCGCGGTGTCGACCCCCCCGCGCGCGCGGTGTCGACCCCCCCGCGCGCGCGGTGTCGACCCCCCCCGCGCGCGCGGTGTCGACCCCCCCCGCGCGCGCGGTGTCGACCCCCCCCGCGCGCGCGGTGTCGACCCCCCCCCCCCGCGCGCGCGGTGTCGACCCCCCCCCCGCGCGCGCGGTGTCGACCCCCCCCCGCGCGCGCGGTGTCGACCCCCCCCCCCCCGCGCGCGCGGTGTCGACCCCCCCCGCGCGCGCGGTGTCGACCCCCCCCCGCGCGCGCGGTGTCGACCCCCCCCCCCGCGCGCGCGGTGTCGACCCCCCCGCGCGCGGTGTCGACCCCCCCCGCGCGCGCGGTGTCGACCCCCCCCCGCGCGGTGTCGACCCCCCCGCGCGTCGACACACCAAGGGAGCTTGTAGAAAGTTTATTAAGGAACATTTACAAAGTGATGAATTATAAAGAAGCTCCGTGTACTTCTAATGAAAACCCACTATGTGAAGATAGATCAAAGAAAAACAGAGTGTTTCCTGTACATAAAGTAGTAAGGGAAATGATAACCAATGAGTGGTCAAATGTGGATAAGCGAGCCAGGTCTAATAACAGATTGGAGAAAATGTATCCATACAAAGATGAGGAATTCTTGAATTGGTGCCTGATTCCGAAAGTGGATGGGGCAGTGGCAGAGATTGTGCCCAAGACCACTATTCCTGTGGAGGACGGAGCAGCGTTCCGTGACGCAATGGACTGGAAAATGCGTTGCGTGAGGTACATTCAGCATCATCATTAAAGGCTAGCGTGGCAACCGCCTCAGTGACAAGAGCATTAAGATTATGGGCAACTAATTTGCATAAAGATCTAGAGGATAATATTTCCAAGCAATTTCTTCTAAGAAATATTGAAGTAATGCAAAAAGTCATTGACTATCTCTGTGAAGTCTCTCTGGATACAGTCTCGCTGACAGCAAAGAACATGGCAGCAGGAGTCACTGCTAGAAGGGCACTTTGGCTGAAGCCTTGGAGTGCGGATGCTACAGTAGTTCAAAGAATAGATTGATTATGTTACCGTATGAAGAGACTTACCTGTTTGGGTCTAAATTGGACACTATGATCCAAAAATTATCTGGAGGGAAATCAACCAGATTGCCTCAAGATAAAAGATATCCCAACTTCCAGCAGGCAGAACTATAGGGATTATAAGGAAGCAAACACTTACCGTCCTGGTCGTCCCTACTTCAGACTGGGTAATCCGAATACATCTAGACAAGCATTTCGCCAGTCCTTTCGGCGAGGAGCAAGATCATGACTATACGAATGTAGGGGCAAGACTTCTTCAATTCTCAGAGATCTGGAAGAAGACTGTCTCAGACAAGTGGGTGTTGAACATCATTCGAGATGGTTACAAGATAGGGAACGGTCAGGATCTCTGTCAGAACAGATTCATGTTGTCAAGACCACCGACCGACAAAGAACAAAGAAAAGCGTTGTTTCAGAAAATTCTTCAATTAAAGAAGTTAGGCGTTATAGAAGAAGTTCCGGAGAATCAGAAGAAAATGATTCTACACAAACCTCTTTTTAGTAAAGAAGAGCACAAGTGGTTACAGGACCATCTTGGATCTGAGGGATCTCAACATCTTGATAAAGACTTTGACATTTCGGATGGAGACGTTGAATTCCATAGTCATGGGTATAAAGAGGCATGATTTCCTAGCGTCAATAGACTAGAGCAGGGGTGTCAAACTCAAATTCATCGGGGGCCGCATCAGCAGTTTGGTCACCCTCAAAGGGCCGGTTGTATCTGTAGGTCCCCCTGTATAATTATAATGCCATGACACCACAGGCTGCTCCCCCTGTATAATATAAAATGAATGCCATGACACCACAGGCTGCTCCCCCTGTATAATAATAATGCCATGACACCACAGACTGCTCCCCCTGTATAATATAATAAAAGTAATGCCATGACACATAAATGATTATACAGGAGGAGCAGCCTGTGGTGTCTTGGCATTATTATTATTATACATGGGGACACCTCAGGAAACAGCAGATATATATATTTTTATTGTGAGTGTGATCCTCATCCTCACTTACTGTTTCTCCGTCTGTCCTGCAGCTGCTGCGGCTTCCATCTTTTCTTCACTGCTTGCTGCGGCCACACTGTCCCCGACTCCCGGTCCAGCTTCCCTGCCTGCTCCTACTTCTCTACAGACGCATGGGCAGGCGTCGTCGTCATGACGTCCCCACCCAGTGTCTGTCACTGCCGGGCATCAGAGGGAACAGGCGGCCGGGCCCTCCTCCACGTAGCCGTGGAGGCCGGCGGCCATGTTTCTGTAGCCGCATACATATGTGCCTACAGGAACATGGCCGCCGACAGTGGAGGAACAGGTAAGGCGGACGTGGACGCGGCGCGCAGCGCTCCTGTTTTAGACACACTGCCCCTGCGTGCTATCTCCTCTCGCGGGCCACATGACGAGGTCTGGCGGGCCGGATTTGGCCCACGGGCCTTGTGTTTGACACCCGTGTACTAGAGGGATGTGAAGTTCCCATTGTAGATCTCCAGTGCCACCTAGTAGATGAAGGAGAAAATGGGATTTTGTACTTACTGTTAATCCTTTTCTCCGATTCCAAAGGTGACACTGGACGCCCTCCCGGCGCTGCTCTTCCTTTGGTTCAGGTTACTGTTTTCTTACATTACTCTCTCTTTTTACAGGGTGGATTCTGGTTGTTAGTTGGAACTCAGTGTGTGGTTGTTAATGTTTCTCCTGTCCTGTTTTTGTTTTGCATAATTTGGACGGGTGATGTTTAACCTCCTCTTGGAAGTGTCTTCTTTCTTCCAGCTCCCTCCGGGCACAATTCTTAGAACTGCCTGGTGAGGGGAGGATTTAGCCACACCTGAATAATTCTTAAAGTGCCCAAGCTCCTAGTGGTCTCACTCTATCCCCACTAGAGATCTCAAATGCCACCTGTGGAATTGGAGAAAAGGATTTAACAGGAAGTACAAAATCCCATTGTTTTAAATCGCACGCATAGATATTTTAGTTTTACTATTAAAAGTTAATTTTTATATACATACCTTATTTCACGATTTCAAAGTGGGCCACAAAAACCTTACTGGTTCACTTCGAGCCACCCTTTGACTCATCCCTTCAGTTAAGTCGCTGAACGTCTCTTGGGAGCACCACCAACCAAACTCTGCCGGTAATATTCACTAACTCAGTCCTTATGTTGGTTTACTTCATGACATTGTTAACTTGAATCTATTGCCAGTGCCATCCCCTACTCTCTTCATATCTGATATGCAGTAAAGATCAGTCGATAAATCTCCCAAAAAATCGCTGTAGTGTGTGTGTGTGTGTGGCACCTTAAGATTACCAGGACATATTAGTTACCCCGTTTTGATCTCTCCAGTGGACCTGCGAGCTCCAAAAAGTACTTATACTAGGCATTAGGACCAGAGGGGGTCTTTAATGGGTTCTGGACCTCGGGGACATGGGACACTGTTGGCCTAACTTTGGCATTGACTCCTGACCAATAGAACCGAAGCAGAATGGGTTTTTTTTCCGGCCAAAACGTCCGAGATCTATGTCATTTGGCAGCGTACCCAAGTCCGTAATAGGGAGTATCCTTGTCAGATATTGGTTGCTCCGAGGTTTCCTCTCCAAAGACGACCAGTCGCTGTATTACACCCCTCTACATGATTGGGGGGTAGGGCATTAGAAATGTTGGTACTTGTGTATTATCACAGCACCCAATTTTATTTGCATGCTATTCCATCCTTGCACACCCCCACTATCCAAGTCGGCCCAAAGCGTGGCGAGCTCCCGACCCGTTCGAGCATAGCGTGCCACTGCGCCCAAAGCGTGGCGAGCGGACACGGAAACCGATCCCCGAGCGGGCGAGGAACACACGCAAAGCGAGCCCCGCATGAGGACACAGACGCTGCTGTGACTGAGATGCTGCCGCCGTGAAACTAAACGAGTACCTTTTTTTTTTTTTTTGCATGTGATTTGTGGCCGATTTGCATGCGATTTCGCGGGCGCCATGATAATTCACAAGTACTGCTTGCTTTGTGTCTGAGGTTCCTTGTAAAGCTCCGCACACCCTGGGAAACGGTGTCCCAATAGAAGCAGGTCCCGGGGAGGCTATTACCTCATACGTGCACCCCATATATTGGAAAGTTTCATGTGGTTCCATGTACATAGAGAACCTCAGGGGCAGCGTAGTACAGGAAGCTGGATCCATAGCGCCCATGTTGGCCACCCCACAATCCATTTGGACAGGCCTGCCTTACGGGACCTGGCTCTGCACACTCCTAGCACCTGGGGGTGCCGACATAATGAGACCCACATTCCCTGGTCTCTCTTCTGGCATTTCTGCTCCAAGTTCTGAGGATCGGTGGGCAACGCTCAGAGCTGCAGACTTGGACTTCGGGTCCTTATGCACTGGTTGACAAATACCGCCTCCACAATCTGTGCACACTTTTTGACCAGATCATTCTTCTCCACATCAGTTAGCATATTTTTTTTTGTGCCTCAGCAGTGAGATAGGCGGCAGGTTTATCAGTACAACATCAATTTAGCATCGCCGTAAGATAATGGAAGAAACTCTTTCTTGTGCACACAACAGATTTTACACAGTTCATGTTTTATACAGGGTTCTTGATTCATCTGCTGTTTTTTTTTTTTTATGGCCTTCCTGCCGTACTCTCATATACTGGAACATTCTGTCTGTAGTTCCTAAGCCAAGCTGGAGATCCACTTACTGGCCACCAGGGTCATAGAAAATAGTACACACAATAGGCAGGTTCTCGGTGATGCAGTTTTTTTGTTGTTTTAATTGTAACACACAAAGAAGCCTGTACAACAGGTGCAGTAATTACACATTAAACCCAACACAAGTCTGTCACCTTAACTACACCTGACCTTTACCACTCCTTCAACCTCTCCCAGAATCCATTGGCGGTATCTCAAGGTAATATTATATAGTATTCATATATATTTTATTTTATTCTCAGCAGATGGAAACCGCCACGTGAATACATCCGAGAGACATCTTTTTATATCCCCAGACGGTAAAATAAAAGGTCACGTCACACGGGATACTCCAGGAGAAAACTCTCCTCCAGTTACAGCTCCAGAATCTCCCCGGGCCGGCATATCATCTGTTCCCTCTAATAATGAAGATGGTTCTTCTAGTATCTCAAATGTTGGTACGTCTAGTACAGCCCTTAGAGCGAATAAGGTGTTTCCCAGTTCTCTATATGACAAGTATTTTCCAAAGAACAGAAAGCTTATGAACAGTAAGACAGGAGAGAGGCAGTTTACATGTTTTGAGTGTGGGAAATGTTTTACACTAAAATTAACACTCCTTCGACATCAGAGACTCCACACAGGTGAAAAACTTTATCCATGTTCTGTGTGTGGGAAATGTTTCACAGAAAGATCATCACTGGTCACACACCAGAGAACTCACACAGGTGAGAAACCATTTCCATGTTCTGAGTGCGGGAAATGTTTTACCCAGAAAGCATCTCTTGAGACACACCGGAGAACTCACACAGGCGAGAAACCGTTTTCATGTACTCAGTGCGGGAAATGTTTTGCCCGGAAATCAACACTCATTAGACACGAGAAAAGTCACACAGGCGAAAAACCATATACATGCTTTGAGTGTGGGAAATGTTTTACACAGAAAGCACATCTGATAAAACATCAGAGTTCACAGAACAGTTGTAGCAATACTCTTGTCCCGCAGTACTTTAAGAATGCAAGTTAATCGTCTGTAGACAATTAGAATGAATGCTACTAATATAAGACTGAAATGGATCACTTGGATGAAACCTATTGTATTTTCTCCTATTAGATAGCAGCACCACTCTCCAAAGTCATACAAGACCACATTGTAATATATTGTCTACATATTATGCATTTTAGTTACAAATGCAAAATGTAAGAGATAAAATATAATCGTTTAAAAAAATATATATAGATTTAGTTCTGGAAAGAATCTCATGGGGGAGAATCCAGTTTTTTTGCTGTTTTTGAATAGTGGTACACAAACCACGCAGTATTTGGTGCTGATTCGATACAAATAAAATAAAAACATTAGCTTTTTTTGTATTCTTGCAATTGGAATCATTTATGTGGGATATTTTTTGCCTTATAAGTAGAAATAAGCAAACTATTGGTACTTTCTTGAAAGTAAAAATTCCAAAACAGGAAGACCATTGTTTTCGGTGCTTGCCGCTGCTGAAAGTATGTAAGTATGTATGTAGCACATGACCGCATGATCATGTTCATATATTGATCAAACATGAAAGCCCAGTGTTCCTCTTTGTCTGCAAGTTCCTACTCCTATAAGTTAGACTTCATACCCCATTATATCACAGGTAAAATGCACTTATCCCCCAAATACAGATGTGTCCTCCTACATGTAGCCTTACCGCGAGATACCTGGCGTGGGTAAGCTGGCAGCTCTGCTAACACCGGGCAACTTTTTTTTAGTCATAATGCATCCTATTTCTATGCAACTGAGGCACAATAGTATCTTCTGCTGATTAAAATGATATGCAGCATGCCTATATTCTGCGTGCGGCAGTATCTGCATTCAAAGTGCTATGTTGGAGTGTTTTCCAGGAAAACACTCCAACATAGCCGGAAAACACTTTAACACAGCATTATATATGCAAATACAGCCAGGGTTGTACACAGAATATAGGCATGCTGCATATCATCATTTTTTTTTTTTCCATCAATAAATTTTTATTGGTACAGAAAGTTTATATGGGGTACAAAAAGAAAGAGGGGACATTTCAGGGGGGGGGGGGAGGGGGGGGACATGGACTTCAATCGTAACACATTACAATTCGGCAAATAACACAAAACATTACATGTCGCTGCCCAGAGCGACCAGTACCGAGAACATGTTGATGAACAAGACACAGCATGACGACCATGATAGTCTTAAGAACTATAGGTAGGTCATTCAGTAGATGGGGAAGGAGCGGGCCTGAGGGTTTGGACCTGGGATGGGGAGGCCTCTGGGGATTCTATCAAGTTAAACTGTGTGGGGGGTAGGGAGGTTGTGGAAGGTAAAAATCTGGCACCTTCGCCTTCTGTGGTATAAATGTACCATGGTAGCCAACTGGGATGGGAGTGATGAGGTCCCGGAGGGGAGGATAGTGAGCAGGTTTCCATAAGGAAATGGTGATTTGTTTTCAAGATGACCTGGAGGAGGGATGGGGGGGAGGGTTGTTTCCATTGTTGGGCTAAGTTTGCCCGTGCCGCAATGAGTATGTGTCTGAGAACGTATGCTTTTTCTGTTGGGACCTCGGAGGGAAACAGGTGAAATAGAGCAATACTTGGTGCTGGGGTCAGTTTCAGCTGGAGGACCTTATCGATTAACTTGAATACCTCGTCCCAGTACGACCGAAGCTTGAGACAAGACCAGAAGATATGATGTATGTTGCCCACACAGCCACACTGTCTCCAACACTGGTTGGAGCAGGATGGCCAGAAGGTGTGGAGGCGGTCGGGGGTCAGGTAGAGTCGGTTGATGAGCTTAATATGCATCTCTGTATGGTTGAGGCAGCGGGACATTGAGTAGGAGGATAAAAAGATCCGGCGCCACTGGGAAGGCGAGAATGTCTCGCCTAGGTCCGCCTCCCACTTCCTATGGGCAGAGGTCTTAGAAAACGCAGAGGGGGTTACCAATACTTTATACCAAAAGGAAATATCTCCTGTGGAGTGTAATAGGGCCGGTCTGGAGAGAGCTACCTGTGAGCGTGCGTCCGGTGTAGAGTAACTGTGGAAGTTGGTTTTCCACCAATGTGCTAGCTGTAAATAGTGGTACTGTTCTGTATTGGGGAGTGAAAAGCGGTGTTGGAGGGTAGTGAAGGGAATCATAGTGCGGGCCTCCAAGACGTCCCCCATTGAGACAATTCCGCAGGACTTACAAACAGTCAGACGGCGGTTGGGGATTAGCTTTGCCACTGTGGTGATGGGAAGGGTAGTAATAAGGAAAGTCGGGTCGGGGAGGGTAGCAGACAGTTGGTCCCACACGTGTAGAGTGGCTTTATTGGAGGGGAGTAGATTCGGAAGGGTAGTTCTAACATGTTTTGGCATCTTAAACAGTTCTGATAGCGGTATTTGGGGGAGAGGGATTGTTCGATGTTTACCCAAGCCCTCGGGGAGGAGAGGTCAGTGTAGTATTTAATTGGGGCCAGTAGGCAGGCTGACTGGTAGTGGGAAAGGTCGGGGAGGTCTAGTCCTCCAAAGGCTCTGGGGATCGACATTTTGGAACGAGCCATTGCTGGGGGCTTGGCTGACCAGACATACTTCGTCAAGATGGAGGAAGCAAGTTGCAGAGATTTTTTGCTGCATATCATTTTAATCAGCAGAAGCTGCTTGTGTGTCTTAGTCACATAGTGTTGCGAATAAGAAGGGGAGATGTCAGACATAAAGTTTCTTGGCACTAGTTCATAACTACAAGGGCTGCTTAATTTGTCTGCACTAAGGCTGTACGAGGACACCTCTGTACCATGTATAAGATGGGTAAGTCACATATGTTCTCATTCTTAACGTTCGCCACCTCCTGACCATTGGTCAACACTGCTGGGTCACCATATCATGCAGCCAATCTGGTGGCCCACTATGCAATAGCTCCGCCTCTCCTCCTGTATCAATGCCTATTTCCCGATAGAGTGTAAGCTTGCGAGCAGGTCCCTCCTACCTCTATGTCTGTCTGTTATTACCCAGTCTTGTTCTATCACTGTTGTTTCCATTTGTAAAGCGCAACAGCATATGCTGGCGCTATATTAGAAACTGAATAAATATTGTACTTAGGACTTCTCTTCTGGCTCTCCGGTAAGTGTAATGGGAAAATGCAGATTTACTGGGACATAAATACACATTAAATAAAAGCATCTAAACACACAAACGTGACACAATGTATATAGTCCATTGGTCTACTCACCTATAATATAATAATGACTATAACAATACTATAAACAACAAATTGTTGCTAAAAAAACTGGCGCTAATAGGTGGCAGCTGCGGTTATCCCACGGGGTCCATCAATTCTCCACATTGGAAACCGCTAATAGAGACAAGAGGGAAGGGATAACCAGCGCAGAGATGGACACTTGCTTGTGAGCAGAAGATCAGGAACCGGATGGTGTCGTTAGTGGGCCAATGAAACCTCACTTACGTTTAAATTCTGTCTGGTGTTCACGTAGCAGTTTCTTTAACAGGTAGGTACAATATTCCCCCCACATGTACCAACACTTACTTCAGGTTTCTATCTCGAGTACACTGGAAGGTATCTTTCATTTACTACCACCTCTATGATTTCCGACACAGTACCATATGAATGGGTGCAACCTACGTTCAATTCCTAACTCGCGTTCCTGTAGCAGTTTCTTTAAATCAGGATCCGACATCAAAGGTAAAAATACGGAATTATTCAAAAGGTCACATACACACAGGAACCATAAACGGGCGGAGCACGATGCCCCAACTGGTAAGTGGATGTAGCAATCATGTCCACGGCGATGCAGACGCTGGGATCAGTGAACTCACAACTCGGGTACCGGCATCCGCCAGAGGTCACAGCACTGACGTCAACGCGTTTCGGATTTCTCTTTTATCAAGACGCGCTGCTCTCACTTCATATCCAGGATTTAAGCCCGGAGATCTCATCACGTGATCTGGTTTCCACCAATGACATGAATCCCCCTAGAATCCCGGCTCGCACATACTATTAAGATTATATTACCGGCTCCAAATATTTGGCCACTAATATATGATATATTTTATGATCTATAAAATATATAGCAATAAAAAAAGCAGACCTCAATTTATCGTACAGAGCCGGGTATCAAAAACAGACAGATACAAATCGCAATGTTAGTAACATGTAGATCAAATCAATACCCAAAATAAACATAATCCGGAGTTAAATGAACGACTTATACTCAAAGTCTACATCCAGTCCTCAGGGGACCAGAGTTTTAAGTTCCAATATTGGCTAAATCCTGCTCTGTGTTCTTGGTTCTCCAATTTTTATTACATAACTTGATACCACAGAAACTTTTAAGATCTTTCACATCACAGGAATGTATTTCTTTCAAATGAAGGGACACGTTGTGTAGTTCATATCCCTTCCTAGTATTCCGTATGTGTTCTACGAGACGTTCCTGAAGCATACGTCCTCTTCTACCCACATACTGGGTCCACATACACACTCTAGAAGGTACACAACATTTTTAGCACCTCAGGTAATAAAATCCTTCATTACATATTCTTGATTAGTAATATTGGATTTAATCCTCGTAATTTTACTTTCTGTCCTCCACACTTTGCACATGGTGCATTGTCCGCACCGATAGAACCCTTTAGATGGAATACGAGAGGGGCTATTGCCGACTGGTTTGGCACTGTTTTACCAACATGCTGCGTAACTTGTCCGCTCTTCTGTACACAAACTTAGGAAGTGGTCCTAGATGAGACTTCAATGTGGGATCTTTAATTAAAACATTCCAGTGTTGTTTTAATGATTTTCTCTATCGTTTCTTGTTGCGAAGTGAATTTAGTAATAAAGGCGATTTCAGGTTCTTCAATGTCTGTACTTTTTCCTTTATTTTCCAACAAGTCATTTCTAGAGCGATCCTGACTTTCTTTCCAAGCTTTATCTACTAACGACGGGCAGGGAACTTTTTGTAAGAAACTGGAGCTTGTTGGTTGAACACGTCCACATCGGTACAGTTCCGACTTAATCTTTGGAATTGTCCTTTAGGGATACTACGTGTCCAATGTTTATGATGGTTACTGTCATACCCTATATATGAGTTGCAATCTGTAGGTTTAATAAAGTTTTTAGTTTTAATTAGACCCTTCTCAATATAGGTCGTTAAATCTAGGAAATTAATTTCAGAACTACTAACTGTGTATGAGAGTTCTAGATTGTAAACATTATTATTCAAATGAGTACAGAAATCCTGTAGCGATTCAATATCCCCACTCCACACAAACGGGATATCCTCTATGTAGCGGGTCCACGGGGCCAAGCTGGCAGTCCAGGGGTGTCCTGGCCATACCTCCCAGTGGGCCATGAACAAATTAGCATACCCCAGTGCCAGCTTGGCACCCATAGCTAAACCCGCTACCTGAAGGAAAAAAACTCTCCCTCATACCAAAAAAAATTGTTAGGAAGTACAAGGTTAATACCCTCAGTGATGAAGTTTTTTTACTTTTTCATTGGTGTGATTTTTATCAAGATGGTACTCTACAGCCTCTATACCATCTTTATGCTGAATAATGGTGTAGAGCAGGCATTCCCAACCACGGTCCTCAAGGCACACCAAGGGCTATTTCACACACTCCGGCTACTGCCAGGCAGCGAAAACCCATACGGCCAGGAAGCCGTGCACCACACAGCAATTTAGAATGGAGGGGATGGCCACAGCCCGGCAGCTGTCCCTTCCAGTGGTGGGATCCGGCTGCGGCCGGGCCGTGGCCATCCTGTCTGAATGGACACAATCCTGTCCATTAGTAACTACTATGCACAGCTTCTGGCCATGCGGGATTTCGCTGCCCGGCAGGAGCCGGAGTGTGTGAAATAGCCCCAACAGTGCAGGTTTTAGTGACATCCAGGCTTCAGCACAGGTGACTTATTTAGTACCTGAGCTAATTTGATTCAACCATCTGTGCTGAAGTCTGGATATCACTAAAACCTGCACTGTTGGTGTGCCTTGAGGACCGTGGTTGGGAATGGCCTGGTGTAGAGTGAGAGATTTTCCAGTCAGCAGCAGCTCTTGCCTCGGCTGACACGCACTCACGGAGCGGCACTTTCAGTTTCCAGATTTCTGGCGCTGACGTGCGCTCCACGCTGCAGCTCGCAGCTGCGAGTTCCTATGTGAGTGATTCCACACCTAGCAAGCCATGACGGGCAGTCTCAGCTGGTGTCATGGCTTCCGCACACCTCTGGTCTGCATGATCCCCAGCTGACTATTGAGTGCTGTTTACCTTCACTTATGTAAGTAGCGATACTGCTGTTTTTAGTCACTATACTAGATTGCACTTCCACGTGTCTGCACTGATGGGCATTATACACTGTTTGTTGTACAATTCTAGGCTCCTTGATGAAGGTCCACTGTTCAAGGACCGAAACGTTGGGGCTATGTGACTACTAATATACCTTGCTGACACCGTAGGACAAATAAAGTCGTTATGCTTTTATCAATTTGATGTTTCATTGATAAAGTGGAGAGTGCGCATTTCTCTATCCAGGAATCTGCGTGTATATATATATATATATATATATATATATATATATATATATATATCAGAAAAAAGGGGGGGGGGTTTGTGACCTTGTCCTGCGCTTTTTGGAAAGCAGCACTACTCTAGGGCCTCGCTGTTAATAGAGGTCTAATGAAAGAAGATAAAGAGAAAGATGTAGAGGTGCGCTTAGATGTTTCACTGAAGAGAATCGATCATACGCCGATGTATCGATTGTCTAATCTATTAATTACCTTATTTGACCTCAGTGTGAAGACCCCTTAGAGCTCCGTGAGAGTGCAACCTCATATGATATGACCAGTAACGAGGACCACAGATACAAGGTTGAACTCTGATTTAATGATGACGAAAACAACATATTTATACACAACAAACGACGCTGGTTCAATTACATGATTGGTTAATATTTGGTGCAGAGGTAGGGAAATAGCAGTGTCTTTGTGGGGTGGCTTATACATCGCCTTGTGTAGTATTCGTTAGTTATGAGAAAGCACAGAATGTACAGTGTCTAAGGAAAGTAACAAAGTATAGCAGCGAGTACTGGAAAAGAGCCAGGATATAACCACCTTGAAATAAGCAGGGACAGACACAGAGAAACAAGATGGCTGATTAACCCTTCAATGGAAACAAGATGGCTGATTAACCCTTCAATCCCCTCTTAGAATCAATGTCCTTTTTAGACAATTTGATTCTTGTAGATGGCATCTTGTTTGGTACGATGGATTTTAACATATTCACTATAATCTTCTGGTGAGGGAAGGCTTTTGGCGAGATCAGTGTACATAGCAGGTGTTACATTATCCAGGTACTTGGAACCAATTTTCTTACATATGGGAAAGACACAATATCCTACTATCATAAGTACAATAATTATAATGAGAATAAACATGCCTATTTGTGTTAGTGCGTGTTTCCAATCGTTTAGCCATCCAAACCAGCTACTCCAGGGGTCCGTGACACCTGAGTTCTTCTTGAGTTCGATGGATAAATCTTCTAGATGTTTAATAGCTAGGGTAGTTTTCCCATTAGGACCTGTGTTGTCTGGGATATAAGTACAGCATCCATCAACCTTACCTATGTACACACAGGTTCCTCCTTTCTCGGCAAGCATCATATCTAAAGCCATGCGATTCTGAAATGTCATTTGTGATGTGGCTTCTAACTGTTCAGCAATACCTTTCAAAGCGTCCCTAGTATCATTAACGAAGCGCTGTTGATTATAATATATGTAATTTATCCAGTTCACATTTTTATTGATGGTTACCTGGGGAAGCAGGGACTCGAAGCCGGCAGCGACCTCATCACGAGCCTTAAATTCTTTAGGAACTCCCCGGGGAACACCAATAGTGTCTATGTATATGTGTGGATCGAAACTTTCCTTTGGAGCTTCTCTTTTGTTTCTGGAGTTTGTGGTAGGTTTATTTGTGGGAGGAGGCTCAAACAAATCGGCTGGGAGAATGTGTATGGGCACAATGATCTTTGCCAGGGCACACTCTCCTTTCCAAGGATTGTCCAGCTTTGTCCTGAGTCTCATGTCTCCACAAATAAAATAAATGTCTCCTAATGATTTTTTTTCATGGTGGGTACACTGATATGTCTTCGTTCAGCACAATACCCATCAGGAAACAATTTCAGATCTACAGTGTTTTGTGCAGTGCTGTTTGAGTAATAACATGTATAATTACCAGGATAAATGGTTATGGTACTACCAGGATTGGTATTCTTTACCATTATGGGATATTCTTTCTTCCATTGTTCACATTTGGTTTCTTCTACAATAATATCAGTATACAGGCTAAAGAAACATTTATCTTGGTCTGAAGGTATGTGTATGGGCACCGTACCCAAGTGGGGTCTGGATTTTCCACACACATAACAATCAGTTTGATTAACTTTACGTGCATTATATTTCATCCATTCTAGCCAATAATTTACGTCAGATAATCCAGTCTCTATGGATATAGTGTTTTCGTAAGTGGGGTTGTTAATGGCTAACATTTCATTAAAAGTAGTGACATGTGGTTTAAAGAATGATGATGGTGTTTTAGGTTTTACAGTGATTTTGAGGGCGGTGTATTCTGGGTTATCATACATGTCTTTTAAATGGAATCTTCCTCTTGGGCCCCCGTTTTCCCCTGATTGATATTTACCCATGACATATAGTCCGGCATCACCGGGGCTGGGTTTTCTAGGTTAATAATAAATTGGCTATTGCAAGTGCCCTTTTTTCGTAGGGACATACGGGTTAGTAAGGATCGACCATGGGACCATTTATGGAGGCCAACATCGGGGCAATATCCCCAGTCTTGGCTGCTCTCAAAGACAGTAGTATCTGCTCTAGTGTTCCACCCAACAGCCCCCCATGAGTTGCAAGAATCTCCCCAGTAAGTACTAGTGACACAGATATATACGTGACTTACAGCGTGTGGTGTGTGTTGGATGTTACACAGCCAGGGCAGCGGTGGTTCTCCTCGATTCCCGCCTTGATTGTTTGAACAAGATACAATATCACAATAAGAAAATATGAAAGTAGCAACAGTTGTACTAGAAGAATTATACCAGAAGGTAAAACGTCCATCATTCTGAGTAATATCAACTTCAGCAAAACAGTTATAAAGAACAAGCCCGAATAAAATCACTAGGGCTAAGGTGGGGGGAGTCATATCCTGTAGCGTCGTCCTCGGCTTCAGAATGTTGTACCCCTGATTCCTCATCACCTCCAGCCGGCAGGTCTTCTCCAAGTTGGAGGTCAGAGCCACTGGCTCCCGTTATTACCTCTCTCGTCCCGTCTGTGTCAGTCTCGGGATCGGTGTCGACCTCTGTGTTGACGTGTGGTGGAGGTGGAATTTTCTTTACTCTGGATGCATGGATCCACGTTGGTCCTTCGTCGGTGAGGACAGCCGTCCTGGTGACTGCGACCACTTCTGTCTCTGGTCCGTAGGTGAAGTCTCCGGGGTGCTTGTTTCTCGGCAACACTTTCACTACGACCTTGTCTCCAACCCTGAATGGGTGAGTGGGTATCTGTGGATGAGAAGGATTCTTAAAGATAACATTTTGTTCTAACTCATTAAGTTTCTCTATTAGGGATCTAATATACTCTTCTCTTATTACGTCTAGATCTCCCTCAGTTGTAACCAGTGGTTTCTTTGCCCAGGGCGTGGGAAAAGGTCTGCCCATTAGTATTTCAAAGGGGGAGTAACCTAGAGTCTTTTGTGGCGTCATTCTAATTTCAGCCAGTATGATAGGAAGGACTGTCTTCCATTTGCTGAAGGTGCCGCCTGTTGCTTTTCTCAATTTATCCTTTAAAGTCTTATTCATTCGTTCCACGATACCTGAGCTCTGGGGATGATAGGGAATGTGAAATTTCCATTCTATTTGCAGTGCTTTGACTAGTTCTGCTGTGACTTTGGCTGTGAAGGCTGAACCTTTATCACTATTGATTTGGAGCGGACATCCCCATCGCGGAATGATTTCTCGCGTGAGTATGCGGGCTACTGTTTTTGCATCTTCTGATTTAGTGGCATATGCTTCTGGCCACCGAGAAAACATGTCGACAATGACCAGGGCATATTCCTGTCTTCCTGCATTATTGATATGTGTAAAATCGATTTGCAGGTGAGTGAATGGAGTGGTTGGGTATTCTAGGTGCTGGTGTCTTGCTTTGTCTGGGTTATTTGGGTTGTTTCTGAGACATATTATACATCTACTGATGTATTGTTTAATGAGATCTTTTGCATTAGTAATGTAGAAATCATTGGAGAGGAGTAAAGTAGTTGTTACTATACTATGGTGTCCTAATCCGTGGTAGTGTGCTATGAACAATGATGCACTGGTTTGGGGTATACATGGTTTCCCCTCTTTGCAGATTAATCCAGTCCGTGGATTCTTCTGCAGTATTGGATATGTCCAATCTGATAGATCTGAATTAGAGGCAGCAGCCTGTAATTCTGTCAGTAGGTATGTATCATCTAACGAAGGAGGCGAGATGACAGCAAGAGTGAGGTTATATGTTGCTATAGTGGCAGCACGTTTAGCAGCGGTATCAGCAAGAGCGTTGCCTTTGCTGATATCATCCTTTCCTCCAGTGTGTGCTTTACAATGAAGGATGGCAATTTGAGATGGTAATGTAATTGCGTGTAAGAGATCTGTGATGAGTTGCGCATGTGATATGCCTTTCCCATCAGCGCCAGTGAAGCCTCGGCGTTGCCAGATCATACCATGATCATGAACAACTCCGTAAGCGTATTTGGAGTCCGTGTAAATTGTGACAGGTTTGTCTTTGTAAATGTGACAAGCTCGAGTGAGTGCAATGAGTTCTGCAGCTTGTGCTGACTGTAAGGGGACTGTCTTTGCTTCAAGGGTGGTGTTTGGAAGTTTAACCACTGCATATCCTGCCTGGTACGTGTTGTCATTGGGACGGCTGCAGGAGCCGTCAACAAATATTATGTCGGCATCGGGGATAGGCACAGTCGACATGTCTTGTCTGGGTGAAGTTTCTGAGTCAATTGTCAGAGTACAGTCATGTTGAGGCGGCGCCTCGTCGTCAGGTCCTTTAAGACCTAAAAGTGCGTTTAGTACAGGGACAGGTCCTTCTGAGTTTGTTGCGTATTTTACAGTGAGAGAAGGATTCCCTAGTAGGAGTACTTCATAGCCGCTGAGTCTTTGGGCAGACATGTGTTGTGTGTGTAGACCTTTGAGGATGGAGAGGACATTATGTGTGGTATGTAACACAGTAGGATGTCCTAATGTAAGTGATGTGGACATCTCAACAACCATTGCACAGGCAGCCAGTGCTCGAAGACAAGCTGGCATTCCTTGCACAGTGACAGGCATTACCTTTGAGAAGAATGCGACTGGGCGCATTTTGCCTCCATGAAGTTGGGTCAGTACACCCGCCATAGTTGTACATGTGTCCCTTGCAAACAAGTGAAATGATAACATATAGTCCGGGAGACCAAGCGCGGGACTCTGTACTAACATTTCTTTCAATTTTTTAAATGCAGAATACATTTCATCTGACCATTGTATAACCTTGGGTTTGTCTTTGAGTGTGCATTGTCTCAAGATATTATCATAGTAGGAACAATCAGAGATCCACTGTCTGCAGTAACTTACCATACCCAAGAAAGACAACATATCCTTCTGGGTAGTTGGGGTGACCAGGCCCAATACAGACTGTATGCGTTGTGGACTGATTTTCCTTTCCCCCTCAGAGAGTACAAAACCCAGGTAATTGACATGCATTTTACACCATTGCAATTTTGCTCTTGACACCTTGTGTCCACATTCTGCTAACCAGTTTAACAATGAAATTCCATCTAACCGGCTGGCCTCCTCGGTGACACTACAGAGAAGCAGATCATCTGCATACTGTAGCAGGACAGAACTATGGGGGGGGTGCCATGGAGCCAATGTGGCTTGGAGGACTATGCTATAGACCACGGGAGAGTCAATATAGCCTTGGGGTAAACGACACCACGTTAATTGTTTACCTTCAAATGAAAAAGCAAAGAGTAATTGGGTCTCTGTGTCAATAGGAATACTGAAAAACGCATTTTTCAAGTCAATTACACTAAAGTGGGTTGCGTTTGCAGGGATTGCTGAGATGAGTGAATTGATGTCAGGTACTATGGGTGCAATAGGAACAATGAGATCATTTACTTTTCTCAAGTCTTGTACGAATCTAACAGAGCCATCGGCCTTAGCAACAGGGTTGATAGGTGTCGAGTAAGGTGAGACAATGTACCTGAGTATGCCTTGTTCGAGGAAGTCATGTATCATAGGTCTAAGACATTCAATCTTTTCTGGTGAGAGTGGATATTGTCTGCAAAACACGGGTTGTGTATCTGGTTTGAGCTTGGCTTTGTATGGTGTACAGGGTATGAAGCCAGTGTCATAAGGGCCAATGGCCCAAATTCTATCATCAATTTGATCAAGTGAGTTGTCCAGAGTATTTTGTAGTGACACAAAGTGTGGGGAGGTGACTTGGAGCCCACTCCCTCGTGGAGAGGGTGAGATGGAGATGTGGAATTTACTAAACAAGTCACGGCCCAGTAAGTTAACAGGACATTCTGGGATGATCCTGAATTGGTGTATCCCTAAGTGTTTTCCCTTGTCAGAGCGTATGATAACTGGGTCAGTCAGGTATGTGTCAGTGGGTATCCCGTTGATTCCCATTGAAGGAGTAGTCTTTTGCAGTTCACCATCATAGTTAAGAGAACACAAAACACTGGTTGTTGCCCCACTGTCTACTAGAAAGGACAGTTTTTTTTTATCATCAACATATAATGTGATGAGGGGTGAATCTTCCCAATGAGTAGTGAACTGTGCAAAAGATGGGATACCCTCCTCCGGGCCCCGTCAATGTGCAGGGTCAGACCAGTCCACTCTGAAACGTACATGGTCTTGAACTGATGTTGAGTGTGGTCTGTATGGTCCCTGTTGGGGTCTGGGAGTGTAAGGTTGTTGTGGTTTCTGGGGAGGGAGTGGACAGTCCCTAGCCCAGTGTGTATTCCGGCCACAGTTGAAACAAGTTGTTTGTCTTGGTACTGCACCAGTATTGTTGTGATCTCTGTTGTATGGAGGCGCACGGGGTGTTGGACCCTGAGGGGGTCTATATGGTCTTTTCTGGTTATTTTGTGGGATCCCCCTATTTGGTCTATTGTGCGGACCCTTATTACTGTTCTGGAAGTTGTGAGTAGAGGAAACTGCAGTTTTCCTCATGTCAAAACAACCAGCTGATTCTTTCTCATACAAGTGGGTCTCAAATTCCTGGAGGGTGTCTGAAGTCCAGGAAGAGACACTTTGTTTAACTGGCGTGGAAATGGAGGGGTGTAGGTTATTGATAAAGGTGGAAATGAGTAAAGGGAGTATTTCAAGAAATAGTCCCGTTTCCTCAGTCCAGCATCTTTTAAATCTCTTCCAAAATTCAGTGACTGTAGGTTTCTATTTACATGAAACTGCAATAGGCAGCGATGTTCAGTGTTAGGGAGAGAGAGACCAATACTGCAGCTTCCCCCTCAGACCCCCCTCTTCCAGCAAAGACACAGAAGCCTAGCAGGAATCCGCCGTACACCCTGAGAGCTCAACAGAAAATAGATCTTTCAAAGCTGAACTGGTGTACGGTGATTTCATTCCACATGTCAGTTATCTCCTGTGCTTTGTTAAGGGGATAGTCTGCAGCTGTTTACTATATTGCAGGGATCGGGGTATTAATACTGGGGACTTGATTCCAGTCCCATCTATTATATTGTCCACCTCATGGATTAACAAGGTAATAATTTGTGGGCAACATACTCCTTACATATTTCACTAGGTAATGGGGGTGGATAGACTGTTTTATTCTTACTATTATTTCCACCCATGTCGGGGTATGATTGTGTATCAATATTTCTGACTATGAATGGGAGCGTGGAAAGTTCTTAATACTCAGACCAGGGGCACCGTCTTCAGTCAGGCAGGTCGGGACCTGTGGCAGCAGACTGTGAGGGTTGGTCTTTATCTGAATATTATATGAACTATATTTCCTCTAGATACATCCCATTAAATATAAAAGTACAAAATGTTAGTGAAACAACAGACCGTCTACGTGACGGTGGACAGAGTCTTGTTGTTATGTTGCTGAGAACTGTATGTGAAGCCTCACGTTGCGTTACTCCGAGAAGGAGAGCATAAAGTCCGCAAGTCTGTTGGCATACAGTAGTCAGATTAGACAAATGGTGAAGTTATTGTGCGTGAACTTACCAGCCGCACGGTTTACAAGGAAATACAGATATCACGAGTGTGTATACTCACCAATCACACAGGGATATTGAATGAAAGAAAAACTTATACTTTAAGACAATACAATAAAGACAATTGGCCAATAAAGAATGGGCGTTCAAAGTGAGGTACTATTTAGACTAAAGACCCCAGGTCTCCTTCGTACTCCAAGTACGGCATCACTATTTAGACTAAAGACCCCAGGTCTCCTTCGTACTCCAAGTACGGCATCTGATCCTAGATCAGGTTATGTGCACAAAAATAGAAGACTTTAACTTCTATGATAGAAGACTCTAACTTCTATATAAGACATTCAACATACCCCAGGCATGGTGTCACAGGTTCAGGATCGAGTATGTCCGTAACCTCACAACAGATTCAGGCAGACTGTAAAATCTTTATGACATCTGTGTAGGAATGGACCTCGCATCCCGGTGGCCGAGCCCCCACTTGAAGAGAATCGATCATACGCCGATGTATCGATTGTCTAATCTATTAATTACCTTATTTGACCTCAGTGTGAAGACCCCTTAGAGCTCCGTGAGAGTGCAACCTCATATGATATGACCAGTAACGAGGACCACAGATACAAGGTTGAACTCTGATTTAATGATGACGAAAACAACATATTTATACACAACAAACGACGCTGGTTCAATTACATGATTGGTTAATATTTGGTGCAGAGGTAGGGAAATAGCAGTGTCTTTGTGGGGTGGCTTATACATCGCCTTGTGTAGTATTCGTTAGTTATGAGAAAGCACAGAATGTACAGTGTCTAAGGAAAGTAACAAAGTATAGCAGCGAGTACTGGAAAAGAGCCAGGATATAACCACCTTGAAATAAGCAGGGACAGACACAGAGAAACAAGATGGCTGATTAACCCTTCAATGGAAACAAGATGGCTGATTAACCCTTCATTCACCAACAACAGATTTATCTTAAAATAGAATATGTTTATTCCAAACAATAAAAAATACATTTTTTATATAAAATACAGAAGTTTTCCGGTAAGTATTTTCACATAGGTGTATTGATTCCTGATTTGACCTTAGATGTATATTGGTCTGAGAAACCCTACGAGTTTCGTCCCTTGGGGACATCTTCAGGGGTAATCCACCGAGATCAATCGGTTTAAACGGTTTTCACTCATAGATGAGAGAAACCTCTGAGGTGTACAAGTTTAAAATATGTCCGAAGCTGGTATTCGTAAATCACGAAAAGGCTGATATTCATATATCACGATCTCATGAATATTGGCATAGTCAGAAATGACGCGTTTCGTCCCTTAGGACTTCATCAGGGGCAATGAATCAATCCAATAGGAGGGTGTCTTCTACACAATTTATGAATGGAGGTATATCCTCTAACCATAAGGTGGTGGTCACTTGCTTTGACTACACACAGCTTTAAGAACCACCGATTAGGTGAAAGTGGTCTCTCAAACCAGATAGTAGCAGACAAATTCACAGGTAAAGTGGCAGTATTCAATGTGAATGTCACGGACCCACCGGTCGCCTGCTCCGATACGTCAATCTGAGCAGCGCCGGCCGTGACTGGGGTTCACTCAGGACACTCGGGTCCTTTCCTTGAGGTACACTGCCACCAGCCAAAACCTGATTTTAGCGCCTGAAACTGCGCAAGGGGCGGCTTGGCTCGCCCCTGACCACACAATACAAGATAACAATGGTAACGTTTTCCAGCCTTTCTCTTATGAGGCTAATGAGTCTTAAGAACACAGAACCAGGACTGAGAATGTATTATTTATTCCTAGAAATACTACAGAGCTTTAGACAAAAATAGTTACAAGATTTTACAGTGATTTTAAAAGTACACACGAGTTTTAAATGCAATTTCAAAAATAAAAAGGAAAAAAAGACAGAACCGTATCCTACAATCCTGAAGTGGGGGGGTCCTCCACAAGAAATCTCTCGTCGCCTACAGCCTGCTTGCTCGACCCCCAGGTAGTGACACTGACTATAGGGAGAAGGGTCTTGTTATACCTTGCAGACTCCCTCATCCCTCCCACCCTTGGGATTTTTAACCATTCCCTTGCTGAGCCTAGTGAAGGTCTCTAGATCTTTCCCATAAAGAATTTGTCCCTGCTTTGAAGTAGATCTTATACATTCCTCAAGTGATAAGAGGTCATTTAGTGCAGGGCCAGAGCCACTTTGGCCGGTTGGCTGGACACTATTGCTCTCCCCCCCAATCTGGTTTATGAGGGGTCTCAGATCTTATCTTACATCCTAACTCCAGAGGAGTCCACAGATGGCTACACTCCCTGGGTCACCAATAGTCCACACACATAATACATGACATGTTCTGATCTCCCACATAATAATCACAGGCGGCATGATTTTACCAAACATACCAGACATACATTGATTGCACAGATAATCATAACAGGAGGCATACGTTAATTTGATCGATCACCTGATCTGATCGTTACACCTCCCCCTTTTAAAATGGCGCACAGAGGCGGTGACCCACGTCACCGTCTCCTCGGTGCGCTATTAACTACATCACCTGGACAGGTAGCAGTGGTCTCTGTGCTGAGACAGACTGCCACTGATTCTGCGGGATCTGTACTAACATTTCCCTATACTTGAAACCACCTGACCCATAGTCTGTGAGCACACTGATATAGTGGAAGCTGTGTCCCCCTTTTCCATCCTGGCTGGCATTGACACAGCCCACCACAGCTGTGCGTCGAACTCCTGGGCATGGATTCTCCCCTGCAGCTGGCAGTTTGGCCTTACTCACTGAGATCAGTACCAGACCATTCCGCCACACCCCAAATGGCCATCCCCCTGGGACTCGTAACTCGGCACGTTTAACTATACCACAGGTGTGGGGCATTCTCCCAGCACTATATACAGACTGAAAAATGTCTTCCCAGCACCTCTCCTGAGCTGACTGACCCCCCCTCCCCTTCACTGGGGGGAAGGTCCACTCACTCAACACCTCACACCTCATCCTTTTGTGAGGAGATTCTCCCTCTTTGTCGGTGTGTGTGAATTGCGAAGGGGGGCACGTTTCTGCAAGGGGGAATACCAGCAGGTCATTGTCCCCTGTCTTGGGAACATCCCAGCTCAGCCTTTCTGAGGTTAATGGAGCTGAGTTTACCTGTGCTTCACGGGCCCTCCCACCCTTCTGGTTACACACAGCAGCTTCCCTACTAGCCACTGGCTCTATTCCTGACACAACCCTCTCACTGTACCCAGGGGTATCTTTCCCACTTCCCAGGTATGGGGCAGCCTGTGCAGGGTTGATTCTCTGTTCTGCGTGGAAAGCCAAGCTTTCCATGGCCGTCCAGGACACCTTCCTGAGCCTGACCTTCCCTCCCAGACCCGCAGGTTCTGTGGCTGGGGTGGTGCCACTGAGGTTCTCAGGAGAGGCATCCGTTATCCAGTGATGCTGGAAAAATGCACTCTCTGGAGGATTCTCAGTGTCTGGAGGGAACCCCTGCTGTTTTCCTGTATCTGTTCTTGTGTGGCTACAGTAAGGAGGGGGGTTTGGGGGGAAAGCTGCAGTAAGGGACACTCTCTCCCTATCTGACAGTTCTACAGTGCACACAGGACCCACCGGGTCACTTATTATACCTGGTACCACATTTCCCACAGTAGCGCAAGACATCACATTATCAACAGTAACATCAATGTCATAACCTGGGGAGACATCCTGCAATACCTGCAAATTAGCCGGTGCATCTTCCACAACACATGGGACCCATCCTGCTGGCTTACAATTGCACCATGGCAACCCCGCTATATCTGGATCCCATTGTCTCTGAGCAGGAATGGGGTTATCTGAGCATGTTGTCACCAGTAACTTATTGGCAGGTACATGCTCTGCCTGCAACCAACTCAGATCTGTCCCATTTGTGCAGTTAGCGACCCCTGGCACGATGTCACAACCAGACATCACTGGAAGAACAGGGTTAACGTCTAGCACAGCAACCTTAATGACATCACCAGCAGCACTCCTACCACTGGTGAGTGAGGGTGTCTCATTCCCAACTAGATTAGGGCATTCATTTAACCCCACAAACTGGCAAGGATTACCCACTATACCTGTCTCTAACTCACTATCACAGATCATCCCAGGGGCTTCACACAAAATAACAACATTGCAATGTTCAGCATGGTTACATACTACCTGAGATGCATCATATGGTTCAGAAGGGTTAGTGACAGATATGTGTGGAGTTAATAAAAGTCCCACATCAGTAGTCCCACACATACTTGTGTGCATACAGTCAGAAAGTCCCATTCCTATTTCCGACATAGTCTCTCCCCTGCATACTTTCACTATGCAGCCAGCCGCTTCCGGCAACAAATCTGGAGCAACGGGAGGGAACATGCTGCTCACATCTTCCAGCAGTTTAAACTGGACCTTGTGATGTGAGGTCTCTGGAACAGGTTCCACACCGATTGTAGCAGGCCCGGGTACCATGTCCATGAGGGAAACCCCGGTAGGCTGTGTCGTTGGTTCCATAGCTGGTGATAGAAGCTGTTCCAGGCGATTCCTTTCAGCCTCTGCCCAGCGGCACTGCTCTTTCCACCATGGAGTATCGAGCTTTTTACAATCATAAGCATATTGCTGCGCTATTTCAAAACAGTCCGTCAGGTCTCTCAGCAGTAACCAAGGAGTCGCATCGGGACCCCAGGTTAGGAACTCACCGCGATACATGCCAAAAACATTGCGCTCATCATTTCGTGCACGGGTGAGCCGCTTGATCATCTCCCAGCGGGAATTGTTGGGGCAGGAGATACCTTGCAGCTGACATTCTGTAGTGAGTTCTTCTGGGCTCATAAGCCTAAACGGATAATCATCACCATATGGGTCAGAATACTCACTGGGCTCTTCTGGTGCTGTAGGGGATTGGTACTCTGCAGTCTCCCTGACTGCCACACATCCTACAGTCTCCCTGGTGCTAGCAGAGATGTCACCTCTCTGAGCATCGGCTGTAGTGTCCAGGGCCAGCTCATTACTCACAACCAAGCTGACACTCGCTTGGCTTCCTCTGTCTGCTTCCAAGACAGGGAACTGTGCATGACACGGTCCGGTGAAATTCGCGTCAGCGGTGATTTGGGACCTCTGTCCCTTGTTAGGCTCCCCATGATTGATAACAGAGTCCACATCATGATCCAACACATTATTTACTTCCGCAGACAGTAAAAGTTCAGTACGAAGCCCATCTCCTGCTAACTCAGTAGCCACGGCAGATAAAGTCTCACGTAAAGGTTCGCCATCCTGATGCCCTGTATCATCCTCCACTGGTTCACCAACAGCGATCAGCCCCCTGAGCCTCACCAGTTCCAACTGGTACTCACGCTGGGCCTGACGCTCTGCAGCCTCAGCCTCTCGTACGGCTTTGCGCTTCTCAGCCTCTCGTATGGCTTTGCACTCAGCAGCCTCTCTGTCGACAATGGCTTTGCGCTCCGCAGCCTCTCTGTCGACAATGCCTTGGCAGAACTGCACCACCTGCAAAGCGAATACGGGGTTCACATTCTTAATTTGCCTGATAACAGCTAGAAGGTCGCTCGGCAGTGTAGACTTGCTGGGTCCAGCAGAACGGTTTAACCCTGGCGCGGCATCGTTTGTACTGTCCAGTGCTGACTGAGCCCCTGGGGTAGGATTGTCCATGGACTGGTTTCCTCCAGCAGCTAGAGTCCGATCGGCATCCACTAGTGCCTGAATCATACGTTTTCTACTCTGGCCAGACCAAGGGATATTCCTCTGCACACACACGACCGCCAGGTCATCTCTCCTCATCTGCTGGTAATCAGCCATCCGGAGTCTCACACTTGTCAAATAAAATGATAGGAAAGAAAAACAAGAGAAGGAAGGGGAACAGAAATTGCACTCACTGTGTGACTTTTAAAACTATAGTAAAGCTCTGAGTTCTGATTCTGGTGATGTGGGTATTTCTCACAAAATTCTACCCACACTCACTTAAGTTCTTAAAGAGAAAAATGAATTCTCCATCCCACTGCTGCCACCAAATGTCACGGACCCACCGGTCGCCTGCTCCGATACGTCAATCTGAGCAGCGCCGGCCGTGACTGGGGTTCACTCAGGACACTCGGGTCCTTTCCTTGAGGTACACTGCCACCAGCCAAAACCTGATTTTAGCGCCTGAAACTGCGCAAGGGGCGGCTTGGCTCGCCCCTGACCACACAATACAAGATAACAATGGTAACGTTTTCCAGCCTTTCTCTTATGAGGCTAATGAGTCTTAAGAACACAGAACCAGGACTGAGAATGTATTATTTATTCCTAGAAATACTACAGAGCTTTAGACAAAAATAGTTACAAGATTTTACAGTGATTTTAAAAGTACACACGAGTTTTAAATGCAATTTCAAAAATAAAAAGGAAAAAAAGACAGAACCGTATCCTACAATCCTGAAGTGGGGGGGTCCTCCACAAGAAATCTCTCGTCGCCTACAGCCTGCTTGCTCGACCCCCAGGTAGTGACACTGACTATAGGGAGAAGGGTCTTGTTATACCTTGCAGACTCCCTCATCCCTCCCACCCTTGGGATTTTTAACCATTCCCTTGCTGAGCCTAGTGAAGGTCTCTAGATCTTTCCCATAAAGAATTTGTCCCTGCTTTGAAGTAGATCTTATACATTCCTCAAGTGATAAGAGGTCATTTAGTGCAGGGCCAGAGCCACTTTGGCCGGTTGGCTGGACACTATTGCTCTCCCCCCCAATCTGGTTTATGAGGGGTCTCAGATCTTATCTTACATCCTAACTCCAGAGGAGTCCACAGATGGCTACACTCCCTGGGTCACCAATAGTCCACACACATAATACATGACATGTTCTGATCTCCCACATAATAATCACAGGCGGCATGATTTTACCAAACATACCAGACATACATTGATTGCACAGATAATCATAACAGGAGGCATACGTTAATTTGATCGATCACCTGATCTGATCGTTACAGTGGCATTCCTCTGTCCACAGATGTACATTTATACAGCCTCTCAATGTAACATGAACCATGAATCACAGAGGATTTCCACAATGAATATTGCACTTTACTTGTGAATTTGTCTGCTACTATCTGGTTTGAGAGACCACTTTCACCAAATCGGTGGTTCTAAAAGCTGTGTATAGTCAAAGCTAGTGACCACCACCTTATGGTTAGAGGTGTAAAGTGTTTATCGCACTTGTATGCGATTAAAGACGAGTCCACTTATTATCTTACATATCAATGACTCTCAGCAGTCAGATTAATGAATGGTGATGCAAGATGGAATTACCCTTGGGACCTCCTGACCAACCCTTATGTTGTGTAAATAGGACATGCACACTTTAACAAACCAATCATTTCAGGACAGGGTCTGCCACACGACTGTAGCTGAAATGATTGGCTTGGTTAGGCCCCCACAAAAAAAGCAAGTCACCTCTCCCCGCACAAACTGGCTCTATAGAGGCAAGATGTCCTCCTCCTCCACTGATTCCTTGCCCCCTTCAGTGTGTTCTTCCTCATCCTCACAGATTATCAATTCGTCCCTGCTGGACTCCACAATCACAGGACCCTCTGTTGTCTCTGGAGGCAATTGCTGGTCTTTATTAAAGAATTGATCATTCATTTTTATGAACATCATCTTCTCCACATTTTGCAGAAGCAACCTTCTCTGACACTCACTGACCAGGTTCGCCGCTGCATTAAAAACTCTTTTGAAGTACACACTGAAGGGGCATGCATTCCACAAGATCGACATGCTTTGCGGAATCGCAACGCTTTAGCTCCTCCTTCACTTTCTCCAGCTGCTTCTGCAACAGCCTGATCAGGGGAATCACCTGACTCAAGCTGACAGTATCAGAGCTGACTTCACGTGTGGCAAGTTCAAATGGCTGGAGAACAACGCAGAAATCAGCCTCCACTGCACTTGAGTCAGGTGCATCTCCGCTGCTTTGCCTATGTCGTAGGTGGCCGTGTAGGCTTGGTTGGCCTTTTGCTGCTCCTCCATCCTCTGCAGCATATAGAGGGTGGAGTTCCAGCCCGTCACCACCTCTAGTTTAAGCTGATGGCAGGGCAGGTTGAGGAGTTTTTGATGCCGCTCCTGCCTTCGCCAGGCAGTGGCAGATCGGGGAAAGTGTCCAGCAATTTTGCGGGCCTCCGCAAGCTTCTCCTGCATGCTCCTGTCAGTTTTTAGGAAATGCTGCACCACCAAATTTATTGTGTGGGCAAAACATGGCACGTGCTGGAAATTGCCCATGTTTAATGCCCGCACAATGTTACTGGCGTTGTCCGACACCACAAATCCCTAGGAGAGTCTAATACCCCTTTTACACCGCCGAAAATTCCGGGTCAGTGGCGGGTCAGACCCGGATCTTCGGCGGTGTAAATCCCTAACGCCGTGTCCCTTTACACGGGACTTCTACCCAGGTCCTGACCTGGGTAGAACACGGCTAGGACCTGGGTAGAGGGCGGTGTAAATGGGAACGCCGGGTCGGATGACCCGGCTCTCATTTACATGAATGGGGAACGTCCAACCTGCGGACCGCAGCGTCCGCAGGTTGGACGGGTTGTCAGCCTGACACTGACAGCCGGCGCTGCTGTCTGCTATACCCTGCAGACAGCAGCGGCGGCGGGGGAGGGAGGTGAACGGATGCCTGTGTGCGGCATCCATTCAACTCCTGTCCAATGGCGGGGGGGGGGGTGCGCGCGGGGACTGGGGGCAGCCTAGCAGCTTACCTTAGTGCTGGGCTGCCCCCAGCAGCGTTCCGGTCCGGCGGTGATTGGCGCTTGGAGATGACATCATCCTGTCATCTCCAAGCAAGGGGGGGGGGGCACGGGTGCGGGCCGTCTGCCCAGTGTAAATTGCACTAAACGCCAGGTCGCACCCGGCTTAAACCTGGGTCTAAAAAAGCCGGGTGCGACCCGGCGTTTTGGTGTAAAAAAGGTATTAGGGGGTAAGCCACAGGGAGATGATTATCCTCAGTTTCTCTAAGAGGTTGTCAGCATTGTGCCTCTTACTGAAACCACAGCGTAGCCTGCCTTGGAAGGATCTGGCGTGCAGCAGATGCTGCTGCTGCGGAAGGCGATGCATCTACCCAGTGGGCTGTCACAGTCATATAGTCCTTAGTTTGCCCTGATCCACATGTCCGTGGTTAAGTAGACAGCGGGTACAGCCGCATTTTTCAGGGCACTGAGGACACTTTTTCATTTGTCTCTACACATCGCGGGTATCGCCTGCCTAGTGAAGTGGAATCTAGATGGGATTTGGTACCGGGGACACAATACCTCCATCAACTGTCTAAATCCCACTCCACTTATGGTGGACACCAGAAGCACGTCTAACACCAACATGGCTGTCAAGGCCGCAGTTATCCGCTTTGCCATAGGATGACTGCTGTCATACTTCATCCTCAGTGAAAGACCTAGTGGTCCTTCGACCACTTTGGGATAATGACCGACTACCAGCAGCAACAGCAGCAGTAGTAGGCGTACCGCTGCAGGATACTCCAGAGGAATACCGGATAGAAGAGGAGTCAGCCATGCCGGTGACATGGCCTGCAGGGCTACCTCCGATCCGGATAGAGGAGGAAATTGACTAGGAGTGACTTGCTGGTGTCATAAGGCTCTTGGATACAACAGGATCAAGGGATTTAGGTGTCCCTGGACTGCTTACGGTCCTAGCCACAGCTAACTTCAGGTGACGCATAAGCGAGGATGTCCCTAAGTGACCAAGGTCCCTACCCCTGCTTATTCCAGCTTTACATAAGCTACGTATGGCGAGACAGTTGTTGTCCGGATCTGGATAAAAATAATTCCAGACTAAAGAGGTGGATTTTTTGGTCTTCTGCCCAGGCATGGTGATGGCCTTTTGCATCCTATGGACAACAACTGTCTTGCCCGGTGCCTCATTTAAGAAAACCACATCACCATCATCCTCCTCCTCATGAACTTCCTCCTCAGCGCCAACTACATCAGTTCTCTCCTCCTGGTGTACAACATTGACAACTTCTAAATCAGGAACTGGACTGTGGGTGACCCTTCCAGCATATGCAGAGGGCGTGCTGCAAATGGTGGAAGGAGCCACCTCTTCCCATACAGTGATGGGAAAGTCAGGCATAGCAACCACCAACACCCTTGGACTCTCCTTGGGGATTTGTGATACCGTGGCTTTAGAAGGCTGAGTTGTTTGCTGTGTTCTTGTTGACAGCTTAACTCTCTTTATATTTCTAGGGGGGGATGAGGAGGAGGAGGGCTGTGATCATCATGTAAAGCTGAACCACTAGTCAAGAACATAGGCCAGGGCCTTAGCCGTCCCTTGCCACTCCGTGTGGTAAATGGCATATTGGCAAGCCTACGGTTCTCCTCCAAGGATTTACATTTATATTTTCCTTAAACGTACTCAACTTTGCCTTTTTTGGATTTCACACGCCCTCTACGATGACATTGGGCTTTGGGATTGGCAGACGACGTTGATGGCATTTCATCATCATGTTCTATGTCTTGACTAGTGACAGCAGCTTCAGCACTTGGAGGAAGTGGTTCTTGTACTATTGGAGCCTCCATATTTTGGTTCTCCATTATCTTTCTGGAGTTATAAATATATGCGGCACAGGAGGAGAGTAGTGTCCCCCTAATTATTACATTTCAGAGACAGAATAAATTAAAAGGATTATTAATATAACAGTAACCCCTTTATTAGAAAAATGATATTCTGCGGCTTGCACAGGTGAGGTGAGAGTGCCCCCTGTACCGGCTCACACACACACACAGCAGACACAGAAAAAATTAAAGCGATTATAAATGAAAATCTCTGAGATACAGATTACAGTTATATATATACTATATATAATATATAAAATATATGAGGCACAGGCACAAACTACTACACCGCACAGCTGGAGGCAGAGACACAGGCAGCGGGGCGGGAGAGTGAGCACGTGGGTGGGAACAAGACATCCAGGAGGACGTGCTCCCTCTTCAATCTCCTATACTGGAGTGAAGATGGTGACCGCCCCATATAGTGTCCAGATCTCACAAGCTCCGGAAAGGCGTGCTCCGAGCCTGGGTGGGAAAACCCGAACAGGCTCGGAAGTGCATCTGGATTGGGGTGTGTTCAGATTCCCCCAATCCGAACGCACTCATCCCTTCTCAGAACATGGAAATGGCCTCTCACCTGTCTCTCTCATGAATAACAAGGTCTGATGTAGATGTAAAACATTTCCAACACTCAGAACATGGAAATGGCTTCTCACCTGTGTGACTTTGCTGATGCCTAACAAGATTTGCTTTCTTAGTAAAACTTTTCCAACATGGAAATGGCCTCTCACCTGTGTGAGTTCTCTGATGTCTAACAAGATCAGCTTTAGACTTATAACATTTCCCACACTCAGAACATGAATAACGTTTCTCTTCTGTGTGAGTTCTCTGATGTCTAACAAGATATGATTTCTGCGTAAAGCATTTCCCACACTCAGAGCAGGAAAATGGCCTCTCACCTGTGTGAATTCTCTTGTGTCTAACAAGTTCTGATTTATTTGTAAAACATTTCCCACACTCAGAGCATGTAAATGGCCTCTCACCTGTGTGACTTCTTTGATGTCTAACAAGTACTGATTTAGATGTAAAACATTTCCCACACTCAGAGCATGGAAATGGTTTCTCACCTGTGTGACCTCTCTGATGTATAACAAGACTTGATTTTTGAGTAAAACATATCCCACACTCAGAGCATGAAAATGGCCTCTCACCTGTGTGACTTCTCTGATGTGCAACAAGATGTGCTTTCTGTATAAAACATTTCCCACACTCCGAACAGGAATAAGGTTTCTCACCTGTGTGACTTCTATGATGTATAACAAGTTCTGATTTCTGTGTAAAACATTTCCCACACTCAGAACATAGAAATGGCTTCTCACCTGTGTGAGTTCTCTGATGTCTAACAAGATCAGCTTTAGACGTGCAACATTTTCCACACTCAGAACATGCATTTCGTTTCTCTCCTGACTTAGCTGGTTGATCATTAATGAGTGGTGTGTTCTGTTGAACATCTATAGAGCAGGTATATACTTTATCTACTGTCGGACCTGTAATAGGTGTAACAATAACTGGGATATCAGCATAACACTGGGCGTGATTAGAGGGATCACATGGTATATCTGCACTGGGAGGTACTGGGTGTATAATGGGGGTGTTGGGGTTTTGTCCTGGAGAACCGCGTGTGACATCTTCTATGTTACCATCTGGAGATAAGAGATGTCTGGCTGAGATATTCCTTCTGTTACATCCATCTGCTGGGAATATAATAATATATGTCACCAGTAACGTTTCCCTGTAACGTCCCCAAATACCAACAAATGGCTACATTCAGGTGCAGGTAAATACGTTCCCACCTCCCAAACCCAGCGCCTACACCTGTCCCACAGAAGATGTTCCCGCTCTGGGGTATCAGATCATACCCCCAATATCCTCCTGTGCAGGCAGTATGATGCTGCTATTATAGATAAAGGGATTTCTGTAAGAACTTACCATTCGAATCCCTTTCTCTGATATGGTCCTGGTGACACAGCTCAACCTTGGGATGTAGGAGGGGAATGAAGGAGCCAGGCACCTATGCTTAAGCTTTGAGAGGTAGGCTCCTCCCTCATCCCAGGATTCCGCAGTTCAACTTCCGGAGCCCACTAGGATACATGAACTCAGTACAATGCCTGAACATATTAATATGCACAAACAAATTGTCTAACCATTATAACATGATAACACATGAAAACGGTATTACTAACTGAGTGTAAGGGAGGGATCGCTGCGTCACCAGGATAGTCTCCGAGAAAGGGGTTCGAACGGTAAGTTCTTACAAAAATCCCCTTTTCTCTTTTATCTGTCCTGGTGACACAGCTCAACCTTGGGATGTCCAAGAGCCGGTCCTTTGGGTGGGTACGCTCAGGTCTGCAGCTCTCATCACTGCTCGCCAGAATGATGCGTCCTCCGACGCAAACTCATGGTACCAATAAGATTTGGTAAAAGTGTGAACAGATGACCAAGTAGCAGCCCTGCAAACCTGCTCTGCCAAAGCCTCATGACGCCTCACTCAAGAGCCAGCAATCGACCTGGTGGTATGAATATTGATTCTGGAAGACACTGGTCTCCCAACTTTGGTTTAGGTAAAAGCAATTACCGACCTCAACCACCGAGCAATAGTCTGCCTAGCAGCAGGCCATCCCTTTCTTGTGTACATCGTACAAAACCAATAAAGAATCAGTCTTACTGAATTCCTACACTCTGTCCACAGCAACATCCAACATTTAAAAGGAGCGTCCCTTTTCCTGATCCCTTCCGGAGGACCGAACCCCGGAATAACAATTTCTTGGTTTAAATCAGGCATGTCCAACGTTGGCCCTCCAGATGTTTTGAAACTACACATCCCAGCATGCTTTGCCACAGTTTTGCTATTAGAGAATGCTAAAACTATTGCAAAGCATGCTGGGATGTGTAGTTTCAAAACATCTGGAGGGCCAACGTTGGACATGCCTGGTTTAAATGAAACTAAGAAACCACTTTTGGTAAAAAACTTAGGGACTGTTCTAAACACAACCCTCTCATCATGTAAAATCAAAAATGGAGGCTTATAAGATAAGACTCCTCAACTCAGAGACACGCCTTGCAGAGGCCAAAAGGGTCATTTTCCAAGAAACAACTTCAGGTCAGCCGACCTTAATGTTCCAACGGAGGTTTCTGAAGAAATGACAGCACCAAGGACAAATCCCAAGGTGCCAGAGGTTGTTTATAAGGAGGCTTCAGCCACGTAACTCCTTGAAGGTAAGACAGTACCTCTGGTAGCAAAGCTCCTTTCTTCCGAAAGTAGATAGACAAAACCGATATTTGAACCTTCAAAGACTGAAGGCTTAGGCCAGAAGAGAAACCGTCCTGTAAAGAACTCTAGAAGTCTAGAAACTTTAAACCCAGATGTGTGAACCTATCATCTTTAACACCATCCAATCTAAAGCTTCCAAACTCAATAAAAGTTTGCAAAAGAAACTGGACTCCTTGCATTAAACCTGGTATGGATAACGGCGTCAAAGAACTCCTTCTCAAGATAGAGGTTTCAATCGCCAGGCCGTAATATATAGCCTAGCTAGTTCCTGATGAAAGAAGGAACCCTGTCTGAGCAGGTCTGGCTGAAGAGGAAGAGGTCACTACGCTGTCGACAACCTCAGAAGGCTGGAGTGCTATAATCTCCTTGTCCAATCCGGTGCTATCAGAATGACGCAAGTCCCTTGCGATCTCACCCTCTTCAGCACTCGGGCAACCCTTTGAAACAGGAGGAAGACATAGAGCAACCCGCACTTCCAGGGCACTGTCATAGTATCCGCCGCCCAATTCAGTGGATCCCTGGTCCTTGAACAGAACTTGGGCACTTGGCAATTTTGCCGGGATGCCAACAAATCCACTTCTGGACGACCCCACAGAGATACAATCTCTTGGAAAACATTGCGGGTGCAAAGCTCATTCCCCTTCCAGGAGGTCCTTCAGCTTAGGAAAACCTCCTCCACATTCCGGATACCCGACATAAAAACAGTAGATAGAGCTGGAATATTGGTCTCAGTCCATTTAAATATCCAAGACACTTCCCTATCGCCATCTTACTGCGAGCACCCCCTTAGGGCACAAATATGCCACCACCTTGGCCATCTCCGATTGAATGCGAATGGGAATCCCATCAGTATTTCTTCTGCTTGCGATCAGGTCTTCCAGACAGACCGCAGATACTTCCAGCACATTGATCTGTAATACCTACTCTGCCCTGGACCATAGGCCTTGTAACCTGAAGTCCAGAGCCGCTGCTCCCCAGCCCCTGACACTGGCGTCAGGTGGTTACCACCAGCCAGTCCCCTGACTGAAGAGAGCGACCCCATTGGAAAGAGACCACATCCATCCACCAAAGCAAAGCTGTTCTTGTCTATGGTGTTAAGAACTCTTTCTCTGTTTCCTGGTCTCAGGGTTTCCTGACCAACCTGCCAAAGGGTTCCTCTGGAAAGGCCGAGAATGTAATGCGGCCTCCTGAAGGGTCTCGAAAGATGCCACCATCTTTCCCCGTAACTTGAGGCACTGCCATACTGATAGGCCTGGTAATCTCAGAATTGTCAGAATCAACTGACAATTGTCCCTGGTCTACTGTGAGTGGGACCCAGGTGAGAATTTTTTGTGGATTCAGAATACACCCGCGGGTCTGCAAAACAGAGCGGCCTCTGCTAGGTTTTGTCGCAGTGTCACTGCAGACTCCGCTTTGAACAGGAGATCGTTCAAATACAGGCTCACAATTCCTTTGAGTCCTCACTGCCCTAATCTTTGTAAATACCCTTGAGTCTGTTGCCAGCCCAAAAGAGAAGCGCCTGAAATTGAAAATGTAGGTCCCCTATTGCAAAACGCAGTAACAACTAATGTTCTGCACAAATAGGACGTGTAAATATTCGTCCTGAAAATCCATAGATTCTAGTAATTCCCCTGCCCTAGGCTCCGCAGAACCAACCTCAGGGATTTCATTCCAAAAAGATCTACCTATAAGTGTAGATATTGGGGACTTCAAATTCAGAACTGGTCTGAATCAGTTGTTTGGTTTTGGTGCTAAGAAGAGAACGAAGTAAAATTCCTTCTTTAATTCCTGTTGCGGTGCCGGGATCACTACACCCTATTCCAGGAGAGACTTTGCCGCCACCAAAAGGCCTGTGAGATTCAAGCCTTCTCTGGGTAACGGAGTAGGTGCTAACCTCTTTGGAGGAACCCCCTTTAGATTTAACCTGTAACCCTGGGATACCACATTTAGGACCCAAGGATCCTGGCCTAACAAGGCCCAAGTGATCCGATACTGTAAGAGGCGACCTCGAGAACGGATTGGGAACCCTCTTGGCTGACATGCGGAGGGTATCTCCTCACCTTAACTGGATAGACCCTGGTCTGTATTCAAACCTATAGCCTAGCGCTCAGCAGGCCAGACGTCTCCCCTCCCAGGCCATAGCCTGAGTTTTGGAGGCCTGTCTATTTGTAAAGTCCCCGAAACAGGATTTTGGAGCTTTTCCTTTCCCAGCAGCAAACTTTCCTGCTGTACTGTCCTCTGAAGGACGCACCTCCTCTAAAGGAGGAATGAAACGAAGACCGAAAAGCAGAAAACCTAGGTAGAGCTTGTAACTGTCAGCCTGGACAGGAAAATATGTTTCCCCCCTGTTGCCTGTTTCCCCAGGCCAAGAGTCTCAAACTCTTTATGCATCTTCAGAAATGACCGCTACTTTGGCCGCCATATTAACTGCCTTCACGCCAGCTTCACAAGCTGCAGCCGCCTTTACGGTGAAGGCCAAGGCTTCTGGATCTGGTTGTAGTAAAGCACACCACGTAGTAGCTCCCACTATCATAGCTTTGGAGGCCCATGCAGAAGCAATGACAGGTCTGTGGGTATAACTCCCACCTTCAATATTGCTTTAAAGCATATTTGACCACAGGGTCCTTCAAGACTGCACCTCCTGCACAGGTAAAACCGTCGCTTAGACAATCTAGCAAAGGAGCATCTACCGAGGGAACTTATTTCCCCATCAGTGAGCAAGCTCTGACGGCCTAGGATACAGGCATGAAACCTCATGGCATAAGGAGTATTGCAAACCCTCATCCGAGGGGAAAGTGACTGCGTCTCTGCGCTGCCTTTCACAAACTCCCAGCAGTGGAGGTTTACTTACATCGGACAGATTCCATGCCCAACAGCCCAAATCAATCCTCTTTATACCAGGGACAGACCTTGCTATATCCTCCCTCTGGTGGTCTCCCTCTTCCCTGATTCCACATTAGAAAACGGAAGAGATGCTATGGAGTGCCTAGAAGACACTACAGGTTCCTCAGAAACTACGGCTCCATAGGGTATAAACCCTGAGCCGTCTCCTGCTTGTAACAGAGCAGGTTCTCCTTATAGAAGGGGAACAGAACCCTGGTATTGTTGAGATGATGACTATGGTCCGGGATAATTCACCAACTCATCTCTCTTGTCTGATGAGCACAGCACTGATGCAGTTACACACTAGCCCCTAGCAGCCGCCCTGTTACACAGGCTCAGGCTGGTCCTCCCTATGAGCATCTGGGGTACAGCCATACACACAGGAAACACTTCCCTTTGTGTCCTCTGCTAAGGGGTTACATTTAGCACACATGATCTGCAGCAATTTAACATGGCCCACAACAATATCTCCCCCTTTCCAGCAGCAGCATTACTGTCAGTCATGTTTCCACAAATAAGCAAACTGTCACGGATCTGCTTATTCAAGCTTACATGACTTGTGATTCTGCTGTTTCTCAGTCTCAGTCTGAATCAGTTCTGTCTGCGTTCATGCTGCCAGTCAGTCTATGCATTGCTGGCTCCTTGATTGTGCAGCTGCGTAGAATCCAGTCTAAAACTGAAATCACCTGTAACCCTTTGCTGTCCTGTTCCCTGTTGCTCACCTGTTAAATTCACACTGAAGTCTCCTGGATTCCTGCCTCAGTTTGCAGATTGCCCTCTGTCCTTTCCTCCAATCAATGCAAGGCAGGGGGGTTAAATATCTTGCTCACAGAGGCAGAACTGACTTCAGCAACTTGTCTTCCTGCTGCATGTGCTGGATGATCTGTGCAGTTCAAGCCTGCTTCCTGGAATCCCTGCGTGAGTCTTCAGTGTCCAGCTCCCAGAGGCTCTGCTTGTCCGGCTGGTCCAGCGCTCACGGTCTGGTCCACAAATGGTCCAATTCCTGCTCCAGTTCCTGCTCATCTAGTTCCTGTGTTTATACTCGGTTTTCTTCAGTTATTTGTTATATGCCAAGTCAGCCATTTCAGTTCTGTTATCTCCGTCACCTGTTCCTGTGTCAACACCAAGTCGCTACCCTGTCCTGATACCAGTTTCCTGACCTGCCTGCTACAAGCTGCATCCAGCTATTGTGTGCTACGTCTCTGCTGTAAACTTCCAGTAATCCCGTCATTCAGCTTTTTCCTGATCCCAGCCATCCAATCTTCAATCATTCAGCCATCCAATCTTCAATCATTCAGCCATCCAATCTTCAGTCATCCAGCCATCCAATCTTCAGTCATCCAGCCATCCAATCTTCAGTCATCCAGCCATCCAATCTTCAGTCATCCAGCCATCCAATCTTCAGTCATCCAGCCATCCAATCTTCAGTCATCCAGCCATCCAATCTTCAGTCATCCAGCCGTCCAATCTTCAGTCATCCAGCCATCCAATCTTCAATCATCCAATCGTCCAATCTTCAGTCAGCCAATCGTCCAATCTTCAGGTATCCTTTTCTCTAAACTCAAATCCTGAACATTGCCTTATCCTCCCAGAACTACCAACACATATCTTGTTTATTTTGAATGGACTGCCATCTTGTTTATTTTTGCAAAGGACTGCTATCTTTTGTTACTTGTTATTTATCAGAGACTTGCATCTATTTATTAATTGTCCAATCAAGAAGTATTGATCCTGGTTACATTATCTGTTATATGAGTTCCTTCAATAAACCTGTTTGTGTTAACCCATCTCCGGCTGGTCACGCCTCTCTTCCTGAGATCCGCACCACTCCATCAATCCACCATCTGACCACTCCAGTCACGACTGATTCCACACACCCATTTCGTGACACAAACAGTGCACAATGTCAGGCAAAAGTACCAGGAAGTCAGAGTACTTATCTACTTAAAAAACACCCTAGCTAACTCTCTTCTGGCTGCTTTGTAGCAGCCCTTCAGCATAGCACCCACTCCAGTGGGCACCTAAACGAAACTGAGGAATCCTGGGATGAGGAAGGGAGGAGCCTGCCTCTTAAAGCTTTAGCAAAGGGGCCTGGCTCCTTCGGACCCCTCCTACATCCCAAGGTTGAGCTGTGTCACCAGGATAGGTTGAGAAATTACTAATAAAACATTTTATTATATATATTCCCCAACAGCACACAAGGTGCATTACACCCATAAACAGCACATAGTATAACAATAAGATGTATGAGATACACCAGAGAGTGCGGGGAGGAGACTGGTCAGATCTCTGGGCTGGTAACACACAGTGACATGGTGTGAGGGGGAGAGCAGGAGTATAATAGGGGCTGATGGCACCTGATGTATGAGATACACCAGAGAGTGCGGGGAGGAGACTGGTCAGATCTCTGGGCTGGTAACACACAGTGACATGATGTGAGGAGGAGAGCAGGAGTATAATAGGGGCTGATGGCTCCTGATGTATGAGATACACCAGAGAGTGCGGGGAGGAGACTGGTCAGATCTCTGGGCTGGTAACACACAGTGACATGATGTGAGGGGGAGAGCAGGAGTATAATAGGGGGCTGATGACTCCTGATGTATGAGATACACCAGAGAGTGCGGGGAGGAGACTGGTCAGATCTCTGGGCAGGTAACACACAGTGACACGATGTGAGGGGAGAGCAGGAGTATAATAGGGGCTGATGGCTGCTGATGTATGAGATACACCAGAGAGTGCGGGGAGGAGACTGGTCAGATCTCTGGGCTGGTAACACACAGTGACATGATGTGAGGAGAGAGCAGGAGTATAATAGGGGCTGATGGCTCCTGATGTATGAGATACACCAGAGAGTGCGGGGAGGAGACTGGTCAGATCTCTGGGCTGGTAACACACAGTGACATGATGTGAGGGGGAGAGCAGGAGTATAATAGGGGCTGATGTCTCCTGATGTATGAGATACACCAGAGAGTGCGGGGAGGAGACTGGTTAGATCTCTGGGCTGGTAACACAGTGACATGATGTGAGGGGGAGAGCAGGAGTATAATAGAGGCTGATGGCTCCTGATGTATGAGATACACCAGAGAGTGCGGGGAGGAGACTGGTCAGATCTCTGGGATGGTAACACACAGTGACATGATGTGAGGAGGAGAGCAGGAGTATAATAGGGGCTGATGGCTCCTGATGTATGAGATACACCAGAGAGTGCGGGGAGGAGACTGGTCAGATCTCTGGGCTGGTAACACACAGTGACATGATGTGAGGGGGAGAGCAGGAGTATAATAGGGGGCTGATGACTCCTGATGTATGAGATACACCAGAGAGTGCGGGGAGGAGACTGGTCAGATCTCTGGGCTGGTAACACACAGTGACATGATGTGAGGAGAGAGCAGGAGTATAATAGGGGCTGATGGCTCCTGATGTATGAGATACACCAGAGAGTGCGGGGAGGAGACTGGTCAGATCTCTGGGCTGGTAACACACAGTGACATGATGTGAGGGGGAGAGCAGGAGTATAATAGGGGCTGATGGCTCCTGATGTATGAGATACACCAGACAGTGCGGGGAGGAGACTGGTCAGATCTCTGGGCTGGTAACACACAGTGACATGATGTGAGGGGGAGAGCAGGAGTATAATAGGGGCTGATGGCTCCTGATGTATGAGATACACCAGAGAGTGCGGGGAGGAGACTGGTCAGATCTCTGGGCTGGTAACACACAGTGACATGATGTGAGGGGGAGAGCAGGAGTATAATAGGGGCTGATGGCTCCTGATGTATGAGATACACCAGAGAGTGCGGGGAGGAGACTGGTCAGATCTCTGGGCTGGTAACACACAGTGACATGATGTGAGGGCGAGAGCAGGAGTATAATAGGGGCTGATGGCTCCTGGTGTATGAGATACACCAGAGAGTGCGGGGAGGAGACTGGTCAGATCTCTGGGCTGGTAACACACAGTGACATGATGTGAGGGGGAGAGCAGGAGTATAATAGGGGCTGATGGCTCCTGGTGTATGAGATACACCAGAGAGTGCGGGGAGGAGACTGGTCAGATCTCTGGACTGGTAACACACAGTGACATGATGTGAGGGGGAGAGCAGGAGTATAATAGGGGCTGATGGCTGCTGATGTATGAGATACACCAGAGAGTGCGGGGAGGAGACTGGTCAGATCTCTGGGCTGGTAACACACAGTGACATGATGTGAGGGGGAGAGCAGGAGTATAATAGGGGCTGATGGCTGCTGATGTATGAGATACACCAGAGAGTGCGTGGAGGAGACTGGTCAGATCTCTGGGCTGGTAACACACAGTGACATGATGTGAGGGGGAGAGCAGGAGTATAATAGGGGCTGATGGCTGCTGATGTATGAGATACACCAGAGAGTGCGGGGAGGAGACTGGTCAGATCTCTGGGCTGGTAACACACAGTGACATGATGTGAGGGGGAGAGCAGGAGTATAATAGGGGCTGATGGCTCCTGATGTATGAGATACACCAGAGAGTGTGGGGAGGAGACTGGTCAGATCTCTGGGCTGGTAACACACAGTGACATGATGTGAGGGGGAGAGCAGGAGTATAATAGGGGTTGATGGCTCCTGATGTATGATATACACCAGAGAGTGCGGGGAGGAGACTGGTCAGATGTATGGGCTGGTAACACACAGTGACATGATGTGAGGGGAGAGCAGGAGTATAATAGGGGCTGATGGCTGCTGATGTATGAGATACACCAGAGAGTGCGGGGAGGAGACTGGTCAGATCTCTGGGCTGGTAACACACAGTGACATGATGTGAGGGGGAGAGCAGGAGTATAATAGGGGCTGATGGCACCTGATGTATGAGATACACCAGAGAGTGCGGGAGGAGACTGGTCAGATCTCTGGGCTGGTAACACACAGTGACATGATGTGAGGGGGAGAGCAGGAGTATAATAGGGGCTGATGGCTCCTGATGTATGATATACACCAGAGAGTGCGGGGAGGAGACTGGTCAGATCTGTGGGCTGGTAACACACAGTGACACGATGTGAGGGGGAGAGCAGTAGTATAATAGGGGCTGATGGCTCCTGATGTATGAGATACACCAGAGAGTACGGGGAGGAGACTGGTCAGATCTCTGGGCTGGTAACACACAGTGACATGATGTGAGGGGAGAGCAGGAGTATAATAGGAACTGATGGCTCCTAATGTATGAGATACACCAGAGAGTGCGGGGAGGAGACTGGTCAGATCTCTGGGCTGGTAACACACAGTGACATGATGCGAGGGGGAGAGCAGGAGCATAATAGGGGCTGATGGCTCCTGATGTATGAGATACACCAGAGAGTGCGAGGAGGAGACTAGTCAGATCTCTGGGCTGGTAACACACAGTGACATGATGGCAACAGACTCCAGATCTGGAAAGATTTCACCAACATTAGTCTGTAATAAGTGTTTATTACTCACCTGTGCTGATATCTGTAGGGATTTCCTCCTCCTTACACTGCTGATCACCCCTCACATACGTCTCTTCTTCCTCTATAACTTCCGCCTTCATATCAGTCTCATATGCCTCTTCTCCCTCAGTATCTTCTATCTTGATAACAGTCAGGGATTCACCCTAAATTTAGACAATAACATTACACAGTATAATATCAGTGTATAAGACACACAGCTTCTGTATAGATCATATTGTGACAGTCACTTTGTTGTATTGGAGAGACCCTAAATCCCACCTACCTGATGTTTCTGTGGGATCCTGTGATTCTCCTCTGTACAATCCTGGGAATACAGAGGACGGGGACATCTCTCTGGTGTATCTCGGTTACTGGGCCCATCTGTAGGAGACACGCAGTGACTGAGTACATGGTATATATGTGATTATCCTGGGAATACAGAGGACGGGGACATCTCTCTGGGGTATTCCTGTTACTGGGCCCATCTGTAGGAGACACGCAGTGACTGAGGACATTGTATATATGTGATTATCCTGGGAATACAGAGGACGGGGACATCTCTCTGGGGTATTCCTGTTACTGGGCCCATCTGTAGGAGACACGCAGTGACTGAGGACATGGTATATATGTGATTATCCTGGGAATACAGAGGACGGGGACATCTCTCTGGGGTATTCCTATTACTGGGCCCATCTGTAGGAGACACGCAGTGACTGAGGACATGGTATATATGTGATTATCCTGGGAATACAGAGGACGGGGACATATCTCTGGGGTATTCCTGTTACTGGCCCATCTGTAGGAGACACGCAGTGACTGAGGACATGGTATATATGTGATTATCCTGGGAATACAGAGGACGGGGACATCTCTCTGGGGTATTCCTGTTACTGGGCCCATCTGTAGGAGACACACAGTGACTGAGGACATTGTATATATGTGATTATCCTGGGAATACAGAGGACGGGGACATCTCTCTGGGGTACTCCTGTTACTGGGCCCATCTGTAGGAGACACGCAGTGACTGAGGACATTGTATATATGTGACTATCCTGGGAATATAGAGGACGGGGACATCTCTCTGGGGTATTCCTGTTACTGGCCCCATCTGTAGGAGACACACAGTGACTGAGGACATGGTATATATGTGATTATCCTGGGAATACAGAGGACGGGGACATCTCTCTGGGGTATTCCTGTTACTGGGCCCATCTGTAGGAGACACACAGTGACTGAGTACATTGTATATATGTGATTATCCTGGGAATACAGAGGACGGGGACATCTCTCTGGTGTATCTCGGTTACTGGGCCCATCTGTAGGAGACACGCAGTGACTGAGTACATGGTATATATGCGATTATCCTGGGAATACAGAGGACGGGGACATCTCTCTGGGGTATTCCTGTTACTGGGCCCATCTGTAGGAGACACGCAGTGACTGAGGACATTGTATATATGTGATTATCCTGGGAATACAGAGGACGGGGACATCTCTCTGGGGTATTCCTGTTACTGGGCCCATCTGTAGGAGACACGCAGTGACTGAGGACATGGTATATATGTGATTATCCTGGGAATACAGAGGACGGGGACATCTCTCTGGGGTATTCCTGTTACTGGGCCCATCTGTAGGAGACACACAGTGACTGAGGACATGGTATATATGTGATTATCCTGGGAATACAGAGGACGGGGACATCTCTCTGGGGTATTCCTGTTACTGGGCCCATCTGTAGGAGACACGCAGTGACTGAGTACATGGTATATATGTGATTATCCTGGGAATACAGAGGACGGGGACATCTCTCTGGGGTATTCCTGTTACTGGGCCCATCTGTAGGAGACACACAGTGACTGAGGACATGGTATATATGTGATTATCCTGGGAATACAGAGGACGGGGACATCTCTCTGGGGTATTCCTGTTACTGGGCCCATCTGTAGGAGACACACAGTGACTGAGGACATTGTATATATGTGACTATCCTGGGAATATAGAGGACGGGGACATCTCTCTGGGGTATTCCTGTTACTGGCCCCATCTGTAGGAGACACACAGTGACTGAGGACATGGTATATATGTGATTATCCTGGGAATACAGAGGACGGGGACATCTCTCTGGGGTATTCCTGTTACTGGGCCCATCTGTAGGAGACACGCAGTGACTGAGTACATTGTATATATGTGATTATCCTGGGAATACAGAGGACGGGGACATCTCTCTGGGGCATTCCTGTTACTGGGCCCATCTGTAGGAGACACGCAGTGACTGAGTACATGGTATATATGTGATTATCCTGGGAATACAGAGGACGGGGACATCTCTCTGGGGTATTCCTGTTACTGGCCCCATCTGTAGGAGACACACAGTGACTGAGGACATTGTATATATGTGATTATCCTGGGAATACAGAGGACGGGGACATCTCTCTGGGGTATTCCTGTTACTGGCCCCATCTGTAGGAGACACACAGTGACTGAGGACATTGTATATATGTGATTATCCTGGGAATACAGAGGACGGGGACATCTCTCTGGGGTATTCCTGTTACTGGGCCCATCTGTAGGAGACACGCAGTGACTGAGGACATTGTATATATGTGATTATCCTGGGAATACAGAGGACGGGGACATCTCTCTGGGGTATTCCTGTTACTGGGCCCATCTGTAGGAGACACACAGTGACTGAGGACATGGTATATATGTGATTATCCTGGGAATACAGAGGACGGGGACATCTCTCTGGGGTATTCCTGTTACTGGGCCCATCTGTAGGAGACACGCAGTGACTGAGTACATTGTATATATGTGATTATCCTGGGAATACAGAGGACGGGGACATCTCTCTGGGGTATTCCTGTTACTGGCCCCATCTGTAGGAGACACGCAGTGACTGAGTACATGGTATATATGTGATTATCCTGGGAATACAGAGGACGGGGACATCTCTCTGGGGTATTCCTGTTACTGGCCCATCTGTAGGAGACACACAGTGACTGAGGACATGGTATATATGCGATTATCCTGGGAATACAGAGGACGGGGACATCTCTCTGGGGTATTCCTGTTACTGGGCCCATCTGTAGGAGACATGCAGTGACTGAGGACATGGTATATATGTGATTATCCTGGGAATACAGAGGACGGGGACATCTCTCTGGGGTATTCCTGTTACTGGCCCATCTGTAGGAGACACACAGTGACTGAGGACATGGTATATATGTGATTATCCTGGGAATACAGAGGACGGGACATCTCTCTGGGGTATTCCTGTTACTGGCCCCATCTGTAGGAGACACACAGTGACTGAGTACATGGTATATATGTGATTATCCTGGGAATACAGAGGACGGGGACATCTCTCTGGGGTATTCCTGTTACTGGGCCCATCTGTAGGAGACACGCAGTGACTGAGGACATGGTATATATGTGATTATCCTGGGAATACAAAGGACAGGGACATCTCTCTGGGGTATCTCTGTTAGTGGGCCCATCTGTAGGAGACACGCAGTGACTGAGGACATGGTATATATGTGATTATCCTGGGAATACAGAGGACGGGGACATCTCTCTAGGGTATTCCTGTTACTGGGCCCATCTGTAGGAGACATGCAGTGACTGAGGACATTGTATATATGTGATTATCCTGGGAATACAGAGGACGGGGACATCTCTCTGGGGTATTCCTGTTACTCTGCCCATCTGTAGGAGACACGCAGTGACTGAGGACATAGTATATATGTGATTATACTGGGAATACAGAGGACGGGGACATCTCTCTGGGGTATTCCTGTTACTGGGCCCATCTGTAGGAGACACACAGTGACTGAGTACATGGTATATATGTGATTATCCTGGGAATACAGAGGACGGGGACATATCTCTGGGGTATTCCTGTTACTGGCCCATCTGTAGGAGACACACAGTGACTGAGGACATTGTATATATGTGATTATCCTGGGAATACAGAGGACGGGGACATCTCTCTGGGGTATTCCTGTTACTGGGCCCATCTGTAGGAGACACGCAGTGACTGAGGACATTGTATATATGTGATTATCCTGGGAATACAGAGGACGGGGACATCTCTCTGGGGTATTCCTGTTACTGGGCCCATCTGTAGGAGACACACAGTGACTGAGGACATGGTATATATGTGATTATCCTGGGAATACAGAGGATGGGGACATCTCTCTGGGGTATCCCTGTTACTGGGCCCATCTTTAGGAGACACACAGTGACTGAGGACATGGTATATATTTGATTATCAGATGATGGGTGTATATAGGGGACCCCCATACCTGCTCTCCCCTGTATAATAAATGTCTCCTCTTACCCAGTGATGTGAGGGGCCGGTGACTCTCCATCATCACGTCCTTGTACAGACCCCTGTGTTCCTCTATATACTCCCCCTCCTGCATGGAGAGATAGACAGTGACATCCTGACACCTTATAGGCACCTGACACACACAATGATACAGTCATCACCCAGACACATCCCCCGGTGTTACTGTATAACGTCCCATTCCCAGCAGTCACCTCTCCGGTCAGCAGCTGAATGATCTTCTTGGTGAGTTCCAGGATCTTCTGGTCATTGTGCCTCTCATGTATCAGTGAGTGAGGTGGAGGCACCGTGATGGGGCTCTGGGTCCTTCTCTGTCCTCCTGACACACGGGGACGTCTGCTGAGTGTCTCACACTCACCGGATGTCTTCTTCACTACTGTGTAATCCTGTGTATTGGGGGAGACATCAAATATCATTATATACTGTACAATCCCAGATCCCATCACCTCCCCGGTCACCTCCCTGTATTATTACTATAGATAGAAGTGATGTCACTGTCACCTCGTCACGTCACTGTATTATTACTATAGATATAAGTGATGTCACTGTCACCTCCCCGGTCATATCCCTGTATTATTACTATAGATATAAGTGATTTCACTGTCACCTCCCCTGTCACGTCCCTGTATTATTACTATAGATATAAGTGATGTCACTGTCACCTCCCTGGTCACGTCCCTGTATTATTACTATAGATATAAGTGATGTCACCTCCCCGGTCACGTCCCTGTATTATTACTATAGATATAAGTCATGTCACTGTCATCTCCCCGGTCACCTCCCTGTATTATTACTATAGATATAAGTGATGTCACTGTCACCTCGCTGGTCACGTCCCTGTATTATTACTATAGATATAAGTGATGTCACCTCCCCGGTCACGTCCCTGTATTGTTACTATAGATATAAGTGATGTCACTGTCACCTCCCCGGTCACGTCCCTGTATTATTACTATAGATATAAGTGATGTCACTGTCACCTCCCCGGTCACATCCCTGTATTATTACTATAGATATAAGGGATGTCACTGTCACCTCGCTGGTCACGTCCCTGTATTATTACTATAGATATAAGTGATGTCACCGTCTCCTCCCCGGTCACGTCCCTGTATTATTACTATAGATATAAGTGATGTCACTGTCACCTCCCTGTATTATTACTATAGATATAAGTGATGTCACTGTCACAACCCCGGTGACATCCCTGTATTATTACTATAGATATAAGTGATGTCACCTCCCCGGTCACGTCCCTGTATTATTACTATAGATATAAGTGATGTCACTGTCATCTCCCCGGTCACATCTCTGTATTATTACTATAGATATAAGTGATGTCACTGTCAGCTCCCCGGTCACGTTCCTGTATTATTACTATAGATATAAGTGATGTCACTGTCACCTCCCCGGTCACATCTCTGTATTATTACTATAGATATAAGTGATGTCACTGTCACCTCCCCGGTCACGTCCCTGTATTATTACTATAGATATAAGTGATGTCACTGTCACCTCCCTGGTCACGTCCCTGTATTATTACTATAGATATAAGTGATGTCACCTCCCCGGTCACGTCCCTGTATTATTACTATAGATATAAGTCATGTCACTGTCATCTCCCCGGTCACCTCCCTGTATTATTACTATAGATATAAGTGATGTCACTGTCACCTCGCTGGTCACGTCCCTGTATTATTACTATAGATATAAGTGATGTCACCGTCTCCTCCCCGGTCACGTCCCTGTATTATTACTATAGATATAAGTGATGTCACTGTCACCTCCCCAGTCACGTCCCTGTATTATTACTATAGATATAAGTGATGTCACCTCCCCGGTCACGTCCCTGTATTATTACTATAGATATGTGATGTCACGGTCATCTCCCCGGTCACGTCCCTGTATTGTTACTATAGATATAAGTGATGTCACTGTCACCTCCCCGGTCACGTCCCTGTATTATTACTATAGATATAAGTGATGTCACTGTCACCTCCCCGGTCACATCCCTGTATTATTACTATAGATATAAGGGATGTCACTGTCACCTCGCTGGTCACGTCCCTGTATTATTACTATAGATATAAGTGATGTCACCGTCTCCTCCCCGGTCACGTCCCTGTATTATTACTATAGATATAAGTGATGTCACTGTCACCTCCCCAGTCACGTCCCTGTATTATTACTATAGATATAAGTGATGTCACTGTCACAACCCCGTTGACATCCCTGTATTATTACTATAGATATAAGTGATGTCACCTCCCCGGTCACGTCCCTGTATTATTACTATAGATATAAGTGATGTCACTGTCATCTCCCCGGTCACATCTCTGTATTATTACTATAGATATAAGTGATGTCACTGTCAGCTCCCCGGTCACGTCCCTGTATTATTACTATAGATATAAGTGATGTCACTGTCACCTCCTTGGCCACGTCCCTGTATTATTACTATAGATATAAGTGATGTCACTGTCACCTCCCCGGTCACGTCCCTGTATTATTACTATATATATATATATGTGATGTCACTGTCACCTCCCTGTATTATTACTATAGATAAAAGTGATGTCACTGTCACCTCCCCGGTCACGTCCCTGTATTATTACTATAGATATAAGTGATGTCACTGTCACCTCCCCGGTCATATCACTGTATTATTACTATAGATAGAAGTGATGTCACTGTCACCTCCCCGGTCATATCCCTGTATTATTACTATAGATAGAAGTGATGTCACGGTCACCTCCCCGGTCATGTTCCTGTATTATTACTATAGATATAAGTGATGTCACTGTCACCTCCCCGGTCACGTCCCTGTATTATTACTATAGATATAAGTGATGTCACTGTCACCTCCCCGGTCACCTCCCTGTATTATTACTATAGATATAAGTGATGTCACCTTCCCGGTCACGTCCCTGTATTATTACTATAGATATAAGTGATGTCACCTTCCCGGTCACGTCCCTGTATTATTACTATAGATATAAGTGATGTCACTGTCACCTCCCCGGTCACGTCCCTGTATTATTACTATAGATATAAGTGATGTCACTGTCACCTCCCCGGTCACGTCCCTGTATTATTACTATAGATATAATTGATGTCACTGTCACCTCCCCGGTCACGTCCCTGTATTATTAATATAGATATAAGTGATGTCACTGTCACCTCCCCGGTCACGTCCCTGTATTATTACTATAGATATAAGTGATGTCACTGTCACCTCCCCGGTCACGTTCCTGTATTATTACTGTAGATATAAGTGATGTCACTGTCACCTCCCCGGTCACGTCCCTGTGTTATTACTATAGATATAAGTGATGTCACTGTCACCTCCCCGGTCAGCAGGTAGATGATCTCCAGGGTGAGACTTAGTATCCTCTCAGACATGTGACTCCCGTCCTTCTCCATCCTCAGGGAATCAGTGACGCGTCTCATCCTCACGTGCCGTGTAGTAAACTCTCTGGATCCTCAGAGCTCAGTGGTCTAGGAGTAAGTATAATAATTATACTACACAGCACAGAGCACACATGTAACATAGATATGAAGCATTGAGTCCTCCTCTATCCCCCATGTCACACAGCCCTGGTCACACATCAGACGCCCAAAGGCAGCTCCCTCTGTATAATAATAATAACAGGATACCACAGGCTGTATAGTAATAATAAAAGGACACCACAGGCTGCTCAACAAGACACCACAGGCTGTTCGGTCCGAAAAATAATAATAATAAAAGGACACCACAGGCCCCTCCTCCTGTATAATAATAACAACAACAACAACAACAAGAAACTACAGTCTGCTCCCCATGTATAAAAAAAATATCAGGACAGACAGCACTGGCTGCTCCCCCTGTATAATACCAGGACACCATCAGCTGCTCCCACTGTATAATAATAATATGACACCACAGTCTGCTACCCCTGTATTATTTTAATAACAGGAAACCACAGGCTGCTCCACCTGTAGAATATTAATAACAGGACACCCCAGGCTGCTCCTACTGTATAACAATTATAACAGGACACCACAGGCTGCTCCCCCTGTATAATAATAACATTACACCACAGGCTGCTCCCCTGTATAAAAATAATTACAGGAAGCCACAGGCTGCTCCCCCTGTGTAATAAGAATAACAGGACACCACAGGCTGCTCCCCCTGTATAATAATAACAGGACACCACAGGCTGCTCCCCCTGTATAATAATAACAGGACACCACAGGCTGCTCCCCCTGTATAATAATAATAATAACATCAAGACACCACAGACTGCTCCCCAAATACAATAATAATAATAATATGCCACAACAGGCTGCTCCACCGGTATAATAATAAGACACCACACGTTGCTCCCCATGTATAATCATAATAATAAGACACCACAGACTGCTCCCACTGTATTATTTTAATAACAGGACACCACAGGCTGCTTCACCTGTAGAATATTAATAACAGGACACCACAGGCTGCTCCTACTGTATAATAATAATAACAGTACACCACAGGCTGCTCCCCCTGTATAATAATAAGAGTACACCACAGGCTGCTCCCCCTCTATAATATTAATAATAACAAGAACCAAAGGACACCACAGGCTGCTCCCCCTGTATAATAATAATAATAATAATAGGACACCACAGGCTGCTCCCCCTGTATAATAACAGGACACCACAGGCTGCTCCCCCTGTATAATAACAGGACACCACAGGCTGCTCCTCCTGTATAGTAATAATAACAGGACACCACAGGCTGCTGCCCCTGTATAACAACAACAACAACAGGACACCACAGGCTGCTCCCCCTGTATAATAACAGGACACCACAGGCTGCTCCCCTGTATAATAACAGGACACCACAGGCTGCTCCCCTGTATAATAATAACAGGACACCTGTATAATAATAACCGGACACCACAGGCTGCTCCCCCTGTATAATAATAACAGGACACCACAGGCTGCTCCCCCTGTATAATAATAACCGGACACCACTGGCTGCTCCCCCTGCATAATAATAACCGGACATCACAGGCTGCTCCTCCTGTATAATAATAACCGGACATCGCAGGCTGCTCCCCCTGTATTATAATAATAATAATAATAACAACAGGACATCACAGGCTGCTCCCCCTGTATAAAAAAAGGACACCACAGGCTACTCCCCCTGTATTATTATAATAGAACACTGCAGGCTACTCCCCCTGTATAATATTACCAGGACACCACAGGCTGCTCCCCCTGTATAATAATAACAGGACACCACAGGCTGCTCCCCCTGTATAGTAATATAAGTACAACACAAGCGGCTCCCCCTGTATAGTAATATAAGTACAACACAAGCGGCTCCCCCTGTATGGTAATATAAGTACAACACAAGCTGCTCCACCTGCATTACCTCAGCTATACAACCGTTTTTCTTGGAAAATTGACAACGAGAAATAAAACGCTGGAAATCACGTGGTAAGTAGAGGCGGGATGTCTGATGGAACGCACAGACAGGAAGTCAGGTGGAACGCACAGAGAGGAAGGCAGCTGGAACGCACAGAAAGGAAGTCGAGTAAAAGTGTTGGACCTGACTTCCTGTCTGTGCTTTCCAGCTGCCTTCCTCTCAGTGCGTTCCACCTGACTTCCTGTCTGTGCGTTCCATCAGACATCCCGCCTCTACTTAACACGTGATTTCCGGCTTTGTGTTTCTCGTCGTCAATTTTCCGAGAAAAATGGTTGTATGGCTGAGGTAATGCAGGTGGAGCAGCTTGTGTTGTACTTATATTACTATACAGGGAGAGCAGCCTGTGGTGTGCTGTTGTTATTATTATTATTATACAGGCGGAGCAGACTGTGATGTACTGTTATTATTATACAGGGGGAGCAGCCTGTGGTGTCATGTTATTATTATACAGGGGGAGCAGCCTGTGGTGTCCAGTTATTATTATACAGGGGGAGCAGCCTGTGGTGTCCTGTTATTATTATACATGTGAGCAGCCTGTGATGTCCTGTTATTATTATACAGGGGGAGCAGCCTGTGGTGTCCTGTTATTATTATACATGTGAGCAGCCTGTGGTGTCCTGTTATTATTATACAGGAGAGCAGCCTGTGGTGTCCTGTTGTTGTTGTTGTTATTATTATTATACAGGGGGAGCAGCCTGTGGTGTCCTGTTATTATTATACAGGTGAGCAGCCTGTATTGTCCTGTTATTATTATACAGGGGAGCAGCCTGTGGTGTCCTGTTGTTATTATTATACAGGGGGAGCAGCCTGTATTGTCCTGTTATTATTATACAGAGGGAGCAGCCTGTGGTGTCCTGTTATTATTATACAGGGGGAGCAGCCTGTGGTGTCCTGTTATTATTATACAGGGGGAGCAGCCTGTGGTGTCCTGTTATTATTATTATAAAGGGGGAGTAGCCTGTGGTGTCCTGTTACTATTATTATAAAGGGGGAGCAGCCTGTGGTGTCCTTTTTTTTATTATTATCATACAGGGGGCGCAGCCTGTGGTGTCCTATTATTATTATACAGGGGGAGCAGCCTGTGGTTTACTGTAATTATTATACAGGGGAGCAGCATGTGGTGTCATTGTTATTATTATCATTATAAAGGGGGAGCAGCCTGTGGTGTCCCGTTATTATTATTATACAGGGGGATCAGACTGTGTTGTCCTGTTATTATTATACAGGGGGAGCAGCCTGTGGCGTCCTGTTATTATTATAATACAGTGGGAGCAGACTGTGGTGTCCTGTTGTTATTATTATTATACAGGGGGAGCAGCCTGTGGTGTCCTGTTATTATTATATTGGGGGGAGCAGCCTGTGATATCCTGTTATTATTATAATTATTATTATACAGGGGGAGCAGCCTGTGGTGTCCTGTTACTATTATTATAAAGGGGGAGCAGCCTGTGGTGTCCTTTTTTTATTATTATTATACAGGGGGAGCAGCCTGTGGTGTCCTATTATTATTATACAGGGGGAGCAGCCTGTGGTTTACTGTAATTATTATACAGGGGAGCAGCATGTGGTGTCATTGTTATTATTATCATTATAAAGGGGGAGCAGCCTGTGGTGTCCTGTTATTATTATACAGGGGGAGAAGCCTGTGGTATCCTGTTAATATTATTATACAGGGAGAGCAGCCTGTGGTGTCCTGTTGTTATTATTATGCAGGGGGAGCAGCCTGTGGTGTCCTGTTATTATTATACAGGGGGAGCAGCCTGTGGTGTCCTGTTATAATTATACGGGGGGAGCAGCCTGTGTTGTCCTGATATTATTATTATTATACAGGAGGAGCAGCCTGTGGTGTCCTGTTATTATTATACGGGGGAGCAGCCTGTGGTGTCCTGTTATTAATATACAGGGGGAGCAGCCTGTGGTGTCCTGTTATTATTATACAGGGGGAGCAGCCTGTGGTGTCCTGTTATTCTTATTACACAGGGGGAGCAGCCTGTGGCTTCCTGTAATTATTTTTAAATCCTGAAAACCCTCAATAATAACTGACCGGGGATCGATCTCACATGGATTTCACATCAATATCTACAGTTTGTCAAACGTTTTGTACTTTTGTAAACAGGATTACACAGTAATGAAGAAGACATCCAGTGATTGTGAGACACCCCGCAGCCGTCCCCGTGTGTCAGGAGGACTGAGCCCCATCACGATACCTCCACCATACTAAACTATACAAGAGAGACAGTGACAAGAAGATCATGGAACTCCCCAACAAGATCAATGAGTTGCTCATTGGAGAGGTGACTGCTGGGAATGGGACGTTATACAGTAACACCGGGGGATGTGACCGGAGAGGTGACTGCTGGGAATGGGGCGTTATACAGTAACACCGGGGGATGTGATCGGAGAGGTGACTGCTGGGAATGGGACGTTATACAGTAACACCGGGGGATGTGACCGGAGAGGTGACTGCTGGGAATGGGGCGTTATACAGTAACACCGGGGGATGTGACCGGAGAGGTGACTGCTGGGAATGGGACGTTATACAGTAACACCGGGGGATGTGACCGGAGAGGTGACTGCTGGGAATGGGACGTTATACAGTAACACCGGGGGATGTGACCGGAGAGGTGACTGCTGGGAATGGGACATTATACAGTAACACCGGGGGATGTGACCGGGGAGGTGACTGCTGGGAATGGGACATTATACAGTAACACCGGGGGATGTGACCGGACAGGTGACTGCTGGGAATGGGACGTTATACAGTAACACCGGGGGATGTGACCGGAGAGGTGACTGCTGGGAATGGGACGTTATACAGTAACACCGGGGATGTGACCGGAGAGGTGACTGCTGGGAATGGGACGTTATACAGTAACACCGGGGGATGTGACCGGAGAGGTGACTCCTGGGAATGGGACGTTATACAGTAACACCGGGGGATGTGACCGGGGAGGTGACTGCTGGGAATGGGACATTATACAGTAACACCGGGGGATGTGACCGGAGAGGTGACTGCTGGGAATGGGACGTTATACAGTAACACCGGGGGATGTGACCGGAGAGGTGACTGCTGGGAATGGGACGTTATACAGTAACACCGGGGGATGTGACCGGAGAGGTGACTGCTGGGAATGTGATGTTATACAGTAACACCGGGGGATGTGACCGGAGAGGTGACTGCTGGGAATGGGACGTTATACAGTAACACCGGGGGATGTAGCCAGAGAGGTGACTGCTGGGAATGGGACGTTATACAGTAACACCGGGGGATGTGACCGGAGAGGTGACTGCTGGGAATGGGGCGTTATACAGTAACACCGGGGGATGTGATCGGAGAGGTGACTGCTGGGAATGGGACGTTATACAGTAACACCGGGGGATGTGACCGGAGAGGTGACTGCTGGGAATGGGACGTTATACAGTAACACCGGGGGATGTGACCGGAGAGGTGACTGCTGGGAATGGGGCGTTATACAGTAACACCGGGGGATGTGACCGGAGAGGTGACTGCTGGGAATGGGACGTTATACAGTAACACCGGGGGATGTGACCGGAGAGGTGACTGCTGGGAATGTGATGTTATACAGTAACACCGGGGGATGTGACCGGAGAGGTGACTGCTGGGAATGGGACGTTATACAGTAACACCGGGGGATGTGACCGGAGAGGTGACTGCTGGGAATGGGACATTATACAGTAACACCGGGGGATGTGACCGGGGAGGTGACTGCTGGGAATGGGACATTATACAGTAACACCGGGGGATGTGACCGGGGAGGTGACTGCTGGGAATGGGACGTTATACAGTAATACCGGGGGATGTGACCGGAGAGGTGACTGCTGGGAATGGGACGTTATACAGTAACACCGGGGATGTGACCGGAGAGGTGACTGCTGGGAATGGGACGTTATACAGTAACACCGGGGGATGTGACCGGAGAGGTGACTCCTGGGAATGGGACGTTATACAGTAACATCGGGGGATGTGACCGGGGAGGTGACTGCTGGGAATGGGACATTATACAGTAACACCGGGGGATGTGACCGGAGAGGTGACTGCTGGGGAATGTGACATTATACAGTAACACCGGTGGATGTGACCGGAGAGGTGACTGCCGGGAATGGGACGTTATACAGTAACACCGGGGGGTGTGACCGGAGAGGTGACTGCTGGGAATGTGACATTATACAGTAACACCGGGGGATGTGACCGGAGAGGTGACTGCTGGGAATGGGACGTTTTACAGTAACACCGGGGGATGTGACCGGAGAGGTGACTTCTGGGAATGGGGCGTTATACAGTAACACCGGGAGATGTGACCGGAGAGGTGACTGCTGGGAATGGGACGTTATACAGTAACACCGGGGGATGTGACCGGAGAGGTGACTGCTGGGAATGGGATGTAATACAGTAACACCGGGAGATGTGACCGGAGAGGTGACTGCTGGGAATGGGACGTTATACAGTAACACCGGGGGATGTGACTAGAGAGGTGACTGCTGGGAATGGGACGTTATACAGTAACACCGGGGGATGTGACCGGAGAGGTGACTGCCGGGAATGGGACGTTATACAGTAACACTGGGGGGTGTGACCGGAGAGGTGACTGCTGGGAATGTGACATTATACAGTAACACCGGGGGATGTGACCGGAGAGGTGACTGCTGGGAATGGGACGTTTTACAGTAACACCGGGGGATGTGACCGGAGAGGTGACTGCTGGGAATGGGACGTTATACAGTAACACCGGGGGATGTGACCGGAGAGGTGACTGCTGGGAATAGGACGTTATACAGTAACACCGGGGGATGTGACCGGAGAGGTGACTGCTGGGAATGGGACGTTATACAGTGACACCGGGGGAGGTGACCGGAGAGGTGACTGCTGGAAATGGGACATTATACAGTAACACCGGGGGATGTGTCTGGGTGATGACTGTATCATTGTGTGTGTCAGGTGCCTATAAGGCAGGCATGTCCAACCTGCGGCCCTCCAGATGTGCTAAAACTACACATCCCAGCATGCCTTGCCACAATTTGGCTATTAGGGAATGCTAGAATGATGGCAATGCATGCTGGGATGTATAGTTTTAGCACATCTGGAGGGCCGCAGGTTGGACATGCCTGCTATAAGGTGTCAGGATGTCACTGTCTCTCTCTCTCCATGCAGGAGGGGAAGTATATAGAGGAACACAGGGGTCTGTACAAGGACGTGATGAGGAATCACCGGCCCCTTAAATCACTGGGTAAGAGGAGACCTTTATTGTACAGGGGGAAGCAGGTATGGGGGTCCCCTTTATACTCCCAGCATCTTATAATCACATATATACAATGTCCTCAGTCACTGTGTGTCTCCTACAGATGGGCCAGTAACAGGAATACCCCAGAGAGATGTCCCCGTCCTCTGTATTCCCAGGATAATCACATATATACAATGTCCTCAGTCACTGCGTGTCTCCTACAGATGGGCCCAGTAACAGAGATACCCCAGAGAGATGTCCCCGTCCTCTGTATTCCCAGGATAATCACATATATACCATGTCCTCAGTCACTGCGTGTCTCCTACAGATGGGCCAGTAACAGGAATACCCCAGAGAGATGTCCCCGTCCTCTGTATTCCCAGGATAATCACATATATACAATGTACTCAGTCACTGCGTGTCTCCTACAGATGGGGCCAGTAACAGGAATACCCCAGAGAGATGTCCCCGTCCTCTGTATTCCCAGGATAATCATATATATACAATGTCCTCAGTCACTGTGTGTCTCCTACAGATGGGGCCAGTAACAGGAATACCCCAGAGATCTGTCCCCGTCCTCTGTATTCCCAGGATAATCACATATATACAATGACCTCAGTCACTGCGTGTCTCCTACAGATGGGCCCAGTAACAGAGATACCCCAGAGAGATGTCCCCGTCCTCTGTATTCCCAGGATAATCACATATATACCATGTCCTCAGTCACTGCGTGTCTCCTACAGATGGGGCCAGTAACAGGAATACCCCAGAGAGATGTCCCCGTCCTCTGTATTCCCAGGATAATCACATATATACCATGTCCTCAGTCACTGCGTGTCTCCTACAGATGGGGCCAGTAACAGGAATACCCCAGAGAGATGTCCCCGTCCTCTGTATTCCCAGGATAATCACATATATACAATGTCCTCAGTCACTGCGTGTCTCCTACAGATGGGCCAGTAACAGGAATACCCCAGAGAGATGTCCCCGTCCTCTATATTCCCAGGATAATCACATATATACCATGTACTCAGTCACTGCGTGTCTCCTACAGATGGGCCCAGTAACAGAGATACCCCAGAGAGATGTCCCCGTCCTCTGTATTCCCAGGATAATCACATATATACCATGTCCTCAGTCACTGCGTGTCTCCTACAGATGGGCCAGTAACAGGAATACCCCAGAGAGATGTCCCCGTCCTCTGTATTCCCAGGATAATCACATATATACCATGTCCTCAGTCACTGCGTGTCTCCTACAGATGGGGCCAGTAACAGGAATACCCCAGAGAGATGTCCCCGTCCTCTGTATTCCCAAGATAATCACATATATACAATGTCCTCAGTCACTGCGTGTCTCCTACAGATGGGCCAGTAACAGGAATACCCCAGAGAGATGTCCCCGTCCTCTATATTCCCAGGATAATCACATATATACCATGTACTCAGTCACTGCGTGTCTCCTACAGATGGGCCCAGTAACAGAGATACCCCAGAGAGATGTCCCCGTCCTCTGTATTCCCAGGATAATCACATATATACCATGTCCTCAGTCACTGCGTGTCTCCTACAGATGGGCCAGTAACAGGAATACCCCAGAGAGATGTCCCCGTCCTCTGTATTCCCAGGATAATCACATATATACAATGTCCTCAGTCACTGTGTGTCTCCTACAGATGGGCCCAGTAACAGGAATACCCCAGAGAGATGTCCCCGTCCTCTGTATTCCCAGGATAATCACATATATACAATGTCCTCAGTCACTGCGTGTCTCCTACAGATGGGCCAGTAACAGGAATACCCCAGAGAGATGTCCCCGTCCTCTGTATTCCCAGGATAATCACATATATACAATGTCCTCAGTCACTGTGTGTCTCCTACAGATGGGCCCAGTAACAGGAATACCCCAGAGAGATGTCCCCGTCCTCTGTATTACCAGGATAATCACATATATACAATGTCCTCAGTCACTGCGTGTCTCCTACAGATGGGCCAGTAACAGGAATACCCCAGAGAGATGTCCCTGTCCTCTGTATTCCCAGGATAATCACATATATACCATGTCCTCAGTCACTGCGTGTCTCCTACAGATGGGCCCAGTAACAGGAATACCCCAGAGAGATGTCCCCGTCCTCTGTATTCCCAGGATAATCACATATATACCATGTCCTCAGTCACTGCGTGTCTCCTACAGATGGGCCCAGTAACAGGAATACCCCAGAGAGATGTCCCCGTCCTCTGTATTCCCAGGATAATCACATATATACAATGTCCTCAGTCACTGTGTGTCTCCTACAGATGGGGCCAGTAACAGGAATACCCCAGAGAGATGTCCCCGTCCTCTGTATTCCCAGGATAATCACATATATACATGTCCTCAGTCACTGCGTGTCTCCTACAGATGGGGCCAGTAACAGGAATACCCCAGAGATCTGTCCCCGTCCTCTGTATTCCCAGGATAATCACATATATACCATATCCTCAGTCACTGTGTGTCTCCTACAGATGGGCCAGTAACAGGAATACCCCAGAGAGATGTCCCCGTCCTCTGTATTCCCAGGATAATCACATATATACCATATCCTCAGTCACTGTGTGTCTCCTACAGATGGGGCCAGTAACAGGAATACCCCAGAGAGATGTCCCCGTCCTCTGTATTCCCAGGATAATCACATATATACCATATCCTCAGTCACTGTGTGTCTCCTACAGATGGGGCCAGTAACAGGAATACCCCAGAGAGATGTCCTCGTCCTCTGTATTCCCAGGATTGTACAGACGAGAAACACAGGACCCCACAGGAGGATCAGGTAGGTGGAATTTAAGGTCTCACCAATATACCACAGTGACTGTCACTATGTGATCTGTACAGAAGCTGAGTGTCTTATACACTGATATTATACTGTGTAATGTTAGCTTTTATTTAATGCGTTTATGATTGTCGGTATTTAGGGTGAAGAATTCAGTAATATTAAGGAAGAACATACAGAGGGAGAGGAAGACACATATGTGAGGGGTGATCAGCAGTTTAAAGAGGAGAAAATCCCTACAGATATCAGCACAGGTGAGTAATTATTTTTTCTTAGAGAAAAAAGTCACATATTCTCCCTTAGAGTGGAATGATTCTTCCCAGTGGGAGAGTCAGGAGCCATCATCCCCTATTATACTCCTGCTCTCCCCCTCACATCATGTCACTGTGTGTTACCAGCCCAGAGATCTGACCAGTCTCCTCCCCGCACTCTCTGGTGTATCTCATACATCAGGAGCCATCAGCCCCTATTATACTCCTGCTCTCCTCCTCACATCATGTCACTGTGTGTTACCAGCCCAGAGATCTGACCAGTCTCCTCCCCACACTCTCTGGTGTATCTCATACATCAGGAGCCATCAGCACCTATTATACTCCTGCTCTCCCCCTCACATCATGTCACTGTGTGTTACCAGCCCAGAGATCTGACCGGTCTACCCCCGCACTCTCTGATGTATCTCATACATCAGGATCCATCAGCCCGTATTATACTCCTGCTCTCCCTCTCACATCATGTCACTGTGGTTTACCAGCCCAGAGATCTGACCAGTCTCCTCCCCGCACTATCTGGTGTATCTCATACATCAGGAGCCATCAGCCCCTATTATACTACTGCTCTCCCCTCACATCATGTCACTGTGTGTTACCAGCCCAGAGATCTGACCAGTCTCCTCCCCGCACTCTCTGGTGTATCTCGTACATCAGGAGCCATCATCCCCTATTATACCCCTGCTCTCCCCCTCACATCATGTCACTGTGTTACCAGCCCAGAGATCTGACCAGTCTCCTCCCCGCACTCTCTGGTGTATCTCATACATCAGGAGCCATCAGCTCCTATTATACTCCTGCTCTCCCCCTCACATCATGTCACTGTGTGTTACCAGCCCAGAGATCTGACCAATCTCCTCCCCGCACTCTCTGGTGTATCTCATACATCAGGAGCCATCAGCCCCTATTATACTCCTGCTCTCCCCCTCACACCATGTCACTGTGTGTTACCAGCCCAGAGATCTGACCAGTCTCCTCCCCGCACTCTCTGGTGTATCTCATACATCAGGAGCCATCAGCCCCTATTATATTCCTGCTCTCCCCCTCCCATCATGTCACTGTGTGTTACCAGCCCAGAGATCTGACCAGTCTCCCCGCACTCTCTGGTGTATCTCATACATCAGCAGCCATCAGCCCCTATTGTACTCCTGCTCTCCCCCTCACATCATGTCACTGTGTGTTACCAGCCCAGAGATCTGACCAGTCTCCTGCCCGCACTCTCTGGTGTATCTCATACATCAGGAGCCATCAGCCCCTATTATACTCCTGCTCTCCCCCTCACATCATGTCACTGTGTGTTACCAGCCCAGAGATCTGACCAGTCTCCTCCCCGCACTCTCTGGTGTATCTCATACATCAGGAGCCATCAGCCCCTATTATATTCCTGCTCTCCCCCTCCCATCATGTCACTGTGTGTTACCAGCCCAGAGATCTGACCAGTCTCCCCGCACTCTCTGGTGTATCTCATACATCAGCAGCCATCAGCCCCTATTGTACTCCTGCTCTCCCCCTCACATCATGTCACTGTGTGTTACCAGCCCAGAGATCTGACCAGTCTCCTGCCCGCACTCTCTGGTGTATCTCATACATCAGGAGCCATCAGCCCCTATTATACTCCTGCTCTCCCCCTCACATCATGTCACTGTGTGTTACCAGCCCAGAGATCTGACCAGTCTCCTCCCCGCACTCTCTGGTGTATCTCATACATCAGGAGCCATCAGCCCCTATTATACTCCTGCTCTCCCCCTCACATCATGTCACTGTGTGTTACCAGCCCATACATCTGACCAGTCTCCTCCCTGCACTCTCTGGTGTATCTCATACATCAGGAGCCATCAGCCCCTATTATACTCCTGCTCTCCCCCTCACATCATGTCACTGTGTGTTACCAGCCCAGAGATCTGACCAGTCTCCTCCCCGCACTCTCTGGTGTATCTCATACATCAGGAGCCATCAGCCCCTATTATATTCCTGCTCTCCCCCTCCCATCATGTCACTGTGTGTTACCAGCCCAGAGATCTGACCAGTCTCCCCGCACTCTCTGGTGTATCTCATACATCAGCAGCCATCAGCCCCTATTGTACTCCTGCTCTCCCCCTCACATCATGTCACTGTGTGTTACCAGCCCAGAGATCTGACCAGTCTCCTGCCCGCACTCTCTGGTGTATCTCATACATCAGGAGCCATCAGCCCCTATTATACTCCTGCTCTCCCCCTCACATCATGTCACTGTGTGTTACCAGCCCAGAGATCTGACCAGTCTCCTCCCCGCACTCTCTGGTGTATCTCATACATCAGGAGCCATCAGCCCCTATTATACTCCTGCTCTCCCCCTCACATCATGTCACTGTGTGTTACCAGCCCATACATCTGACCAGTCTCCTCCCTGCACTCTCTGGTGTATCTCATACATCAGGAGCCATCAGCCCCTATTATACTCCTGCTCTCCCCCTCACATCATGTCACTGTGTGTTACCAGCCCAGAGATCTGACCAGTCTCCTCCCCGCACTCTCTGGTGTATCTCATACATCAGGAGCCATCAGCCCCTATTATACTCCTGCTCTCCCCTCACATCATGTCACTGTGTGTTACACGCCCAGAGATCTGACCAGTCTCCTCCCTGCACTCTCTGGTGTATCTCATACATCAGGAGCCATCAGCACCTATTATACTCCTGCTCTCCCCCTCACATCATGTCACTGTGTGTTTCCAGCCCAGAGATCTGACCAGTCTCCTCCCACACTCTCTGGTGTATCTCATACATCAGGAGCCATCAGCCCCTATTATACTCCCGCTCTCCCCTCACATCATGTCACTGTGTGTTACCAGCCCAGAGATCTGACCAGTCTCCTCTCCGCACTCTCTGATGTAACTCATACATCAGGAGACATCAGCCCCTATTATACTCCTGCTCTCCCCCTCACATCATGTCACTGTGTGTTACCAGCCCAGAGATCTGACCAGTATCCTCCCTGCACTCTCTGGTGTATCTCCTACATCAGGAGACATCAGCCCCTATTATACTCCTGTTCTCCCCCTCACATCATGTCACTGTGTTACCAGCCCAGAGATCTGACCAGTCTCCTGCCCGCACTCTCTGGTGTATCTCATACATCAGGAGCCATCAGCCCCTATTATACTCCTGCTCTCCCCCTCACATCATGTCACTGTGTGTTACCAGCCCAGAGATCTGACCAGTCTCCTCCCCGCACTCTCTGGTGTATCTCATACATCAGGAGCCATCAGCCCCTATTATACTCCTGCTCTCCCCCTCACATCATGTCACTGTGTGTTACCAGCCCATACATCTGACCAGTCTCCTCTCTGCACTCTCTGGTGTATCTCATACATCAGGAGCCATCAGCCCCTATTATACTCCTGCTCTCCCCCTCACATCATGTCACTGTGTGTTACCAGCCCAGAGATCTGACCAGTCTCCTCCCCGCACTCTCTGGTGTATCTCATACATCAGGAGCCATCAGCCCCTATTATACTCCTGCTCTCCCCTCACATCATGTCACTGTGTGTTACACGCCCAGAGATCTGACCAGTCTCCTCCCTGCACTCTCTGGTGTATCTCATACATCAGGAGCCATCAGCACCTATTATACTCCTGCTCTCCCCCTCACATCATGTCACTGTGTGTTTCCAGCCCAGAGATCTGACCAGTCTCCTCCCACACTCTCTGGTGTATCTCATACATCAGGAGCCATCAGCCCCTATTATACTCCCGCTCTCCCCTCACATCATGTCACTGTGTGTTACCAGCCCAGAGATCTGACCAGTCTCCTCTCCGCACTCTCTGATGTAACTCATACATCAGGAGACATCAGCCCCTATTATACTCCTGCTCTCCCCCTCACATCATGTCACTGTGTGTTACCAGCCCAGAGATCTGACCAGTATCCTCCCTGCACTCTCTGGTGTATCTCCTACATCAGGAGACATCAGCCCCTATTATACTCCTGTTCTCCCCCTCACATCATGTCACTGTGTTACCAGCCCAGAGATCTGACCAGTCTCCTCCCCGCACTCTCTGGTGTATCTCATACATCAGCAGCCATCAGCCCCTATTATACTCCTGCTCTCCCCCTCACATCATGTCACTGTGTGTTACCAGCCCAGAGATCTGACCAGTCTCCTCCCCGCACTCTCTGGTGTATCTCATACATCAGGTGCCATCAGCCCCTATTATACTCCTGCTCTCCCCCTCACATCATGTCACTGTGTGTTACCAGCCCAGAGATCTGACCAGTCTCCTCCCCGCACTCTTTGGTGTATCTCATACATCAGGAGCCATCAGCCCCTATTATACTCCTGCTCTCCCCCTCACATCATGTCACTGTGTGTTACCAGCCCAGAGATCTGACCAGTCTCCTCCCCGCACTCTCTGGTGTATCTCATACATCAGGACCCATCAGCCCCTATTATACTCCTGCTCTCCCCCTCACATCATGTCACTGTGTGTTACCAGCCCAGAGATCTGACCAGTCTCCTCCCCACACTCTCTGGTGTATCTCATACATCAGGAGCCATCAGCCCCTATTATACTCCTGCTCTCCCCTCACATCATGTCACTGTGTGTTACCAGCCCAGAGATCTGACCAGTCTCCTCCCCGCACTCTCTGGTGTATCTCATACATCAGCAGCCATCAGCCCCTATTATACTCCTGCTCTCCCCCTCACATCATGTCACTGTGTGTTACCAGCCCAGAGATCTGACCAGTCTCCTCCCCACACTCTCTGGTGTATCTCATACATCAGGAGCCATCAGCCCCTATTATACTCCTGCTCTCCCCCTCACATCATGTCACTGTGTTTCCAGCCCAGAGATCTGACCAGTCTCCTCCCCACACTCTCTGGTGTATCTCATACATCAGGTGCCATCAGCCCCTATTATACTCCTGCTCTCCCCTCACATCATGTCACTGTGTGTGACCAGCCCAGAGATCTGACCAGTGTCCCTCCCCGCACTCTCTGGTGTATCTCATACATCAGGAGCCATCAGCCCCTATTATACTCCTGCTCTCCCCCTCACATCATGTCACTGTGTGTTACCAGCCCAGAGATCTGACCAGTTTCCTCCCCACACTCTCTGGTGTATCTCATACATCAGGTGCCATCAGCCCCTATTATACTCCTGCTCTCCCCTCACATCATGTCACTGTGTGTTACCAGCCCAGAGATCTGACCAGTCTCCTGCCCGCACTCTCTGGTGTATCTCATACATCAGGAGCCATCAGCCCCTATTATACTCCTGCTCTCCCCCTCACATCATGTCACTGTGTGTTACCAGCCCAGAGATCTGACCAGTCTCCTCCCCGCACTCTCTGGTGTATCTCATACATCAGGAGCCATCAGCCCCTATTATATTCCTGCTCTCCCCCTCCCATCATGTCACTGTGTGTTACCAGCCCAGAGATCTGACCAGTCTCCCCGCACTCTCTGGTGTATCTCATACATCAGCAGCCATCAGCCCCTATTGTACTCCTGCTCTCCCCCTCACATCATGTCACTGTGTGTTACCAGCCCAGAGATCTGACCAGTCTCCTGCCCGCACTCTCTGGTGTATCTCATACATCAGGAGCCATCAGCCCCTATTATACTCCTGCTCTCCCCCTCACATCATGTCACTGTGTGTTACCAGCCCAGAGATCTGACCAGTCTCCTCCCCGCACTCTCTGGTGTATCTCATACATCAGGAGCCATCAGCCCCTATTATACTCCTGCTCTCCCCCTCACATCATGTCACTGTGTGTTACCAGCCCATACATCTGACCAGTCTCCTCCCTGCACTCTCTGGTGTATCTCATACATCAGGAGCCATCAGCCCCTATTATACTCCTGCTCTCCCCCTCACATCATGTCACTGTGTGTTACCAGCCCAGAGATCTGACCAGTCTCCTCCCCGCACTCTCTGGTGTATCTCATACATCAGGAGCCATCAGCCCCTATTATACTCCTGCTCTCCCCTCACATCATGTCACTGTGTGTTACACGCCCAGAGATCTGACCAGTCTCCTCCCTGCACTCTCTGGTGTATCTCATACATCAGGAGCCATCAGCACCTATTATACTCCTGCTCTCCCCCTCACATCATGTCACTGTGTGTTTCCAGCCCAGAGATCTGACCAGTCTCCTCCCACACTCTCTGGTGTATCTCATACATCAGGAGCCATCAGCCCCTATTATACTCCCGCTCTCCCCTCACATCATGTCACTGTGTGTTACCAGCCCAGAGATCTGACCAGTCTCCTCTCCGCACTCTCTGATGTAACTCATACATCAGGAGACATCAGCCCCTATTATACTCCTGCTCTCCCCCTCACATCATGTCACTGTGTGTTACCAGCCCAGAGATCTGACCAGTATCCTCCCTGCACTCTCTGGTGTATCTCCTACATCAGGAGACATCAGCCCCTATTATACTCCTGTTCTCCCCCTCACATCATGTCACTGTGTTACCAGCCCAGAGATCTGACCAGTCTCCTGCCCGCACTCTCTGGTGTATCTCATACATCAGGAGCCATCAGCCCCTATTATACTCCTGCTCTCCCCCTCACATCATGTCACTGTGTGTTACCAGCCCAGAGATCTGACCAGTCTCCTCCCCGCACTCTCTGGTGTATCTCATACATCAGGAGCCATCAGCCCCTATTATACTCCTGCTCTCCCCCTCACATCATGTCACTGTGTGTTACCAGCCCATACATCTGACCAGTCTCCTCTCTGCACTCTCTGGTGTATCTCATACATCAGGAGCCATCAGCCCCTATTATACTCCTGCTCTCCCCCTCACATCATGTCACTGTGTGTTACCAGCCCAGAGATCTGACCAGTCTCCTCCCCGCACTCTCTGGTGTATCTCATACATCAGGAGCCATCAGCCCCTATTATACTCCTGCTCTCCCCTCACATCATGTCACTGTGTGTTACACGCCCAGAGATCTGACCAGTCTCCTCCCTGCACTCTCTGGTGTATCTCATACATCAGGAGCCATCAGCACCTATTATACTCCTGCTCTCCCCCTCACATCATGTCACTGTGTGTTTCCAGCCCAGAGATCTGACCAGTCTCCTCCCACACTCTCTGGTGTATCTCATACATCAGGAGCCATCAGCCCCTATTATACTCCCGCTCTCCCCTCACATCATGTCACTGTGTGTTACCAGCCCAGAGATCTGACCAGTCTCCTCTCCGCACTCTCTGATGTAACTCATACATCAGGAGACATCAGCCCCTATTATACTCCTGCTCTCCCCCTCACATCATGTCACTGTGTGTTACCAGCCCAGAGATCTGACCAGTATCCTCCCTGCACTCTCTGGTGTATCTCCTACATCAGGAGACATCAGCCCCTATTATACTCCTGTTCTCCCCCTCACATCATGTCACTGTGTTACCAGCCCAGAGATCTGACCAGTCTCCTCCCCGCACTCTCTGGTGTATCTCATACATCAGCAGCCATCAGCCCCTATTATACTCCTGCTCTCCCCCTCACATCATGTCACTGTGTGTTACCAGCCCAGAGATCTGACCAGTCTCCTCCCCGCACTCTCTGGTGTATCTCATACATCAGGTGCCATCAGCCCCTATTATACTCCTGCTCTCCCCCTCACATCATGTCACTGTGTGTTACCAGCCCAGAGATCTGACCAGTCTCCTCCCCGCACTCTTTGGTGTATCTCATACATCAGGAGCCATCAGCCCCTATTATACTCCTGCTCTCCCCCTCACATCATGTCACTGTGTGTTACCAGCCCAGAGATCTGACCAGTCTCCTCCCCGCACTCTCTGGTGTATCTCATACATCAGGACCCATCAGCCCCTATTATACTCCTGCTCTCCCCCTCACATCATGTCACTGTGTGTTACCAGCCCAGAGATCTGACCAGTCTCCTCCCCACACTCTCTGGTGTATCTCATACATCAGGAGCCATCAGCCCCTATTATACTCCTGCTCTCCCCTCACATCATGTCACTGTGTGTTACCAGCCCAGAGATCTGACCAGTCTCCTCCCCGCACTCTCTGGTGTATCTCATACATCAGCAGCCATCAGCCCCTATTATACTCCTGCTCTCCCCCTCACATCATGTCACTGTGTGTTACCAGCCCAGAGATCTGACCAGTCTCCTCCCCACACTCTCTGGTGTATCTCATACATCAGGAGCCATCAGCCCCTATTATACTCCTGCTCTCCCCCTCACATCATGTCACTGTGTTTCCAGCCCAGAGATCTGACCAGTCTCCTCCCCACACTCTCTGGTGTATCTCATACATCAGGTGCCATCAGCCCCTATTATACTCCTGCTCTCCCCTCACATCATGTCACTGTGTGTGACCAGCCCAGAGATCTGACCAGTGTCCCTCCCCGCACTCTCTGGTGTATCTCATACATCAGGAGCCATCAGCCCCTATTATACTCCTGCTCTCCCCCTCACATCATGTCACTGTGTGTTACCAGCCCAGAGATCTGACCAGTTTCCTCCCCACACTCTCTGGTGTATCTCATACATCAGGTGCCATCAGCCCCTATTATACTCCTGCTCTCCCCTCACATCATGTCACTGTGTGTGACCAGCCCAGAGATCTGACCAGTGTCCCTCCCCGCACTCTCTGGTGTATCTCATACATCAGGAGCCATCAGCCCCTATTATACTCCTGCTCTCCCCCTCACATCATGTCACTGTGTGTTACCAGCCCAGAGATCTGACCAGTTTCCTCCCTACACTCTCTGGTGTATCTCATACATCAGGAGCCATCAGCACCTATTATACTCCTGCTCTCCCCCTCACATCGTGTCACTGTGTGTTACCAGCCCAGAGATCTGACCAGTCTTCTCCCCACACTCTCTGGTGTATCCCATACATCAGGAGCCATCAGCCCCTATTATACTCCTGCTCTCCCCCTCACATCATGTCACTGTGTGTTACCAGCCCAGAGATCTGACCAGTCTCCTCCCCGCACTCTCTGGTGTATCTCATACATCAGGAGCCATCAGCCCCTATTATACTCCTGCTCTCCCCCTCACATCATGTCACTGTGTGTTACCAGCCCAGAGATCTGACCAGTTTCCTCCCTACACTCTCTGGTGTATCTCATACATCAGCAGCCATCAGCCCCATTATACTCCTGCTCTCCCCCTCACATCATGTCACTGTGTGTTACCAGCCCAGAGATCTGACCAGTTTCCTCCCTACACTCTCTGGTGTATCTCATACATCAGGAGCCATCAGCCCCTATTCTACTCCTGCTCTCCCCCTCACATCATGTCACTGTGTGTTACCAGCCCAGAGATCTGACCAGTCTTCTTCCCACACTCTCTGGTGTATCTCATACATCAGGAGCCATCAGCACCTATTATACTCCTGCTCTCCCCCTCACATCATGTCACTGTGTGTTACCAGCCCAGAGATCTGACCAGTCTCCTCCCACACTCTGGTGTATATCATACATCAGGAGCCATCAGCCCCTTTTCTACTCCTGCTCTCCCCCTCACATCATGTCACTGTGTGTTACCAGCCCATAGATCTGACCAGTCTCCTCCCCGCACTGTCTGGTGTATCTCATACATCAGCAGCCATCAGCCCCTATTATACTCCTGCTCTCCCCTCACATCATGTCAGTGTGTTACCAGCCCAGAGATCTGACCAGTCTCCTCCCCGCACTCTCTGGTGTATCTCATACATCAGGAGCCATCAGCCCCTATTATACTCCTGCTCTCCCCCTCACATCATGTCACTGTGTGTTACCAGCCCAGAGATCTGACCAGTCTCCTCCACGCACTCTCTGGTGTATCTCATACATCAGCAGCCATCAGCCCCTATTATACTCCTGCTCTCCCCTCACATCATGTCAGTGTGTTACCAGCCCAGAGATCTGACCAGTCTCCTCCTCGCACTCTCTGGTGTATCTCATACATCAGGAGCCATCAGCCCCTATTATAATCCTGCTCTCCCCCTCACATCATGTCACTGTGTGTTACTAGCCCAGAGATCTGACCAGTCTCCTCCCCGCACTCTCTGGTGTATCTCATACATCAGCAGCCATCAGCCCCTATTATACTCCTGCTCTCCCCTCACATCATGTCACTGTGTGTTACCAGCCCAGAGATCTGACCAGTCTCCTCCCTGCACTCTCTGGTGTATGTCATACATCAGGAGCCACCAGCCCCTATTATACTCCTGCTCTCCCCCTCACATCATGTCACTGTATGTTACCAGCCCAGAGATCTGACCAGTCTCCTCCCCGCACTCTCTGGTGTATCTCATACATCAGGAGCCATCAGCCCCTATTATACTCCTGCTCTCCCCCTCACATCATGTCACTGTGTGTTACCAGCCCAGAGATCTGACCAGTCTCCTCCCCGCACTCTCTGGTGTATATCATATCTCTTAGTGTTATACTATGTGCTGCTGATGGCTGTAATGTGAATAGTGACATATATTATTATATTATATTCCCAGCAGATGGATGTAACAGAAGGAATATCTCAGCCAGACATCTCTTATCTCCAGATGGTAACATAGAAGATGTCACACGCGGTTCTCCAGGACAAAACCCCAACACCCCCATTATACACCCAGTACCTCCCAGTGCAGATATACCATGTGATCCCTCTAATCACGCCCAGTGTTCTGCTGATAACCCAGTTATTGTTACACCTATTACAGCTCTTACAGTACATAAAGTATATTACGGCTCTATAGATGTTCAACAAAACACACCACAACCAACTAAGCCAGGCGAGAAACCATATCCATGTTCTGTGTGTGGGAAATGTTTTACATCTACAACACGTCTTATTATGCATCAGAGACGTCAAACATGTGACAAGCCATTAACATGCTCTGAGTGTGGAAAATGTTGTACATATAAATCCGATCTTGTTACACATCAGAGACGTCACAATGGTGAGAAGCCATTTAAATGTTCTGAGTGTGGGAAATGTTTTACACAGAAAGCACATCTTATTACGCACCAGAGTAATCACACAGGTGAGAGGCCATTTCCATGTTCTGAGTGTGGGAAATGTTTTAAACGGAATTCAAGTCTTGTTATACATCAGAGAAGTCACACAGGTGAGAAACCATTTCCATGCTCTGTATGTGGGAAAAGTTTTATAAGCAAATCATATCTCGTTATACATCAGAGATATCACACAGGTGAGAAACCATTTACATGCGCTGAGTGTGAGAAATGTTTTTCATCTTCATCAGATCTGGTTAGACATCGGAGGTGTCACACAGGCGAGAAACCACTTTCTTCATAATCTGGCAAAAAATTTACAAAGTGGTAATCTCTTGTTAAACGTCAGGAGATAATGGAGATTGTGCTGTATATAACTTGTTATAGTTACATTACCATCCATATATAGTTGGACTGGATGTCATCAATATAAGACTGGAATTTATGTAATAAGATGTCAGCATCACTGTACACTAAGAACACCACATTGTCACTAACCTCCCAAATATGTATATCATCAATATACCGCACAGCACCGTCCCAGATAAGGAAGATGACCATACCTCACACAGGACACTGCAATCTGGTGACCATTATGCAAAAGATATCACCTGTGCCTGTGTATCACATTCATATTTCCCTATAGAGTGCAAGCCTGTAAGCAGGGCCCTCCTTTCACTGTGACCATCTTCCAATTGAGCTCTGCAGAGCACCTGTATAGTTATATGAGCCTGCCCTTCATCCTGCCCCATCTGTTATGGGGGGCAGAAGGGCTCCCTCCTGGTACCACTCAATCTGTGCTGCAGCAAATGGTGTTGCACCTGCTGCTGGACTGTGAGATGGGCTCTGATGGTAAATACTGATTTTGAATGTTTGGAAGTCTGACCTTGACCCACCGGCCATCACACAGACTAGCAGGCGCTCTGCCAATTCACTGTGGGCTCCGATACATACACAAGGTATTTGATTCCCCTTTGAAGTTACACCTCTTTATGTGCGTGCATATTCTGGGGTCAGTGCAGACCCCATTACGGTACCAGTAGTTTGAAACAAGCCTTTGAAAGCAAATAATTCATCACCACTTCAATTATCGAGCTTAAGCAAAAAGTCTAGTTGTGATCTGAGATTAGCTGAGTAAACTAATAAGAGTTCTTTAACTTCTGTAATCCCTTTATTTCATGCAATGTTTTCAGGAACTGTTAAAAAAATTTCTTTGGAAATAAATCTGCACTGCAATGTATGTGTCAGTATACTGAGAATAACCATTATTGGAATCATCTGACCTATTGCATTTAGAAAGTATTCAGCCAGTTATATATTTTTTCAATGATGAGTGTATGGATTGTATATCCTTTTTATTCTGGTGACTGTTTTTTGTACATGTTCTTTACACTTTTAGGGATTGGTGCTTATCCTAATAATATCATTATGATGTAATTGAGCCATTTCTGGTTTTGTAAAACATTTGCAACATTTTGAATGCTGTGCTGTAATTAATGATGGCGGGGAAATATATAGACACGATATTAAATAATGTGACTGATAAAACAGAAATTTGTCGACGTACATATTTATCCAGCAACTTGTCAATAAATCTGTTATATTCTATTTGTTTCCTCTATGTCCTAATACTGCAGAAGTCTTCGCTTTCTATACAGGCCCCTCGCTTAGGGTGCGTGTAAGGGCTTTGCGCTTATTCGCAGGTATTTGTCTTATTCAGAATCCATTTTGTTTCACAATGCCTAAGAAGAAATGATCTTAAAATGGTGTAAGCATTGAAATCTTACTGTAGGAGATGAATGTTCTATACAAGTTGTCTTTTTGTTTATAAGCTTAGGAATGTGGTATTGAAGTTACAGTGACCAGAGCCGGCAGCCAGTCTGGAACATCTTGTTGACACAACTAGATAACAGGGGTGCACATACGTAGACCCCCGAGGCCCTGAGCCCTGCCACTGAATCTTCCCCAGCAACAGAACGTTGGATGATGGGTGAATTAATGACAGCATTGTGACTGAAAGCAAAGCTGGTCAATAACATTTGATGCAGATGAGTAATTAAAGAACGAAAGTGTATAACGGTATAAATATTGGAGATAGAGAATGGGTGGCTAGGCAGTTGAGGAAGAAGAGGCAAATACACAGAGAAGGGGCTGGAGGGGGTCTATAAGTATGTATGAGGCGTCTGGCTGATTACTGTCCCTGTTGGGTTTCCATTTTGATTGGCTGATACTGAAACAATAATTCTACAGCAAATCAGCTTTATGCTCCTTGTGTTAGTCTGCATTTGCAAACGCCTGTAATCAAGCTATCTTTAAGTAAAGCCTTGTCAATCATTTTCAAAAGCTTGTGTTGGCGTGCGATTATTTCAGTGTTCGCCGTTATATTTAAGGGTTAAAATATACTTAGATATAAGTCCGCTTTTCATAAATAGTAAAAACAAAAATGAGTACATAAATACAATAAATGGGATTAACGTATCTCAAGGTGCAAAACAATCAATACTTAAATCAATGGCATTTTCATGTGGAATGAAGTGAAGTGATATCCTCTTGTGGGTGGTTAATTCCACTTTGTGTGTTGAATCCCCCAACAGTTGTGCATTGTATATGCAAAAACACATAAAAATGTTAATTCATAATAAAGAAAGTTAAAAAAAAAAAATCTTCACGTCAAGTTGAAAGAAGTTGTAACGATGGGCGTACCCAACTCACAGTAAGTGAAGGAGAGTAGCAAGCTCGTAAAGGTTTCTGTTATGGAATCCAAAGATCTTCTTTCACCAGAATGATGGAAACTTGTGCTTGAATATGTAAAGAGAATATATATAAAGGGTAAAATGTAATAGGATGAGAGATTCAGAAAGTGAGAGATTTGGTAAGAAATCTCCAGTTTTTTTAAAGCGGCAATCATTTACACTGCAAAATCAAACTGGCTTTGCAGTGTAAATGATTGTCGCTTTAAAAAAACCCTGGAGATTTCTTACCAAATCTCTCACTTTCTGAATCTCTCATCCTATTAAATTTCCCCTAAAGTGCGTAGAAACTTTTATAGTAAATGAATAATAAGGTGAAAGTGAAGCAGTAAGGCGCTGTTTGGTAAATGTCTCAGAGTACCAAATACAGTGTGTATATAATTATATCAAGGTTTCTTTACATTTGGGCATACCCCCTACCCACGATAGGATGTAGATTTTTCAAACCTATAAAGGTTTCTTTTGTGAGACTTAGACCTCCACTTTTGTGACTCATCTTGGGATGTTGATAATCCACCGTAGACTCGAATGTGTGGAGGGGAAAAATATATAACGTGTAGACTCGTCTACTAAAAATCACCAAGTGTAGGGGGGCGTGGCCTGGTGCAGCATGGAGTAGCCATAATGTGCTGCAGCTGCTACTAATGATCCTGGTTTAAAGATCCGATTCTTACTGACGGGACCCCAGGCAGTAGTAGTAGTAGTACGTTTATTTATAAGGCGCCGCAAAGTGGCCGCAGCGCCGTACATAGCAAACAAAAAACAAATTACAAGGTAACGTACAGTGTGTTTATACCGGAGGGGGTGGGGAGCTTGCCGCTGGTTTGTGTGGTCTGGTCCGGCTGTTGACGGCGCGGATGGAGCTTCCTGCCATCAGGTGATCGGTGGGCGACTGCTCTCCCCTGGACGCACACGCTCTGAGCGTGCTGGAGGAGTTTGGATCTGGGCGGCCACTGAAGATGGCGTGGTGTCTGGATGGTGCGCAGGCTGGGGAGAGATGGATCCCCCCCCCCTCCCTGTGTGGGGAATTGATACCGGGTGGCGGCGCTGAAGAACTGGCAACCCCTAGCAGAGCACGAGACCCCGGTGCCCATAGGACGCCAGCAGACACTGGTAGCTGAGGGGGCAGCTCCATTCCCCTACCAACAAAATAACCAACCGCAGAGGATAAATCAGCCCTGAAGCCGGGATGTGCAGCGGCTCTGCCATAGAAGGAACCATGGAAAATACCCGCCGTCGATCAGGAGCTGAAGCCTGTGATATCGGAGTGTGCTGTCCCTGAGCAGGAACTGGTCAGATTTATATATCTTATAAGTGGGAGACAAGGAAAAAGAGATAACGGGGAACAATTGTGATAAAAGTCACCTCCATGTGTGATAGGCTCCGGATACACAGGCTGAGCCATAGGGGTTGAAGGATCGTTGCTACTGTGGATCAACTGCCGACATGTTCGTATAAACTAACGCGAGTAAAGCCAGGAATCCACAGGCCTAGAAGGCTTCTTCCTTATACTTATCCTTATAAAGGAACCGAACTTGGGCTGTGAATACACACGTAGTTGTGAACAAGAGCAAGATTGTATTTCCTTCGGTTTGTGGTAAATAAAAATCCCCTCATTTATTTATTTCTTTTCTTCCTTCTGCTTTCTTGTGTGGCCAACTACTCCGAGGATTATTGAAGGTTACGTAATGATATTTTGAAAAATGTGCAATTAGCATGAATATTGCCCCCTATGAATTTTTGTCCTTGGCCATGACCCTGGGGCACCTGTTTAAAAGCTACAGTACTGTAATTTAATTACAGTTCTGATTTAATTGATCAGATTGCCAACACATAAAATCGCTAGAGACTCTGGGCAGTATTCAATGAGGAAAATTCTCTGTGTTTTATGGCGAATTTCTGCTTTTCTCGCGTTGGACGGAGACTTTTGCTCTCAAAAAACGAGCAACCCTATTCAATGTGCACTTCTCGACGTCTTTCTGAGTGATTTTCGCCGTCTCTCCGTGTAGCAATTCTCCATCTTTTCATGGAGAGCTGGAATGTGAACTATTAAAATAAAAGAAATAGAAAAAAAAATCCCCAAATTCAGAACAAAGGATGCGCAACGTCGTCTAGGTAAGTGGCAGCTGTTCGGAGACCTGGCCCCCTTAGGTCGACTTTCCCTTGTCGATATATGGAAAATGTAGAGAGTAGATATTCTGGAATATCGTCAGGGGTCAAATCCCACACACACAGCGCTCAAATATATACCACACCTCCCTTAGAGATAAAGAGCGTATCCTCTTCTCCGTAATCGTTATACACGTGGGGAGGGGGTATTCACATTCACCGAATCCTTTTCATCAGTACAATATTGGGTGTTCTCCTCCCATAGATCAAGGGTGTTTAATTCCCAGAATGAAGAGGAGAAAAATATAGTATAATACCACCTTTTATTTGTACAAAAACATTAAAACATGACAGATATTGTCCCCTGGGTAGAGTATGAAGTGGCTTTTACCGGATAGGTTGGAGAACCAGGTAAAGGCTCTCATGTAAGCATGGGTGGAGATCCGGAGAAGAGGATACGCTCTTTATCTCTAAGGGAGGTGTGGTATATATTTGAGCGCTGTGTGTGTGGGATTTGACCCCTGACGATATTCCAGAATATCTACTCTCTATATTAAAATAAAAGTTTTTTTGTTTTAATTTTGGTGTCAAAAAATCAGGAATTTTATTCTGAGGAGGGGCATGCTATTTTTATTCATGTGCTTATAGCACCCACCGCACCTGTCCCTGCCAGTCAACCGCCCCTGTACCCACCGTACCTATCCCTGCACCCACTGCACCTGTCCCTGCCGGTCATCAGAACCTGTACCAACCGCACCTGTCCCTGCCGGTCACCCGCCCCTGTACCCACTGCACCAGTCCCTGTCGGTCACCTGTACCCACTGCACCTGTCCCTGCCGGTCACCCTCCCCTGTACCCACTGCACCAGTCCCTGCCGGTCACCTGTACCCACTGCACCTGTCCCTGCCGGTCACCTGTACCCACTGCACCTGTTCCTGCCATCCCCCCACTCTGTCCGCTGCCGCTGCTGCTTACACCCGTCCAGGTGTCAAGTGCGGCATGTGTCCATTGACAGCGGGAATACAGTCGGGTGCTCCTTCCGTCCTAGTCCGGCCACAGCAGGGGTGAGAGCTGCCTGGCGGCAGCATAGATAACAAAGGGTTCTGATTCGTATTGATAGCACATCAATACGAATACGAATTGCCGTATTTTCGGGATAGTAAATGTCAAAAATAAGTGTATTTCTGGAAACAAATACACCTATTTTTTTTACAAATTTCCTTTAGTAAATTTCCCCCGAAATATCTAAGATATGGGCGACTCCTCACGCACAGGAATATATAGCAATGATTGTGGAACCAATAACGGAGGCGTTTATAGTAAGAAGCTACCAATAACCGTTATGGGGCGAATATGCATAAAATGATCATTCCACTGAAATATCTGTATGCGTGGCAAAATTCCCCTGTATGTACCCGAAAAACTGTTTACAGACATCAATCGATTAAGATCATCTTTTATATGGAAAGGTAACCCTGCTCGCGTTGCGTTAAAAACCTTATGTAAATCAGAAGAGATGGGGGGATTGTCTCTCCCAAATCTCAGAAATGACTACATGGCCTCTCAGCTGGTGCATCTAAGGGGCTGGGATTCTAACAACATTGATAATACATTACAAGCGTTTTTAAAAGATAGATTAGGACAGATAGATTCCCCCTTGTATATAATACTATCGGGGATAAAATAAATAGCCCCCCCCCCCACTAATCCGCCAAGCTATACTAGTATTATATAATATATAAATGCAGCGGTAATAATAATGATAATATATGGTTATATAAAGGAATAAACAGATGTATACCAGCGAACATTTTAAATTATTTGCGCAGCTTCAGAACGAATTTGATATCCCACAGAAATGTTTCTTTAGATCCCTACAATTGCGCCATGGTATTAATGAACAATTTAAGGGTCTTACATTAGAAACTACTCTTCCCCTATTAAAATATTGTTAAGGAGAATAAGTGGTAGGACCTCTGGTTCCGGCTTGATGTAGTAGCTCTGTCCCTCAGCTCCGTTCCCCACCTCACATTTGGGCACTTTTACTCAGCTCCTGGAGCCTCTTTTACCGGCACAACCCCCCCTGCATCGCCACCCACACCCGCTGCACAGATGGACCGATACCTGAACCAGCAGAGACCTCCAGCACACTATGCACCCCAGCAACTGGCGGAGGACATGGTGCCGGCGGACAAGGGGGAGAGAGAACTCCCTGCATAGAAAAAAGCCGCAGGAGGGGACACCCAACCCAGGAGCTACGTGAGTCAGGGGTCAGAGGCCCCAGTAACATATAGGCAGGTTGTGGAGGCCATTAACGTTGCCATGGCACCTCTGCTTAACAAAGCTGTAATTGACATCACACAGGAGTGGAGGACCTGGAGAACAGGTCGCGTAGACATAACATCAGATTGGTGGGGCTCCCTTAGTCTATTAAAGGGCCAGCACTGGCCAACTTTGTCCGTAATACCCTACCCTCATTACTGCAGATAGAGTCAGCGTGTCAAGATATGGTGGTAGAAAGGGTGCACAGAGTAGGCCCCCCACCCACCTCCTCCAGACCACGTCCCAGAGTTACCCTGTTCAAATGTATGAACTACCTCCACAAGGTGGAAATTTGGTCATCTTCCAGGAAGATCAAAGACCTTGTCTGGGAAGGACATAAACTACATGTATTTCAGGACTACTCTGCGGAGTTATCCAAAATGAGAAAAGCCTTCTCACCTATTTGCTCCAAACTGGCTAACGAGGGTCGAAGATTTGGCCTTATGTATCCCGCCAAGTTACGTATTTATGATGGCACCAATTTCAAAGATTTTTCCACCCCTAAAGATGCAGAGGCGTATCTGCGAGAACTGGCCATGCTAAAGCAGCAGAAGACATCACAGACATCACTCCCTGACCTCCTTCATGAAGGAAATAAGGAAAGACTTCTAGGCCCGGACCGTCGCTGTTGCGGCAATGACTCTTCTATAAATTCCCTGTTGCGGTGTCACAAACCGCGGTGCGCAGCCCCGTTTGTGACCGCGTCCCCTACCTTCACACTGGTCCGCCCTGCACTGCAGGTCCAATGCCTGTGCTGCCTCTGGTGGTGGGTCATGGTGTGATGTCCCTTGTGCCCCCTGTGTCCCTGTGGGCAGTTGGCAATGCCCCTTGCCAGTTTCACACCAGGCCCATGCAGTATGGGCGCCGCTATGACACCTGTGACCAGCTACTGTGTAAGCCAATCACGCTGACCGCTGGTTTGAACTCTGACCTGTACACCTGTAAACAAAACCAAGGTGTACACTGACCTGATTCTGATTGATGCTGCGGCTTACAGCCAATCACGAACAGGCAAGGGGGATATAGATCAGGCCTTGGGCCTAACTTTCTTGCCTTGAACAATTGCTTCCATCTATTCCCTGAGTGTACTCCTGTGTCAGAGAAGTTCCCAAGGCTCCTGGCTACCCAGTGTTACCAGCGATACCATCTCCACGTGCCCTGCTGATACTGCTACTTACCTGGTTCCGAGAAACAGAGGTTGGTGTGCCAATCGCACAGGACACGGAATTGAGACAGTTAGGACCCTCTATTTGAATATGACAAATATTATTGGTCTATATTTTATGAGGGTGTGCAACCACTGGACAAAGATTAGAAGCAAACAAGAGGAGAAAAAAGTATGTCCTTAACGTGGTGCACCTAATTGTTTAAAATTGAACTTTTATTGAATATTTATTAAGAAGACTGCGAAATATAAAACACATTTAACATAAAGTGATATGAGGACGCAACAAAGACAATATGGTGTTTAAAAGAAGGTGGCGAGCAGTAATAAACCTTTTTGATTAGTCTCAATGACTGTTCCTTATTGTGAAGTTGCTTTGACCGTGGTTTGTAAATTGTTGTGTTCAAATATGCTCCCTATTAGTAAATGGCTTCATAGCCTGGGAGTTATTTGCAACTTGTAAGAACATAATGTGTCCTATTGTATTTGCAGAGGAGAATTGCAACAATTTGTTGCAAGTGCTGGATTTGGTCTGATGTCAGTTGGAGTGGGTGTATTCAAGGTATACTGCTGTGAAAGTACACCTAAAGTCTAATTCCTCAATCTCTCCATATTACCCCATTCAAGGGAAAATATGAATTAGCCAAATAAAGCTGCTAAATATAGTCGCAGACTTATATAGATATTATTTCCAGATCCCTCTGGGGGGCAGGTGCTTAGGTTGCTTTATATCTTTAACCCCTTCATGACAGAGCCAGTTTGTGCCTTCCTGACAGAGCCCTTTTTTTCAAATCTGACATGTCTCACTTAAGTGGGGATAACTTTTTTTTGCTTTTACTTATCCTAGTGATTTTGAGATTGTTTTCTCATGACACATTGTACTTCAAGTTAGTGGTAAATTTGGGTCGATACAGTCTGTGTTTTTTTGTGAAAAATACCAAAATATCGTGAAAAAATGGAAAATTTAGCAATATGCAAAATGTTAAATTTTCTGCTTGTGAGACAAATAATCATACCACTCAAAATAGTTAATAACTAACATAGACCATATGTCTACTTTATGTTTCCATCATTATTTCAACTTCCTTTTAATTTTTTTGGACACTAGGAGGCTTACAATATGAATAGCAAATTCTCAAATTTTCAAGAAAATTTCAAACACTGATTTTTTTAGGGACCAGTTCAGTTCTGATGTGACTTTGAGGGACTTGTATGTGAGACACCCCCATAAATGATGCCATTTCAAAAACTGCACCCCTCACAGTATTCAAAACAGCATTTTGGAAGTTTGTTAACCCTTTAGGTGTTTCACAGGAATTAAAACAAAGTGTAGGTGAAATTTCAAAATTTCTTTTTTTTTGCAGAGTTTCAATTTTAATACATTTTTCTAACGAATACAGTAGATTTTACTAGAGAAATGTGACTAAAAATTGATTCCCCCAATTCTTTTGTTTTCAAAAATATCCTATATGTGGCCCTAGTGTGCATGTTGACCAAACCACAGGCTTCATAATAGAAGGAGCACCTACTTGATTTTGGAGCCTCCTTTTTATGAGATTTTTTTTTAGGCACCATGTAGGTTTCTAGGCACCATAAGTGCTAAAAGTTAGGAACCTCCCCCACAAGTCACCCCATTTTGCAATCTACACCCCTCAGGGAATTCATCTAGGGGTATAGTGTACATTTCAAACCCCCAGGGGTTTCACCAATTTTGGTACAACTGGGATGTGAAAATGGAAAATTACATTTTTTTACACAAACATGCAGTTCTGGCTCAAAATTTTTCATTTTCACAAGGAATGAAGGAGACAAAGCACCCCAAAATCTGTGCCCCAATTTCTCCCGAGTACGGCAATGCCTCACATGTGACCAAAAAATACCAGTTGGGTGCATGTCAGGACTCAGAAGGGAAGGAGTGTTTTTTGGATTTTGCAGCACAGATTTTGGTGGAATGAATGGTGGGTGCTATGTTGCACCAATACAGTGGAACCCCCCCACAAGTCACCCCATTTTGCAAAGTACACCCCTCAGGGAATTCATCTAGGGGTATAGTGTACATTTCAAACCCCCAGGGGTTTCACCAATTTTGATACAACTGGGCAGTGAAAATGAAAAATTACATTTTTTTACACAAAAATGCAGTTCTGGCTCAAAATTTTTCATTTTCACAAGGAATGAAGGAGACAAAGCACCCCAAAGTCTGTGCCCCAATTTCTCCCGAGTACGGCAATGCCTCACATGTGACCAAAAAATACCAGTTGGGCGCATGGCAGGACTCAGAAGGGAAGGAGTGATTTTTGGATTTTGCAGCACAGATTTTGGTGGAATGAATGGTGGGTGCTATGTTGCATTAGCAAGACTCCCAAAGCACCAATACAGTGGAACCCCCCCACAAGTGACCCCATTTTGCAAACTACACCCCTCAGGGAATTCATCTAGGGGTATAGTGTACATTTCAAACCCCCAGGGGTTTCACCAATTGTGGTACAACTGGGCTGTGAAAATGAAAAATTAAATTTTTTTACACAAACATGCAGTTCTGGCTCAAAATTTTTCATTTTCACAAGGAATGAAGGAGACAAAGCACCCCAAAATCTGTGCCCCAATTTCTCCCGAGTACGGCAATGCCTCACATGTGACCAAAAAATACCAGTTGGGTGCATGTCAGGACTCAGAAGGGAAGGAGTGTTTTTTGGATTTTGCAGCACAGATTTTGGTGGAATGAATGGTGGGTGCTATGTTGCATTACCAATACAGTGGAACCCCCCCACAAGTGACCCCATTTTGCAAACTACACCCCTCAGGGAATTCATCTAGGGGTATAGTGTACATTTCAAACCCCCAGGGGTTTCACCAATTTTGATACAACTGGGCTGTGAAAATGTAAAAATTTAATTTTTCATTTTCACAGCTCAGTTGTATCAAAATTGGTGAAACCCCTGGGGGTTTGAAATGTACACTATACCCCTTGATGAATTCCCTAAAGGGTGTAGTTTGCAAAATGGGGTCACTTGTGGGGGGGTTCCACTGTATGGGTGCTTCAGGGGTCTTGCTAATGCGACATAGCACCCACCATTCATTCCACCACCAAAAATCACTCCTTCCCTTCTGAGTCCTGCCATGCACCCAACTGGTATTTTTTGGTCACATATGAGGCATTGCCGTACTCGGGAGAAATTGGGGCACAGATTTTGGGGTGCTTTGTCTCCTTCATTCCTTGTGAAAACGAAAAATTTTGAGCCAGTACTGCATTTTTGTGTAAAAAATTAAATTCTTTTACACAAAAATGCAGATCTGGCTCAAAAGTTTTCATTTTCACAAGGAATGAAGGAGACAAAGCACCCCAAAATCGGTGCCCCAATTTCTCCCGAGTACGGCAATGCCTCATATGTGACCAAAAAATACCAGTTGGGTGCATGGCAGGACTCAGAAGGGAAGGAGTGATTTTTGGTGGTGGAATGAATGGTGGGGGAGGGGGGCTGGCGCTGCGACTGGTGGGGGGTGGGAGGGGTGCTGGCGCTTCAGCTACCGGGTGGGAGGGAGGGGGGGCTGCCGGGTGGGAGGGGGGGGGCTGGCGATCGGTGGTGATCGGTGCTGTACTTAACAGCACCGATCACCACCGATCACTGTGTTACCGAGCGGCTTAGCCGCCGGTAACACAGAAAACGCTGCAATTGGCTGTTCACATTTGAACAGCCAATCGCAGCGATCGGCGGCGAGGGGGGATGTCTGCTGTCAGGGACAGCAGACATCTCCAAACTGTCACCGCGTCTATAGACGCGGTGACAGTTCAAAGCCATGACGTATATATACGTCAACGGTCGGGAAGTACCTCCCGACCATGACGTATATATATCTATCTGTCTATATATATATATATATATATATATATATATATATATATATATATATACATATATATATATATGTGTATATATATATACATATATATATATATAGGTACTCTTTACCTAGAACGGCGCCCGTCGCGGGCATCGCGGGTACATTTATGCCTGCCCGCGACGCGACCGACGCGATGCCCGCGATTTTCCCATTGAAAACCATGTTAAACCTGAAAAATCGCGTCGGTCGCGTCGCGGCCGGCCATAAATGTACCCGCGATGCCCGCGACGCGATGCTCCCGATTTCCCATAGGAAGCAATGTTAAAAGCCGCGATGGACCCGATTTTAGTGTTAAATGCCTCAATCCACCCGATTTGGCCATAGAAATCAATGTTAAATGGGCCACAGAGCCCATTAACCCTTAAATGTCCCCCCAAATTTGTAACGCCACCCCACGATCCACGCCAACCCGAAGCGTGGCGAGCGCAGCGAGCCCGCGAGGGGCGGCGGTACGCGTCCTACGACCTTTTCATGCCCTACTATCCACGTCGGCGTGGAGTTGAGAATAGAATAGTGTGGCGAGCGCGCCACCGAGCCCGAAGCGTGGCGAGCGCAGCGAGCCCCGCGAGGGGACGCGGATACCTTCACAGGTAAGCGCGTCCCCTCGCGGGCTTCACAGGTGTCCGTGGCCACGCGGACACCTGTGAAGCCCGCGAGGGGACGCGTATAACTGTGAAGGTATCCGCGTCCCCTCGCGGGGCTCGCTGCGCTCGCCACGCTTCGGGCTCGGTGGCTCGCTGCGCTCGGCACACTATTCTATTCTCAACTCCACGCCGACGTGGATAGTAGGGCATGAAAAGGTCGTAGGACGCGTACCGCCGCCCCTCGCGGGCTCGCTGCGCTCGCCACGCTTCGGGTTGGCGTGGATCGTGGGGTGGCGTACAAAAATTGGGGGGACATTTAAGGGTTAATTGGGGCAATTTGGGCTCTGTAGCCCATTTAACATTGATTCCTATGGGAAAATCGCGGGCATTGAGGCATTTAACGCTAAAATCGCGGTCAATCAGGCTTTTTAACATTGTTCTCTATGGGAAAATCGCGGTAATCGCGGGTACCCGATTTTCATGTACCCGCGATGCCCGCGATTACCGCGATTTTACCCGCGATGCCCGCGATTTCAATCGTGGGCGCCGTTCTAGGTAAAGAGTACCTATATATATATATATATATATATATATATATATATATATATACATATATATATATGTGTATATATATATATACATATATATATATATATATATACATATATATATATGTGTATATATATATACATATATATATATATATATACATACATACATACATATATACATATACATATATATATATACATATATATACATATATATACATATATATATATATATACATATATATATATATATATATATATATACATATACTGTATATATATATACATATATATATATACATATATATATACATATATATATACATATACATATATATACACATATACATATATATATATATGTGTGTATATATATATATGATTTCATTTTCTACATTTTGAAGATTTTTACATGCGGGGGGGGTTGGAGCTGGGGGGGAGCGCTGCGGCTGCGGCTGCTTCTTGATGACAGGGAGCGAGGGAGGGGGAGCGGCTGCCGGAGGGAGCGCAGCTGCCGGGCGGGTGGGAGGGAGGGAGAGCGGCTGCCGGGCGGGTGGGAGGGAGAGCTGCGGATCGGTGGTGATCGGTGCCAGCACCGATCACCGCCGATCCCTGTGTTACCGAGCGGCTTAGCCGCCGGTAACACAGAAATAGCTGTGATTGGCTGTTCACATTTGAACAGCCAATCACAGCGATCGCCGACCGGTGGGGGCATCCCTGCCCCCCCCGGGCGGCGAGGGGGGATGTCTGCTGTCGGGGACAGCAGACATTTCCAAACTGTCACCGCGTCTCTAGACGCAGTGACAGTTTGAAGCCATGACGTATATATACGTCAACGGTCGGGAAGTACTTCCCGGCCATGACGTATATATACGTCAAATGTCGTGAAGGGGTTAATAAAACAGTGTAAAGAAACATACAGTGCAGCAGGTGAGTTCTGTCTCCCACGTCCGTCCACCCTCTAGCTCCGTCTCTCCCCCGTCCCCTCTCCCTCCCCAGCGCTGCTGCTGTGGATGGAAGAGTACAGCAGCCAGGAGCTCAGGCAGGAGGGTCCCCGTTTACTAAAGAATCACAGTGGGCTCTTCTGCCTGTGCTCTAGGTGCTGCAGTACATTCCGGTCCCCCGCAGCAGCGAGGAGGAGGGAGGGCGGACATGGGAGAGACGGAGATCGCCTGCTGCACATGTATGTTTATGTAGTTTTTTAGAAATAATATAGGGAAGCACTCGCTGCGGGGGGTTACGCCAGTTCCTATTTGGCGTAACCCCATGGAAGCCCCGTGCCCATCTGCGCCGCACCCCCCTCAGCTGTGTCCGGGCAGCCTCCTGCTGTGCTGCCCGGAACAGTAATTTCCTCCTGCCTGCACCACTTCTGAGTGCAGGGAGGAGGAACCGGAGCCCTTACAGCTGTGTAAGGGTTCCGGCAGGGAGGGGGGACCCAGTGCACATCGCCGGGCATCGCTTTTGCGTTAATAATCGCATATGTTACTGCATATGCGATTATTAACTATGCGAATGCCGGCGATGTGCACCGGGGATTATTGATGAATCTCGCCCAATATAATTATCCTCTTCGCTGGTGTACACAATTTAAATATTTGTGTACACGGGTCTCCCATTCCCCTTCTGATTTGATAACTCTGAATTTGTCCCCGCAAGTTGACTCACTACGCCAAAAAAAAATTGTGTTTGGCAGACGCTTCCTCTATCGGTTACTGGTAGAGTGAACCTCATTAAAATCATTGTCCAGACAAAATTTTTATATATTCTTCAGAATTCCCGTGTATATCCCAATCTCCCAGCTTAAGCTTATCACCCAATATATTGTCTTCTTTGTTTGGGGAGGCAAACTCTCACGTGCATGTCCCGATACGATGGAGGTCTGGCACTCCCCGATTATACAACTTAGCGGCCCATTTGGCTCAGTTAGTGGAATGGGTCACGCCTGCGGATTATGGGAATTTACCTATTGCTCTTTTAAGTAAGGTGGGGCTACTTTTCACACCTTTGCAATTTTTATTAGCGTGAACGCCATTGGTCACACTCCCCCCCCCCCCCTTCTGCAACAGGCTCGCAGAGTATGGTTGGTGGTGGGGGTCATATTGGGCAACCCAGTGGTAGACTCCTGTTCCCCTATCTGGAGGAATAAGGACTTTCCTGAACTTCACAAACTAAGGGCTGGTCCGGACTGGACGCCTTTTGGGGTCTCTGAGATTGGTCATCTTTTCCAGGACGGGATACTTCACTCCTTTGAACAAATGGTGACTATGTATGTAGAACCACGCCACTATTTCTATAAATATCTCCAACTTAGACACGCGGTGGCTGCGCAGTGGAGGGGGAATGTTCCTGAACTTGTAGAATGCCCTGTCCGCGCAATGATCCGTAAGCTGCCAGACCGGAGAAGGGTTTCTGTACTGTACTCTCCTCACCTTCTCTGGCGTAGATCAACTAGGTACTTTGCAAGCTAGATGGGCAGTGGATATGGGGCCCATTGAGGATGAGGACTGGTATCATATGCTGGGTTCCCCTAGGGGTGCTACGGCGTTTGCCAGGTTCCAGCAGATTCAATTGTACATCCTGCACCGAGTTTATTGGACCCCACACAGATTGATGCAGATGGGTGGTACTGGGTCCGACGCCAGTCCTAAATGTCTGGGGCTGACTTCTGGCATCTGCTGTGGCGTTGCCCACGGGTACATTCCTTCTGGGAAGCAGTCTTAGCAAATGTTCGAGTTACAGGTGTGCAGGCCCTCTCGCATTTGTATCTTTGGTTTGGATTTGGAAGAGCTACTCCCTAAATATCACAGAATATATGTTAATAATCTTCTCACCCTGGCCCGTGTATGCACTGGTAGAGCCTGGATGAGTCCGGCCCCTCCGTCTTCTAATATGTGGGCTGCGCTTGTCAATACCACTGTATCACAGGAGCGATTTATGTATACTAAACGGGACTGTCTGGGAAAATTCAGTAAAGTTTGGGACCGATGGCGCAGACCTCAGCATTGTACTTACAGGATCCCTGCCCGTAATTCATCAATACTATCTATATGTTTAGAAAGGATAACCTGTCGTCTGTACCCAAGGCCATGGCCCATTTGTCTCCCTGTATTTCCCCTTTTTTTTCTCCAACTGTCTATGATCCTGATGATTATGACTAAGCTGTAAACACATTTCTGATCGTACAGTATATTACTTTTTGGAATAATGCACCACTCATGTAATGTTTAAATTTATAGTTTATTTTACATATATTGTTTGTATTTTTAAAACTCAATAAAAATACATAATTAAAAAAAAAACACATGGTAAAGGGGGATGATTATATATATAAATCACTGTCTGCTCCATTTCAAGAAATTTATTTGTGTACCTAACTTTAAAAAGGTTAAAGACCATAAATGCACTGGCTGCACCAATAGTGCTATCTATTCTGGTGTGTGAGTGTTGGCACAATAGCAGCCTGTTACTGACAGACAGACACACTAACTCGGTCACCTGCCAGAACGCACCGTATGAACATCACTTCTTATAAACAGGCTGCGTAAATAATGCCACCTCTCCCTGTGTAATACGGTCTGTGCATTATTGGTCTATACGACTTAGCGGGCCTGATTGACAGAGACACTCTCACGTTTTCAACGGTGTGCCAGAACGCACCATCATTCGGTGATTAAATTCTCACTTATAGAAAGAAATTATAACCATTGACGGCGCCACCTGCTGGATCTGATGTGCAAATAACCATCACATTGCTATGCCATTTTGGTATATGCTGGGTGATCCACAGTAGGTGTTGAACAGATCTCCTCACAGGTCTATATATATTTTGAGATTATTTACTCCTACTCTCGCATACTCAGAAACATACAGTACTCAGCTAGTTCTGTGAGCCTCTTCATGCGAAACACGTGTTGCCAATACTGTTACAGACACAACTGAAAGTATCTCTGATTAACAGACAACAGTTTCTAGTGTCACATCCATTGGACACAACAATAGGCAGCTACAGAAGTAGAATTATAAGGCACCAACTGAAAATAAACACAAAATCCTCCTGACATACTGCTGGGAAGCAATTACATTTGTATATTAGGAGGGATTCACCTGTCTGAAGAAACTAACAGGCCCCAATTGAACGCCCACGTCAGCAATTTTTAATCACATTCTCACTGTGTTTATTCCACTGACTTGTTGTGTGTGTTTTTAATACTTCGCAATTTTTAGTCTTAATCTAATAAAAGGTAAATTTTATGTGTATATTTCCTCTGGTGCATCACACCGTAACAATCCTTTCCTTCCTTTTGTTTACTGTTCCAAATATTGTCCAGTGATAGCACACCCCACACCAATCCACAGAAAGGACCCAACTGGGGACCTAAGGGGGGCCGTTTAACAAATACAATTTCATTGGCTAATATTTCAGTCTTGTGCGATAGACTTCCTGCTACGATTCTCTGTATGATGGCTGATGGGACAAGGTCAGACTACCGAATATTCAGAATCACTGTTCACCATTGGGGTCCATCTAGCAGTCCAACAGCAGGTGCACCACCTTTTGCTGCAGCACGTTTGTTGGTACCATTAGGGACCCATCCTGTCCCCCATTACAGGGGACAGGATTACAGCTCCTCAGAGCTCTATTGAAAGAGCAGGGGGATACATTGTAAACCTGATGAGAACCACACAGGTACTACTGTACATGCAGGTGCCCCTTCACGGCTTGGAGCCCAGAGGCAGGTGTCTCCTTTACTATAAATTATTCATTATTGAATTTCCACCTTGTTTTACGGTTTATTTATTACAGTTTGTTATAGAACTTTTGCTCTTTGTAATTAGAACTAGTGATAAACCAAAGTGGGTGGTTACAGAGTCACAGTGGAAGGAGGGCCCTGCTCGCAGGCTTATACTCTATGGGAAATAAGAATGTGATACACAGGTGTTATATTTTGCATATTGGTCACCAGATTGCAGAGGCTCCGGGTGGGCTGTATGAGACAGTGACCCAGCGATGTTGGCTGGGGGTCAGGAGAAGACACACAATAAGTGAGGACTGTACGGAGGGGAGGTGATTGGACAGGGAAGGTTTATGAAGATAAGATGGGTCTCGAATATGATAAGATGCATAAAGAGGGTAGTTTTCAGGGAACATTCAGGGATTAGAGGAGACTTATTGGGGGTGGGTGCAGCCCAAAGAAAGTCCTATGAGATAAGGTACATTTTTGTCATCAGGTTTATGGCCTTATGTGTAAGGAACAGTATTTATGTTGTTTACAGTAGAACACAGGTAACCAATGGAGGGACTGACAGAGCAGATTCGGGAACGATGAATGTCTGACGAGGAAGATCAGTCGCAGCTGCAGTCAGCACGGACTGTAGTGGTGAGAGTCTGTATTGGGGAAGACCAGTAAGGAGATTATTGCAATAACCAATGCGGGAGATGATGAGAGCAGGGATTAGCAGTGTCCTGTGTGAGGTATGGTCATCTTCCTTATCTGGGACGGTGCTGTGCGGTATATTGATGATATACATATTTGGGAGGTTAGTGACAATGTGGTGTTCTTAGTGTACAGTGATGCTGACATCTTATTACATAAATTCCAGTCTTATATTGATGACATCCAGTCCAACTATATATGTGGATGGTAATGTACTATAACATGTTATATACAGCATAATCTCCATCTGTTTCATGGCCCTTATCTCCTGACGTTTAACAAGAGACTTCCGTGTAAGGTTTGGAACATTATGAACAAGAAAGTGGTTTCTCCACATTGTGACTTCTCTGATGTTTAACAAGTTGTGATTTGTGTGTAAAACATTTCCCACACTCAGAGCATAGAAATGGTTTCTCCCCTGTGTGACATCTCTGATGTATAGCAAGATATGATTTCTGTGTAAAACATTTCCCACACTCAAAGCACGGAAATGGTTTCTCAAATGTGTGACTTTTCCGATGCATAACAAGATATGAGTTCCGTGCAAAACATTTCCCACACTCAGAGCAGGAAAATGGTTTCTCACCTGTGTGACATCTCATATGTATCACAAGATTTGCTTTCTGTGTAAAAAGTTTACCACACTCAGAACATGGAAATGGTTTCTCACCTGTGTGACATCTCTGATGTGTAACAAGACATGATTTCTGTGTAAAACATTTACCACACTCAGAGCAAGAAAATGGGCTCTCCCCTGTGTGAATTATTTTGTGTCTAACAAGTTCTGATTTCTGTGAAAAACATTTCCCACACTCAGAACATGAAAATGGTTTCTCACCTGTGTGACATCTCATATGTACAAATAGACTTGATTTTTGTGGAAAACGTTTCCCACACTCAGAACATGGAAATGGCCTCTCACCTGTGTGACTTCTCTGATGTATAACAAGATATGAGTTCCGTGTAAAACATTTCCCACAATAAGAGCACGGAAATGGTTTCTCACCTGTGTGACTTCTCTGATGTACAACAAGATATGAGTTCTGTGTAAAACATTTCCCACACTCAGAACATGGATAAGGTTTCCCTCCTGACTTAGCTGGTTGATCATTAATGAGTGGTGTGTTCTGTTGAACATCTATAGAGCAGGTATATACTTTATCTACTGTCGGACCTGTAATAGGTGTAACAATAACTGGGATATCAGCAGAACACTGGGCGTGATTAGAGGGATCACATGGTATATCTGCACTGGGAGGTACTGGGTGTATTATTGGGGTGTTGGGGTTTTGTCCTGGAGAACCGCGTGTGAGATCTTCTATGTTACCATCTGGAGATAAGAGATGTCTGGCTGAGATATTCCTTCTGTTACATCCATCTGCTGGGAATATAATATAATAATATATGTCACTATTCACATTACAGCCATCAGCAGCACATAGTATAACACTAAGAGATATGATATACACCAGAGAGTGCGGGGAGGAGACTGGTCAGATCTCTGGGATGGTAACATACAGTGACATGATGTGAGGGGGAGAGCAGGAGTATAATAGGGGCTGATGGCTCCTGATGTATGAGATGCACCAGAGAGTGCGGGGAGGAGACTGGTCAGATCTCTGGGCTGGTAACACACAGTGACATGATGTGAGGGGGAGAGCAGGAGTATAATAGGGGCTGATGGCTCCTGATGTATGAGATACACCAGAGAGTGCGGGGAGGAGACTGGTCAGATCTCTGGGCTGGTAACACACAGTGACATGATGTGAGGGGGAGAGCAGGAGTATAATAGGGGCTGATGGCTCCTGATGTATGAGATACACCAGAGAGTGCGGGGAGGAGACTGGTCAGATCTCTGGGCTGGTAACACACAGTGACATGATGTGAGGGGGAGAACAGGAGTATAATAGGGGCTGATGGCTCCTGATGTATGAGATACACCAGAGAGTGCGGGGAGGAGACTGGTCAGATCTCTGGGCTGGTAACACACAGTGACATGATGTGAGGGGGAGAGCAGGAGTATAATAGGGGCTGATGGCACCTGGTGTATGAGATACACCAGAGAGTGCGGGGAGGAGACTGGTCAGATCTCTGGGCTGGTAACACACAGTGACATGATGTGAGGGGGAGAGCAGGAGTATAATAGGGGCTGATGGCTCCTGATGTATGAGATACACCAGAGAGTGCGGGGAGGAGACTGGTCAGATCTCTGGGCTGGTAACACACAGTGACATGATGTGAGGGGGAGAACAGGAGTATAATAGGAGCTGATGGCTCCTGATGTATGAGATACACCAGAGAGTGCGGGGACGAGAGTGGTCAGATTTCTGGGCTGGTAACACACAGTGACATGATGTGAGGGGGAGAGCGGGAGTATAATAGGGGCTGATGGCTCCTGATGTATGAGATACACCAGAGAGTGCGGGGAGGAGACTGGTCAGATCTCTGGACTGGTAACACACAGTGACATGATGTGAGGGGAAGAGCAGGAGGATAATAGGGCTGATGGCTCCTGATGTATGAGATACACCAGAGAGTGCTGGGAGGAGACTGGTCAGATCTCTGGGCTGGTAACACACAGTGACATGATGTGAGGGGGAGAGCGGGAGTATAATAGGGGCTGATGGCTCCTGATGTATGAGATACACCAGAGAGTGCGGGGAGGAGACTGGTCAGATCTCTGGACTGGTAACATACAGTGACATGATGTGAGGGGGAGAGCAGGAGTATAATAGGGGCTGGTGGCTCCTGATGTATGAGATACACCAGAGAGTGCAGGGAGGAGACTGGTCAGATCTCTGGGCTGGTAACACACAGTGACATGATGTGAGGGGGAGAGCAGGAGTATAATAGGGGCTGATGGCTCCTGATGTATGAGATACACCAGAGAGTGCGGGGAGGAGACTGGTCAGATCTCTGGGCTGGTAACACACAGTGACATGATGTGAGGGGAGAGCAGGAGTATAATAAGGGCTGATGGCAACGGACTCCGGAACTGTCTCCATCATTAAACATAAATTAACCCCTTCCCGACATTTGACGTACATTTACGTCATGGTCGGGATGTTCTTCCCGACACATGACGTAAATGTACGTCATGACTTTAAACTGTCACCGCGTCTATAGACGCGGTGACAGAGGGACGATGTCTGCTGTCCCTGACAGCAGACATCTTCCCTCATTGCCCAGGGGGGGCGGCGATGCCCCCCGCCATCGGCGATCGCTGCGATTGGCTGTTCAAACGTGAACAGCCAAAAGCAGCGTTTACTGTGTTATGTGTCAAAATTTTGACTCTGCTGCCCCCTAGTGTCCAAAAAAATTAAAGGAGGTTGAAATAATGATGTAATAATAAAGTTTAGATATGGTCTATGTTAGTTATTAACTATTTTGAGTGGTATGATTATTTGTCTCACAAGCAGAAAATTTTACATTTTGCAAATTGCAAAATGTTCAATTTTTTTACGACATTTTGGTATTTTTCACAAAAAAAAAAAAACTGTATCGACCAAAATTTACCACTAATTTAAAGTACAATGTCAAAAACAATCTCAAAATCACTGGGATAAGTAAAAGCAAAAAAAAGTTATCCCCACTTAAGTGATACATGTCAGATTTGAAAAAAAGGCCTCTGTCAGGAAGGCAAAAACAGGCTGCGTCGGTAAGGGGTTAAACATTAGTCTGTAATAAGTGTTTATTACTCACCTGTGCTGATATCTGTAGGGATTTCCTCCTCCTTACATTGCTGATCACCTCTCAAATACGTCTCTTCTCCTCCCTCTGTATCTTCTGCCTTCATATCAGTCACATACGTCTCTTCTTCTCCCTCTGTATCTTCTGCCTTCATATCAGTCACATACGTCTCTTCTTCTCCCTCTGTATCTTCTGCCTTCATATCAGTCACATACGTCTCTTCTTCTCCCTCTGTATCTTCTGCCTTCATATCAGTCACATACGTCTCTTCTTCTCCCTCTGTATCTTCTGCCTTCATATCAGTCACATACGTCTCTTCTTCTCCCTCTGTATCTTCTGCCTTCATATCAGTCACATACGTCTCTTCTTCTTCCTCTGTATCTTCTGTCTTCATATCGGTCAGGGATTCACTCTACATTATAATATCAGTGTATAAGACCCACAGCTTCTGTACAGATCATATAGTGACAGTCACTGTGGTATATTGGTGAGACCCTAAATCCCACTTACCTGATCCCCCTGTGGGGTCCTGTGATTCTCCTCTGTACAATCCTGGGAATACAGAGGACGGGGACATCTCTCTGGGGTATTCCTGTTACTGGGCCCATCTGTAGGAGACACACAGTGACTGAGGACATGGTATATATGTGATTATCCTGGGAATACAGAGGACGGGGACATCTCTCTGCGGTATTCCTGTTACTGGCCCATCTGTAGGAGACACACAGTGACTGAGGACATGGTATATATGTGATTATCCTGGGAATACAGAGGACGGGGACATCTCTCTGGGGTATCTCTGTTACTGGCCCCATCTGTAGGAGACACGCAGTGACTGAGGTCATTGTATATATGTGATTATCCTGGGAATACAGAGGACGGGGACATCTCTCTGGGGTATCTCTGTTACTGGTCCCATCTGTAGGAGACACGCAGTGACTGAGGACATTGTATATATGTGATTATCCTGGGAATACAGAGGATGGGGACATCTCTCTGGGGTATTCCTGTTACTGGGCCCATCTGTAGGAGACACACAGTGACTGAGGACATGGTATATATGTGATTATCCTGGGAATACAGAGGACGAGGACGAGGACATCTCTCTGGGGTATTCCTGTTACTGGCCTATCTGTAGGAGACACGCAGTGACTGAGGACATGGTATATATGTGATTATCCTGGGAATACAGAGGACGAGGACATCTCTCTGGGGTATTCCTGTTACTGGCCCCATCTGTAGGAGACACGCAGTGACTGAGGACATTGTATATATGTGATTATCCTGGGAATACAGAGGACGGGGACATCTCTCTGGGGTATTCCTGTTACTGGGCCCATCTGTAGGAGACACACAGTGACTGAGTACATGGTATATATGTGATTATCCTGGGAATACAGAGGACGGGGACATCTCTCTGGGGTATTCCTGTTACTGGGCCCATCTGTAGGAGACACACAGTGACTGAGTACATGGTATATATGTGATTATCCTGGGAATACAGAGGACGGGGACATCTCTCTGGGGTATTCCTGTTACTGGGCCCATCTGTAGGAGACACGCAGTGACTGAGGACATGGTATATATGTGATTATCCTGGGAATACAGAGGACGGGGACATCTCTCTGGGGTATTCCTGTTACTGGCCCCATCTGTAGGAGACACACAGTGACTGAGGACATGGTATATATGTGATTATCCTGGGAATACAGAGGACGGGGACATCTCTCTGGGGTATCTCTGTTACTGGGCCCATCTGTAGGAGACACACAGTGACTGAGGACATGGTATATATGTGATTATCCTGGGAATACAGAGGACGGGGACATCTCTCTGGGGTATTCCTGTTACTGGGCCCATCTGTAGGAGACACACAGTGACTGAGGACATGGTATATATGTGATTATCCTGGGAATACAGAGGACGGGGACATCTCTCTGGGGTATTCCTGTTACTGGGCCCATCTGTAGGAGACACGCAGTGACTGAGTACATGGTATATATGTGATTATCATGGGAATACAGAGGACGGGGACATCTCTCTGGGGTATTTCTGTTACTGGGCCCATCTGTAGGAGACACGCAGTGACTGAGGACATTGTATATATGTGATTATCCTGGGAATACAGAGGACGGGGACATCTCTCAGGGGTATTCCTGTTACTGGTCCCATCTGTAGGAGACACGCAGTGACTGAGGACATGGTATATATGTGATTATCCTGGGAATACAGAGGACGGGGACATCTCTCTGGGGTATCTCTGTTACTGGGCCCATCTGTAGGAGACACACAGTGACTGAGGACATGGTATATATGTGATTATCATGGGAATACAGAGGACGGGGACATCTCTCTGGGGTATTTCTGTTACTGGGCCCATCTGTAGGAGACACGCAGTGACTGAGGACATTGTATATATGTGATTATCCTGGGAATACAGAGGACGGGGACATCTCTCAGGGGTATTCCTGTTACTGGGCCCATCTGTAGGAGACACGCAGTGACTGAGGACATTGTATATATGTGATTATCCTGGGAATACAGAGGACATGGACATCTCTCTGGGGTATTCCTGTTACTGGGCCCATCTGTAGGAGACACGCAGTGACTGAGGACATTGTATATATGTGATTATCCTGGGAATACAGAGGACGGGGACATCTCTCTGGGGTATTCCTGTTACTGGGCCCATCTGTAGGAGACACACAGTGACTGAGGACATTGTATATATGTGATTATCCTGGGAATACAGAGGACGGGGACATCTCTCTGGGGTATTCCTGTTACTGGGCCCATCTGTCGGAGACACGCAGTGACTGAGGACATTGTATATATGTGATTATCCTGGGAATACAGAGGACGAGGACATCTCTCTGGGGTATTCCTGTTACTGGCCCCATCTGTCCGAAATACAGTCTCTGGATGGAGGCACTCCCGAAATAAAGAACAGAACCTGATATACAACACTTTATTTCGGGAGTGCCTCCATCCAGAGACTATATATATATGTGATTATCAGATGCTGGGTGTATATAGGGGACCCCCATACCTGCTCTCCCCTGTACAATAATTGTCTCCTCTTACCCAGTGATGTGAGGGGCCGGTGATTCTCCATCATCACGTCCTTGTACAGACCCCTGTGTTCCTCTATATACTCCCCCTCCTGCATGGAGAGATAGACAGTGACATCCTGACACCTTATAGGCACCTGACACACACAATGATACAGTCATCACCCAGACACATCCCCCGGTGTTACTGTATAACGTCCCATTCCCAGCAGTCACCTCTCCGGTCACATCCCCCGGTGTTAATGTATAACGCCCCATTCCCAGCAGTCACCTCTCCTGTCACATCCCCCGGTGTTACTGTATAACGTCCCATTCCCAGCAGTCACCTCTCTGGTCACATCCCCCGGTGTTACTGTATAACGTCCCATTCCCAGCAGTCACCTCTCCGGTCACATCCCCCGGTGTTACTGTATAACGTCCCATTCCCAGCAGTCACCTCTCCGGTCACACCCCCCGGTGTTACTGTATAACGTCCCATTCCCAGCAGTCACCTCTCCGGTCACATCCCCCGGTGTTACTGTATAATGTCCCATTCCCAGCGGTCACCTCTCTGGTCACATTCCCCGGTGTTACTGTATAACGTCCCATTCCCAGCAGTCACCTCTCCGGTCACATCCCCCCGGTGTTACTGTATAATGTCCCATTCCCAGTAGTCACCTCTCCTGTCACATGCCCCGGTGTTACTGTATAACTTCCCATTCCCAGCAGTCACCTCTCCGGTCACATCCCCCGGTGTTACTGTATAACGTCCCATTCCCAGCAGTCACCTCTCGGGTCACATCCCCGGTGTTACTATATAACGTTCCATTCCCAGCAGTCACCTCTCCGGTCACATCCCCCGGTGTTACTGTATAACGTCCCATTCCCAGCAGTCACCTCTCCGGTCACATCCCCCAGTGTTACTGTATAACGTCCCATTCCCAGCAGTCACCTCTCCGGTCACATCCCCCGATGTTACTGTATAACGTCCCATTCCCAGCAGTCACCTCTCCGGCCACATCCCCCGATGTTACTGTATAACGTCCCATTCCCAGCAGTCACCTCTCCGGCCACATCCCCCGATGTTACTGTATAACGTCCCATTCCCAGCAGTCACCTCTCCTGTCAAATCCCCCGGTGTTACTGTATAACGTCCCATTCCCAGCAGTCACATCCCCTGGTGTTACTGTATAACATCCCATTCCCAGCAGTCACCTCTCCGGTCACATCCGCCGGTGTTACTGTATAAGGTCACATTCCCAGCAATCACCTCACCGGTCACATCCCCCCGGTGTTACTGTATAAGGTCCCATTCCCAGCAGTCACCTCTCCGGTCACATCCCCCGGTGTTACTGTATAACGTCCCATTCCCAGCAGTAACCTCTCCGGTCACATCCCCCGGTGTTAGGGTATAACGTCCCATTCCCAGCAGTCACCTCTCCGGTCACATCCCCCGGTGTTACTGTATAACGTCCCATTCCCAGCAGTAACCTCTCCGGTCACATCCCCCGGTGTTACTGTATAAAGTCCCATTCCCAGCTGTCACCTCTCTGGTCACATCCCCCGGTGTTACTGCATAACGTCCCATTCCTAGCGGTCACCTCTCCGGACACATCCCCTGGTGTTACTGTATAACATCCAATTACCAGCAGTCACCTTTCCTGTCACATCCCCCGGTGTTACTGTATAACGTCCCATTCCCAGCAGTCACCTCTCTGGTCACATCCCCCGATGTTACTGTATAACGTCCCATTCCCAGCAGTCACCTCTCCGGCCACATCCCCCGATGTTACTGTATAACGTCCCATTCCCAGCAGTCACCTCTCCAGTCACACCCCCGGTGTTACTGTATAACGTCCCATTCCCAGCAGTCACCTCTCCAGTCACATCCCCCGGTGTTACTGTATAACGTCCCATTCCCAGCAGTCACATCCCCTGGTGTTACTGTATAACATCCCATTCCCAGCAGTCACCTCTCCGGTCACATCCGCCGGTGTTACTGTATAAGGTCACATTCCCAGCAATCACCTCACCGGTCACATCCCCCGGTGTTACTGTATAAGGTCCCATTCCCAGCAGTAACCTCTCCAGTCACATCCACCGGTGTTACTGTATAACGTCCCATTCCCAGCAGTAACCTCTCCGGTCACATCCCCCGGTGTTACGGTATAACGTCCCATTCCCAGCAGTCAGCTCACGATCACATTCCCCGGTGTTACTGTATAACGTCCCATTCCCAGCAGTCACCTCTCCAGTCACATCCCCCGGTGTTACTGTATAAGGTCCCATTCCCAGCAGTAACCTCTCCAGTCACATCCCCCAGTGTTACTGCATAAAGTCCCATTCCCAGCTGTCACCTCTCTGGTCACATCCCCCGGTGTTACTGTATAATGTCCCATTCCCAGCAGTCAGCTCACGATCACATTCCCCGGTGTTACTGTATAACGTCCCATTCCCAGCAGTCACCTCTCCGGTCACATCCCCCAATGTTACTGTATAACGTCCCATTCCCAGCAGTCACCTCTCCGGCCACATCCCCCGATGTTACTGTATAACGTCCCATTCCCAGCAGTCACCTCTCCAGTCACACCCCCGGTGTTACTGTATAACGTCCCATTCCCAGCAGTCACCTCTTTAGTCACATCCCCCGGTGTTACTGTATAACGTCCCATTCCCAGCAGTCACATCCCCTGGTGTTACTGTATAACATCCCATTCCCAGCAGTCACCTCTCCGGTCACATCCGCCGGTGTTACTGTATAAGGTCACATTCCCAGCAATCACCACAACGGTCACATCCCCCGGTGTTACTGTATAAGGTCCCATTCCCAGCAGTAACCTCTCCGGTAACATCCCCCGGTGTTACTGTATAACGTCCCATTCCCAGCAGTAACCTCTCCGGTCACATCCCCCGGTGTTACTGTAGAACGTCCCATTCCCAGCAGTCACCTCTCCGGTCACATCCCCCCGGTGTTACTGTATAAGGTCCCATTCCCAGCTGTCACCTCTCTGGTCACATCCCCCGGTGTAACTGTATAACGTCCCATTCCCAGTAGTCAACTCTCTGGTCACATCCCCCGGTGTTACTGTATAATGTCCCATTCCCAGCAGTCAGCTCTCTGCATTCCCCGGTGTTACTGTATAACGTCCCATTCCTAGCAGTCACCTCTCCGGTCACATCCCCCGATGTTACTGTATAACGTCCCATTCCCAGCAGTCACCTCTCCGGCCACATCCCCGATGTTACTGTATAACGTCCCATTCCCAGCAGTCACCTCTCCAGTCACACCCCCGGTGTTACAGTATAACGTCCCATTCCCAGCAGTCACCTCTCCAGTCACATCCCCAGGTGTTACTGTATAAGGTCCCATTCCCAGCAGTAACCTCTCCGGTCACATCCCCCGGTGTTACCGTATGACGTCCCATTCCCAGCAGTAACCTCTCCGGTCACATCACTGGTGTTACTGTATAAAGTCCCATTCCCAGCAGTCACCTCTCCGGTCACATCCGCCGGTGTTACTGTATAAGGTCACATTCCCAGCAATCACCTCACCGGTCACATCCCCCCGGTGTTACTGTATAAGGTCCCATTCCCAGCAGTCACCTCTCCGGTCACATCCCCCGGTGTTACTGTATAACGTCCCATTCCCAGCAGTCACCTCTCCGGTCACATCCCCCGGTGTTACGGTATAACGTCCCATTCCCAGCAGTCACCTCTCCGGTCACATCCCCGGTGTTACTGTATAACGTCCCATTCCCAGCAGTCAACTCTCTGGTCACATCCCCCGGTGTTACTGTATAATGTCCCATTCCCAGCAGTCAGCTCTCCGATGACATTCCCCGGTGTTACTGTATAACGTCCCATTCCCAGCAGTCACCTCTCCGGTCACATCCCCCGATGTTACTGTATAACGTCCCATTCCCAGCAGTCACCTCTCCAGTCACACCCCCGGTGTTACTGTATAATGTCCCATTCCCAGCAGTCACCTCTCCAGTCACATCCCCCGGTGTTACTGTATAACGTCCCATTCCCAGCAGTCACATCCCCTGGTGTTACTGTATAACATCCCATTCCCAGCAGTCACCTCTCCGGTCACATCCCCCCGGTGTTACTGTATAAGGTCCCATTCCCAGCAGTAACCTCTCCGGTCACATCCCCCGGTGTTACTGTATAACGTCCCATTCCCAGCAGTAACCTCTCCGGCCACATCCCCTGCTGTTACTGTATAAAGTCCCATTCCCAGCTGTCACCTCCCCCGGTGTTACTGTATAACGTCCCATTCCTAGCGGTCACCTCTCCGGACACATCCCCAGGTGTTACTGTATAACGTCCCATTCCCAGCGGTCACCTCTCCGGTCACATCCCCTGGTGTTACTGTATAACATCCAATTCCCAGCAGTCACCTCTCCGGTCAAATCCCCCGGTGTTACTGTATAATGTCCCATTCCCAGCAGTCACCTCTCCGATCAAATCCCCTGGTGTTACTGTATAATGTCCCATTCCCAGCGGTCCCCTCTCCGGTCACATCCCCCGGTGTTACTGTATAACGTCCCATTCCCAGCAGTCACCTCTCCCGGTGTTACTGTATAATGTCCCATTCCCAGCAGTCACCTCTCCGGTCACATCCCCCAGTGTTGCTGTATAACATCCCATTCCCAGCAGTAACCTCTCCGGTCACATCCCCCGGTGTTACTGTATAACGTCCCATTCCCAGCAGTAACCTCTCCGGTCACATCCCCCGATGTTACTGTAGAACGTCCCATTCCCAGCAGTCACCTCTCCGGTCACATCCCCCGATGTTACTGTATAACGTCCCATTCCCAGCAGTCACCTCTCCGGCCACATCCCCCGATGTTACTGTATAACGTCCCATTCCCAGCAGTCACATCCCCCGGTGTTACTGTATAACGTCCCATTCCCAGCAGTCACATCCCCTGGTGTTACTGTATAACATCCCATTCCCAGCAGTCACCTCTCCGGTCACATCCGCCGGTGTTACTGTATAAGGTCACATTCCCAGCAATCACCTCACAGGTCACATTCCCCCGGTGTTACTGTATAAGGTCCCATTCCCAGCAGTAACCTCTCCGGTCACATCCCCCGGTGTTACTGTATAACGTCCCATTCCCAGCAGTAACCTCTCCGGTCACATCCCCCGGTGTTACGGTATAACGTCCCATTCCCAGATGTCACATCCCCCAGTGTTACTGCATAAAGTCCCATTCCCAGCTGTCACCTCTCTGGTCACATCCCCCCGGTGTTACTGTATAACGTCCCATTCCCAGCGGTCACCTCCCCTGGTGTTACTGTATAACATCCAATTCCCAGCAGTCACCTCTCCGGTCAAATCCCCCGGTGTTACTGTATAATGTCCCATTCCCAGCAGTCACCTCTCCGGTCAAATCCCCCGGTGTTACTGTATAATGTCCCATTCCCAGCGGTCACCTCTCCGGTCACATCCCCCGGTGTTACTGTATAACGTCCCATTCCCAGCAGTCACCTCTCCCGGTGTAACTGTATAATGTCCCATTCCCAGCAGTCACCTCTCCGGTCACATCCCCCAGTGTTGCTGTATAACGTCCCATTCCCAGCAGTCACCTCTCCGGTCACATCCCCCGGTGATACTGTATAACATCCCATTCCCATCATTCACCTCTCCGGTCACATCCCCCAGTGTTACTGTATAACGTCCCATTCCCAGCAGTCACCTCTCCTGTCACATCCCCCGGTGTTACTGTATAACATCCCATTCCCAGCAGTCACCTCTCCTGTCACATCCCCCGGTGTTACTGTATAACGCCCCATTCCCAGCAGTCACCTCTCCGGTCACATCCCCCTGTGTTACTGTATAACGTCCCATTCCCAGCAGTCACCTCTCCGGTCAGCAGCTGAATGATCTTGTTGGTGAGTTCCAGGATCTTCTGGTCATTGTGCCTCTCATGTATCAGTGAGTGAGGTGGAGGCACCATGATGGGGCTCTGGGTCCTGCTCAGTCCTCCTGACACACGGGGACGGCTGCTGGGTGTCTCACACTCACCGGATGTCTTCTTCACTACTGTGTAACCCTGTGTATTGGGGGAGATACCAAATATCATTATATACAATCCCAGATCCCCTTCACCTCCCGGTCACCTCCCTGTATTATTACTAAAGATATAAGTGATGTCACTGTCACCTCCCCGGTCACGTCCCTGTATTATTACTATAGATATAAGTGATGTCACTGTCACCTCCCCGGTCACGTCTCTGTATTATTACTATAGATATAAGTGATGTCACCTCCCCGGTCACGTCCCTGTATTACTACTATAGATATAAGTGATGTCACTGTCACCTCCCCGGTCACCTCCCTGTATTATTACTGTAGATATAAGTGATGTCACTGTCACCTCCACAATCAAATCCCTGTATAATTACTATAGATAAGTGATGTCACTGTCACTTCCCCGGTCACATCCCTGTATTATTACTATAGATATTAGTGATGTCACTGTCACCTCACCGGTCACCTCCCTGTATTATTACTATAGATATAAGTGATGTCACGGTCACCTCCCCGGTCACGTCCCTGTATTATTACTATAGATATAAGTGATGTCACTGTCACCTCCCCAGTCACGTCCCTGTATTATTACTATAGATATAAGTGATGTCACCTCCCCAGTCAAGTCCCTGTATTATTACTATAGATATAAGTGATGTCACTGTCACCTCCCCGGTCACATCCCTGTATTATTACTATAGATATAAGTGATGTCACTGTCACCTCCCCGGTCACGTCCCTGTATTATTACCATAGATATAAGTGATGTCCCGGTTACCTCCCCGGTCACGTCCCTGTATTATTACTATAGATATAAGTGATGTCACTGTCACCTCCCCGGTCACGTCCCTGTATTATTACCATAGATATAAGTGATGTCACGGTCACCTCCCTGGTCACGTCCCTGTATTATTACTATAGATATAAGTGATGTCACTGTCACCTCCCCGGTCACGTCCCTGTATCATTACTATAGATATAAGTGATGTCACTGTCACCTTCCCGGTCACGTCCCTGTATTATTACTATAGCTATAAGTGATGTCACTGTCACCTCCCCGTTAATGTCCCTGTATTATTACTATAGATATAAGTGATGTCACCTCCCCGGTCACGTCTCTGTATTATTACTATAGATATAAGTGATGTCACCGTCACCTCCCTAATCATGTCCCTGTATTAATACTATAGATATAAGTGATGTCACCTCCCCGGTCACGTCCCTGTATTACTACTATAGATATAAGTGATGTCACTGTCACCTCCCCAGTCACGTCCGTGTATTATAACTATAGATATAAGTGATGTCACTGTCACCTTCCCGGTCACATCCCTGTATTATTACTATAGATATAAGTGATGTCACCTCCCCAGTCAAGTCCCTGTATTATTACTATAGATATAAGTGATGTCACTGTCACCTCCCCGGTCACATCCCTGTATTATTACTATAGATATAAGTAATGTCACTGTCACCTCCCCAGTCACGTCCCTGTATTATTACCATAGATATAAGTGATGTCCCGGTTACCTCCCCGGTCACGTCCCTGTATTATTACTTTAGATATAAGTGATGTCACCTCCCCGGTCACGTCTCTGTATTATTACTATAGATATAAGTGATGTCACCGTCACCTCCCTAATCATGTCCCTGTATTATTACTATAGATATAAGTGATGTCACTGTCACCTCCCCGGTCACGTCCCTGTATCATTACTATAGATATAAGTGATGTCACTGTCACCTTCCCGGTCACGTCCCTGTATTATTACTATAGCTATAAGTGATGTCACTGTCACCTCCCCGTTAATGTCCCTGTATTATTACTATAGATATAAGTGATGTCACCTCCCCGGTCACGTCTCTGTATTATTACTATAGATATAAGTGATGTCACCGTCACCTCCCTAATCATGTCCCTGTATTATTACTATAGATATAAGTGATGTCACCTCCCCGGTCACGTCCCTGTATTACTACTATAGATATAAGTGATGTCACTGTCACCTCCCCGGTCACCTCCCTGTATTATTACTGTAGATATAAGTGATGTCACTGTCACCTCCACAATCAAATCCCTGTATAATTACTATAGATAAGTGATGTCACTGTCACCTCCTCGGTCACGCCCCCGTATTATTACTTATAAGTGATGTCACTGTCACCTCCCGGTCACCTTCCTGTATTATTACTAACGATATAAGTGATGTCACTGTCACCTCCCCGGTCACGTCCCTGTATTACTACTATAGATATAAGTGATGTCACTGTCACCTCCCCAGTCACGTCCGTGTATTATAACTATAGATATAAGTGATGTCACTGTCACCTCCCCGGTCACATCCCTGTATTATTACTGTAGATATAAGTGATGTCACTGTCACCTCCCCGGTCACATCCCGGTATTATTACTATAGATATAAGTGATGTCACAGTCACCTCCCTGTATTATTACTATAGATATAAGAGATGTCACTGTCACCTCCCCAGTCACGTCCGTGTGTTATTACTATAGATATAAGTGATGTCACTGTCACCTCCCCGGTCACATCCCTGTATTATTACTATAGATATAAGTGATGTCACCTCCCCAGTCAAGTCCCTGAATTATTACTATAGATATAAGTGATGTCACTGTCACCTCCCTGTATTATTACTATAGATATAAGTGATGTCACAGTCACCTCCCTGTATTATTACTATAGATATAAGTGATGTCACTTCCCCGGTCACTTCCCTGTATTATTACTATAGATATAATGATGTCACTCTCACCTCCCCGGTCACATCCCTGTATTATTACTATAGATATAAGTGATGTCACTGTCACCTCCCCGGTCACGTCCCTGTATTATTACTATAGATATAAGAGATGTCACTGTCACCTCCCCAGTCACGTCCCTGTATTATTACTATAGATATAAGTGATGTCACTGTCACCTCCCCGGTCACGTCCCTGTATTATTACCATAGATATAAGTGATGTCACGGTCACCTCCCTGGTCACGTCCCTGTATTATTACTATAGATATAAGTGATGTCACTGTCACCTCCCCAGTCACATCCCTGTATTATTACTATAGATATAAGTGATGTCACCTCCCCAGTCAAGTCCCTGTATTATTACTATAGATATAAGTGATGTCACTGTCACCTCCCCGGTCACATCCCTGTATTATTACTATAGATATAAGTAATGTCACTGTCACCTCCCCGGTCACGTCCCTGTATTATTACCATAGATATAAGTGATGTCACGGTCACCTCCCCGGTCACGTCCCTGTATTACTACTATAGATATAAGTGATGTCACTGTCACCTCCCCAGTCACATCCCTGTATTATTACTATAGATATAAGTGATGTCACCTCCCCAGTCAAGTCCCTGTATTATTACTATAGATATAAGTGATGTCACTGTCACCTCCCCGGTCACATCCCTGTATTATTACTATAGATATAAGTAATGTCACTGTCACCTCCCCAGTCACGTCCCTGTATTATTACCATAGATATAAGTGATGTCCCGGTTACCTCCCCGGTCACGTCCCTGTATTATTACTTTAGATATAAGTGATGTCACCTCCCCGGTCACGTCTCTGTATTATTACTATAGATATAAGTGATGTCACCGTCACCTCCCTAATCATGTCCCTGTATTATTACTATAGATATAAGTGATGTCACTGTCACCTCCCCGGTCACGTCCCTGTATCATTACTATAGATATAAGTGATGTCACTGTCACCTTCCCGGTCACGTCCCTGTATTATTACTATAGCTATAAGTGATGTCACTGTCACCTCCCCGTTAATGTCCCTGTATTATTACTATAGATATAAGTGATGTCACCTCCCCGGTCACGTCTCTGTATTATTACTATAGATATAAGTGATGTCACCGTCACCTCCCTAATCATGTCCCTGTATTATTACTATAGATATAAGTGATGTCACCTCCCCGGTCACGTCCCTGTATTACTACTATAGATATAAGTGATGTCACTGTCACCTCCCCGGTCACCTCCCTGTATTATTACTGTAGATATAAGTGATGTCACTGTCACCTCCACAATCAAATCCCTGTATAATTACTATAGATAAGTGATGTCACTGTCACCTCCTCGGTCACGCCCCCGTATTATTACTTATAAGTGATGTCACTGTCACCTCCCGGTCACCTTCCTGTATTATTACTAACGATATAAGTGATGTCACTGTCACCTCCCCGGTCACGTCCCTGTATTACTACTATAGATATAAGTGATGTCACTGTCACCTCCCCAGTCACGTCCGTGTATTATAACTATAGATATAAGTGATGTCACTGTCACCTCCCCGGTCACATCCCTGTATTATTACTGTAGATATAAGTGATGTCACTGTCACCTCCCCGGTCACATCCCGGTATTATTACTATAGATATAAGTGATGTCACAGTCACCTCCCTGTATTATTACTATAGATATAAGAGATGTCACTGTCACCTCCCCAGTCACGTCCGTGTGTTATTACTATAGATATAAGTGATGTCACTGTCACCTCCCCGGTCACATCCCTGTATTATTACTATAGATATAAGTGATGTCACCTCCCCAGTCAAGTCCCTGAATTATTACTATAGATATAAGTGATGTCACTGTCACCTCCCTGTATTATTACTATAGATATAAGTGATGTCACAGTCACCTCCCTGTATTATTACTATAGATATAAGTGATGTCACTTCCCCGGTCACTTCCCTGTATTATTACTATAGATATAATGATGTCACTCTCACCTCCCCGGTCACATCCCTGTATTATTACTATAGATATAAGTGATGTCACTGTCACCTCCCCGGTCACGTCCCTGTATTATTACTATAGATATAAGAGATGTCACTGTCACCTCCCCAGTCACGTCCCTGTATTATTACTATAGATATAAGTGATGTCACTGTCACCTCCCCGGTCACGTCCCTGTATCATTACTATAGATATAAGTGATGTCACTGTCACCTCCCCAGTCACGTCCCTGTATTATTACTATAGATATAAGTGATGTCACTGTCACCTCCCCAGTCACGTCCATGTATTATTACTATAGATATAAGTGATGTCACTGTCACCTCCCCAGTCACATCCCTGTATTATTACTATAGATATAAGTGATGTCACTGTCACCTCCCCAGTCAAGTCCCTGTATTATTACTATAGATATAAGTGATGTCACTGTCACCTCCCTGTATTATTACTATAGATATAATGATGTCACTGTCACCTCCCCGGTCACATCCCTGTATTATTACTATAGATATAAGTGATGTCACTGTCACCTCCCCGGTCACATCCCGGTATTATTACTATAGATATAAGTGATGTCACTGTCACCTCCCCAGTCACCTCCCTGTATTATTACTATAGATATAAGAGATGTCACTGTCACCTCCCCAGTCACGTCCGTGTGTTATTACTATAGATATAAGTGATGTCACTGTCACCTCCCCGGTCACATCCCTGTATTATTACTATAGATATAAGTGATGTCACCTCCCCAGTCAAGTCCCTGAATTATTACTATAGATATAAGTGATGTCACTGTCACCTCCCTGTATTATTACTATAGATATAAGTGATGTCACCTCCCCAGTCAAGTCCCTGAATTATTACTATAGATATAAGTGATGTCACAGTCAACTCCCTGTATTATTACTATAGATAGAAGTGATGTCACTTCCCCGGTCACTTCCCTGTATTATTACTATAGATATAAGTGATGTCACTGTCACCTCCCCGGTCACGTCCCTGTATTATTACTATAGATATAAGTGATGTCACTGTCACCTCCCCAGTCACGTCCCTGTATTATTACTATAGATATAAGTGATGTCACTGTCACCTCCCCGGTCACGTCCCTGTATTATTACTATAGATATAAGTGATGTCACTGTCACCTCCCCAGTCACGTCCCTGTATTATTACTATAGATATAAGTGATGTCACCTCCCCGGTCACATTCCTGTATTATTACTATAGATATAAGTGATGTCACTGTCATCTCCCTGTATTATTACTATAGATATAAGTGATGTCACAGTCACCTCCCTGTATTATTACTATAGATATAAGTGATGTCACTATCACCTCCCTGTATTATTACTATAGATATAAGTGATGTCACGGTCACCTCCCTGGTCATATCCCTGTATTATTACTATAGATATAAGTGATGTCACTGTCACCTCCCCAGTCACGTCCCTGTATTATTACTATAGATATAAGTGATGTCACTGTCACCTCCCCAGTCACGTCCATGTATTATTACTATAGATATAAGTGATGTCACTGTCACCTCCCCGGTCACATCCCTGTATTATTACTATAGATATAAGTGATGTCACCTCCCCGGTCACGTCCCTGTATTATTACTATAGATATAAGTTATGTCACTGTCACCTCTCTGTATTATTACTATAGATACAAGTGATGTCACTGTCACCTCCCCAGTCACATCCCTGTATTATTACTATAGATATAAGTGATGTCACTGTCACCTCCCCAGTCACGTCCGTGTATTATTACTATAGATATAAGTGATGTCACTGTCACCTCCCTGGTCACATCCCTGTATTATTACTATAGATATAAGTGATGTCACCTCCCCAGTCAAGTCCCTGAATTATTACTATAGATATAAGTGATGTCACAGTCACCTACCTGTATTATTACTATAGATATAAGTGATGTCACCTCCCCGGTCACGTCCCTGTATTATTACTATAGATATAAGTGATGTCACTGTCACCTCCCCAGTCACGTCCCTGTATTATTACTATAGGTATAAGTGATGTCACTGTTGGCTCCCCGGTCACGTCCCTGTATTATTACTATAGATATAAGTGATGTCACCTCCCCGGTCACATTCCTGTATTATTACTATAGATAGAAGTGATGTCACTGTCACTTCCCCGGTCACGTCCCTGTATTATTACTATAGATATAAGTGATGTCACTGTCACCTCCCTGTATTATTACAATAAATATAAATGATGTCACTGTCACCTCCCCGGTCACATCCCTGAATTATTACTATAGATATTAGTGATGTCCCTGTCACCTCCCCGGTCACGTCCCTGTATTATTACAATAGATATAAGTGATGTCACTGTCACCTCCCCGGTCACGTCCCTGTATTCTTACCATAGATATAAGTGATGTCCCGGTTACCTCCCCGGTCACGTCCCTGTATTATTACTATAGATATAAGTGATGTCACTGTCACCTCCCCGGTCACGTCCCTGTATTATTACCATAGATATAAGTGATGTCACGGTCACCTCCCCGGTCACGTCCCTGTATTATTACTATAGATATAAGTGATGTCACTGTCACCTCCCCGGTCACGTCCCTGTATCATTACTATAGATATAAGTGATGTCACTGTCACCTTCCCGGTCACGTCCCTGTATTATTACTATAGATAGAAGTGATGTCACCTCCCCGGTCACGTCTCTGTATTATTACTATAGATATAAGTGACGTCACCGTCACCTCCCCAATCATGTCCCTGTATTATTACTATAGATATAAGTGATGTCACCTCCCCGGTCACGTCCCTGTATTACTACTATAGATATAAGTGATGTCACTGTCACCTCCCCGGTCACCTCCCTGTATTATTACTGTAGATATAAGTGATGTCACTGTCACCTCCACAATCAAATCCCTGTATAATTACTATAGATAAGTGATGTCACTGTCACCTCCTCGGTCACGCCCCCGTATTATTACTTTAGATATAAGTGATGTCACTGTCACCTCCCGGTCACCTTCCTGTATTATTACTAAAGATATAAGTGATGTCACTGTCACCTCCCCGGTCACGTCCCTGTATTACTACTATAGATATAAGTGATGTCACTGTCACCTCCCCAGTCACGTCCGTGTATTATAACTATAGGTATAAGTGATGTCACTGTCACCTTCCCGGTCACATCCCTGTATTATTACTATAGATATAAGTGATGTCACCTCCCCAGTCAAGTCCCTGTATTATTACTTTAGATAAGTGATGTCACTGTCACCTCCCTGTATTATTACTATAGATATAATGATGTCACTGTCACCTCCCCGGTCACATCCCTGTATTATTACTATAGATATAAGTGATGTCACTGTCACCTCCCCGGTCACATCCCGGTATTATTACTATAGATATAAGTGATGTCACTGTCACCTCCCCAGTCACGTCCCTGTATTATTACTATAGATATAAGTGATGTCACAGTCACCTCCCTGTATTAATACTATAGATATAAGAGATGTCACTATCACCTCCCTGTATTATTACTTTAGATATAAGTGATGTCACGGTCACCTCCCCGGTCACGTCCCTGTATTATTACTATAGATATAAGTGATGTCACTGTCACCTCCCCGGTCACGTCCCTGTATTATTACTATAGATATAAGTGATGTCACTGTCACCTCCCCAGTCACGTCCCTGTATTATTACTATAGATATAAGTGATGTCACTGTCACCTCCCTGTATTATTACTATAGATATAATGATGTCACTGTCACCTCCCCGGTCACATCCCTGTATTATTACTATAGATATAAGTGATGTCACTGTCACCTCCCCGGTCACATCCCGGTATTATTACTATAGATATAAGTGATGTCACTGTCACCTCCCCAGTCAAGTCCCTGAATTATTACTATAGATATAAGTGATGTCACTGTCACCTCCCTGTATTATTACTATAGATATAAGTGATGTCACCTCCCCAGTCAAGTCCCTGAATTATTACTATAGATATAAGTGATGTCACAGTCACCTCCCTGTATTATTACTATAGATATAAGAGATGTCACTGTCACCTCCCCAGTCACGTCCGTGTGTTATTACTATAGATATAAGTGATGTCACTGTCACCTCCCCGGTCACATCCCTGTATTATTACTATAGATATAAGTGATGTCACCTCCCCAGTCAAGTCCCTGAATTATTACTATAGATATAAGTGATGTCACTGTCACCTCCCTGTATTATTACTATAGATATAAGTGATGTCACAGTCACCTCCTTGTATTATTACTATAGATATAAGTGATGTCACTTCCCCGGTCACTTCCCTGTATTATTACTATAGATATAAGTGATGTCACTGTCACCTCCCCGGTCACGTCCCTGTATTATTACAATAGATATAAGTGATGTCACTGTCACCTCCCCAGTCACGTCCCTGTATTATTACTATAGATATAAGTGATGTCACTGTCACCTCCCCGGTCACGTCCCTGTATTATTACTATAGATATAAGTGATGTCACTGTCGCCTCCCCAGTCACGTCCCTGTATTATTACTATAGATATAAGTGATGTCACTGTCATCTCCCTGTATTATTACTATAGATATAAGTGATGTCACAGTCACCTCCCTGTATTATTACTATAGATATAAGTGATGTCACTATCACCTCCCTGTATTATTACTATAGATATAAGTGATGTCACGGTCACCTCCCTGGTCATATCCCTGTATTATTACTATAGATATAAGTGATGTCACTGTCACCTCCCCGGTCACGTCCCTGTATTATTACTATAGATATAAGTGATGTCACAGTCACCTCCCTGTATTATTACTATAGATATAAGTGATGTCACTATCACCTCCCTGTATTATTACTATAGATATAAGTGATGTCACGGTCACCTCCCTGGTCATATCCCTGTATTATTACTATAGATATAAGTGATGTCACTGTCACCTCCCCAGTCACGTCCCTGTATTATTACTATAGATATAAGTGATGTCACTGTCACCTCCCCAGTCACGTCCATGTATTATTACTATAGATATAAGTGATGTCACTGTCACCTGCCCGGTCACATCCCTGTATTATTACTATAGATATAAGTGATGTCACCTCCCCGGTCACGTCCCTGTATTATTACTATAGATATAAGTGATGTCACTGTCACCTCCCTGTATTATTACTATAGATACAAGTGATGTCACTGTCACCTCCCCAGTCACATCCCTGTATTATTACTATAGATATAAGTGATGTCACTGTCACCTCCCCAGTCACGTCCGTGTATTATTACTATAGATATAAGTGATGTCACTGTCACCTCCCTGGTCACATCCCTGTATTATTACTATAGATATAAGTGATGTCACCTCCCCAGTCAAGTCCCTGAATTATTACTATAGATATAAGTGATGTCACTGTCACCTCCCTGTATTATTACTATAGATATAAGTGATGTCACCTCCCCAGTCAAGTCCCTGAATTATTACTATAGATATAAGTGATGTCACTGTCACCTCCCTGTATTATTACTATAGATATAAGTGATGTCACAGTCACCTACCTGTATTACTATAGATATAAGTGATGTCACCTCCCCAGTCACATCCCTGTATTATTACTATAGATATAAGTGATGTCACTGTCACCTCCCCAGTCACGTCCGTGTATTATTACTATAGATAAAAGTGATGTCACTGTCACCTCCCTGGTCACATCCCTGTATTATTACTATAGATATAAGTGATGTCACCTCCCCAGTCAAGTCCCTGAATTATTACTATAGATATAAGTGATGTCACTGTCACCTCCCTGTATTATTACTATAGATATAAGTGATGTCACCTCCCCAGTCAAGTCCCTGAATTATTACTATAGATATAAGTGATGTCACTGTCACCTCCCTGTATTATTACTATAGATATAAGTGATGTCACAGTCACCTACCTGTATTATTACTATAGATATAAGTGATGTCACCTCCCCAGTCACGTCCCTGTATTATTACTATAGGTATAAGTGATGTCACTGTCGGCTCCCCGGTCACGTCCCTGTATTATTACTATAGATATAAGTGATGTCACCTCCCCGGTCACATTCCTGTATTATTACTATAGATAGAAGTGATGTCACTGTCACTTCCCCGGTCACGTCCCTGTATTATTACTATAGATATAAGTGATGTCACTGTCACCTCCCTGTATTATTACAATAAATATAAATGATGTCACTGTCACCTCCCCGGTCACATCCCTGAATTATTACTATAGATATTAGTGATGTCCCTGTCACCTCCCCGGTCACGTCCCTGTATTATTACCATAGATATAAGTGATGTCCCGGTTACCTCCCCGGTCACGTCCCTGTATTATTACTATAGATATAAGTGATGTCACTGTCACCTCCCCGGTCACGTCCCTGTATTATTACTAAAGATATAAGTGATGTCACTGTCACCTCCCCGGTCACGTCCCTGTATCATTACTATAGATATAAGTGATGTCACAGTCACCTCCCTGTATTACTACTATAGATATAAGTGATGTCACTATCACCTCCCTGTATTATTACTATAGATATAAGTGATGTCACGGTCACCTCCCTAGTCATATCCCTGTATTATTACTATAGATATAAGTGATGTCACTGTCACCTCCCCGGTCACGTCCCTGTATTATTACTATAGATATAAGTGATGTCACTGTCACCTCCCCAGTCACGTCCCTGTATTATTACTATAGATATAAGTGATGTCACTGTCACCTCCCCAGTCACGTCCATGTATTATTACTATAGATATAAGTGATGTCACTGTCACCTCCCCGGTCACATCCCTGTATTATTACTATAGATATAAGTGAGGTCACCTCCCCGGTCACGTCCCTGTATTATTACTATAGATATAAGTTATGTCACTGTCACCTCCCCAGTCACGTCCCTGTATTATTACTATAGATATAAGTGATGTCACTGTCACCTCCCCAGTCACGTCCATGTATTATTACTATAGATATAAGTGATGTCACTGTCACCTCCCCGGTCACATCCCTGTATTATTACTATAGATATAAGTGAGGTCACCTCCCCGGTCACGTCCCTGTATTATTACTATAGATATAAGTTATGTCACTGTCACCTCCCTGTATTATTACTATAGATACAAGTGATGTCACTGTCACCTCCCCAGTCACATCCCTGTATTATTACTATAGATATAAGTGATGTCACTGTCACCTCCCCAGTCACGTCCGTGTATTATTACTATAGATATAAGTGATGTCACTGTCACCTCCCTGGTCACATCCCTGTATTATTACTATAGATATAAGTGATGTCACCTCCCCAGTCAAGTCCCTGAATTATTACTATAGATACAAGTGATGTCACTGTCACCTCCCCGGTCACATCCCGGTATTATTACTATAGATATAAGTGATGTCACTGTCACCTCCCCAGTCACGTCCCAGTATTATTACTATAGATATAAGTGATGTCACAGTCACCTCCCTGTATTATTACTATAGATATAAGAGATGTCACTGTCACCTCCCCAGTCACGTCCGTGTGTTCTTACTATAGATATAAGTGATGTCACTGTCACCTCCCCGGTCACATCCCTGTATTATTACTATAGATATAAGTGATGTCACCTCCCCAGTCAAGTCCCTGAATTATTACTATAGATATAAGTGATGTCACTGTCACCTCCCTGTATTATTACTATAGATATAAGTGATGTCACCTCCCCAGTCAAGTCCCTGAATTATTACTATAGATATAAGTGATGTCACTGTCACCTCCCTGTATTATTACTATAGATATAAGTGATGTCACCTCCCCAGTCAAGTCCCTGAATTATTACTATAGATATAAGTGATGTCACTGTCACCTCCCTGTATTATTACTATAGATATAAGTGATGTCACCTCCCCAGTCAAGTCCCTGAATTATTACTATAGATATAAGTGATGTCACTGTCACCTCCCTGTATTATTACTATAGATATAAGTGATGTCACAGTCACCTACCTGTATTATTACTATAGATATAAGTGATGTCACCTCCCCGGTCACGACCCTGTATTATTACTATAGATATAAGTGATGTCACTGTCACCTCCCCAGTCACGTACCTGTATTATTATTATAGGTATAAGTGATGTCACTGTCACCTCCCCGGTCACGTTCCTGTATTATTACTATAGATATAAGTGATGTCACTGTCACCTCCCCGGTCACATCCCTGTATTATTACTATAGATATAAGTGATGTCACTGTCACCTCCCCGGTCACATCTCTGTATTACTACTATAGGTATAAGTGATGTCACTGTCACCTCCCCGGTCACATCTCTGTATTATTACTATAGATATAAGTGATGTCACTGTCACCTCCCCGGTCACATCTCTGTATTATTACTATAGATATAAGTGATGTCACTGTCACCTCCCCGTTCACCTACCTGTATTATTACTATAGATATAAGTGATGTCACAGTCAACTCCCTGTATTATTACTATAGATAGAAGTGATGTCACTTCCCCGGTCACTTCCCTGTATTATTACTATAGATATAAGTGATGTCACTGTCACCTCCCCGGTCACGTCCCTGTATTATTACTATAGATATAAGTGATGTCACTGTCACCTCCCCAGTCACGTCCCTGTATTATTACTATAGATATAAGTGATGTCACTGTCACCTCCCCGGTCACGTCCCTGTATTATTACTATAGATATAAGTGATGTCACTGTCACCTCCCCAGTCACGTCCCTGTATTATTACTATAGATATAAGTGATGTCACCTCCCCGGTCACATTCCTGTATTATTACTATAGATATAAGTGATGTCACTGTCATCTCCCTGTATTATTACTATAGATATAAGTGATGTCACAGTCACCTCCCTGTATTATTACTATAGATATAAGTGATGTCACTATCACCTCCCTGTATTATTACTATAGATATAAGTGATGTCACGGTCACCTCCCTGGTCATATCCCTGTATTATTACTATAGATATAAGTGATGTCACTGTCACCTCCCCAGTCACGTCCCTGTATTATTACTATAGATATAAGTGATGTCACTGTCACCTCCCCAGTCACGTCCATGTATTATTACTATAGATATAAGTGATGTCACTGTCACCTCCCCGGTCACATCCCTGTATTATTACTATAGATATAAGTGATGTCACCTCCCCGGTCACGTCCCTGTATTATTACTATAGATATAAGTTATGTCACTGTCACCTCTCTGTATTATTACTATAGATACAAGTGATGTCACTGTCACCTCCCCAGTCACATCCCTGTATTATTACTATAGATATAAGTGATGTCACTGTCACCTCCCCAGTCACGTCCGTGTATTATTACTATAGATATAAGTGATGTCACTGTCACCTCCCTGGTCACATCCCTGTATTATTACTATAGATATAAGTGATGTCACCTCCCCAGTCAAGTCCCTGAATTATTACTATAGATATAAGTGATGTCACAGTCACCTACCTGTATTATTACTATAGATATAAGTGATGTCACCTCCCCGGTCACGTCCCTGTATTATTACTATAGATATAAGTGATGTCACTGTCACCTCCCCAGTCACGTCCCTGTATTATTACTATAGGTATAAGTGATGTCACTGTTGGCTCCCCGGTCACGTCCCTGTATTATTACTATAGATATAAGTGATGTCACCTCCCCGGTCACATTCCTGTATTATTACTATAGATAGAAGTGATGTCACTGTCACTTCCCCGGTCACGTCCCTGTATTATTACTATAGATATAAGTGATGTCACTGTCACCTCCCTGTATTATTACAATAAATATAAATGATGTCACTGTCACCTCCCCGGTCACATCCCTGAATTATTACTATAGATATTAGTGATGTCCCTGTCACCTCCCCGGTCACGTCCCTGTATTATTACAATAGATATAAGTGATGTCACTGTCACCTCCCCGGTCACGTCCCTGTATTCTTACCATAGATATAAGTGATGTCCCGGTTACCTCCCCGGTCACGTCCCTGTATTATTACTATAGATATAAGTGATGTCACTGTCACCTCCCCGGTCACGTCCCTGTATTATTACCATAGATATAAGTGATGTCACGGTCACCTCCCCGGTCACGTCCCTGTATTATTACTATAGATATAAGTGATGTCACTGTCACCTCCCCGGTCACGTCCCTGTATCATTACTATAGATATAAGTGATGTCACTGTCACCTTCCCGGTCACGTCCCTGTATTATTACTATAGATAGAAGTGATGTCACCTCCCCGGTCACGTCTCTGTATTATTACTATAGATATAAGTGATGTCACCGTCACCTCCCCAATCATGTCCCTGTATTATTACTATAGATATAAGTGATGTCACCTCCCCGGTCACGTCCCTGTATTACTACTATAGATATAAGGGATGTCACTGTCACCTCCCCGGTCACCTCCCTGTATTATTACTGTAGATATAAGTGATGTCACTGTCACCTCCACAATCAAATCCCTGTATAATTACTATAGATAAGTGATGTCACTGTCACCTCCTCGGTCACGCCCCCGTATTATTACTTTAGATATAAGTGATGTCACTGTCACCTCCCTGTATTATTACTAAAGATATAAGTGATGTCACTGTCACCTCCCCGGTCACGTCCCTGTATTACTACTATAGATATAAGTGATGTCACTGTCACCTCCCCAGTCACGTCCGTGTATTATAACTATAGGTATAAGTGATGTCACTGTCACCTTCCCGGTCACATCCCTGTATTATTACTATAGATATAAGTGATGTCACCTCCCCAGTCAAGTCCCTGTATTATTACTTTAGATATAAGTGATGTCACTGTCACCTCCCTGTATTATTACTATAGATATAATGATGTCACTGTCACCTCCCCGGTCACATCCCTGTATTATTACTATAGATATAAGTGATGTCACTGTCACCTCCCCGGTCACATCCCGGTATTATTACTATAGATATAAGTGATGTCACTGTCACCTCCCCAGTCACGTCCCTGTATTATTACTATAGATATAAGTGATGTCACAGTCACCTCCCTGTATTATTACTATAGATATAAGAGATGTCACTATCACCTCCCTGTATTATTACTTTAGATATAAGTGATGTCACCTCCCCAGTCAAGTCCCTGAATTATTACTATAGATATAAGTGATGTCACAGTCACCTCCCTGTATTATTACTATAGATATAAGAGATGTCACTGTCACCTCCCCAGTCACGTCCGTGTGTTATTACTATAGATATAAGTGATGTCACTGTCACCTCCCCGGTCACATCCCTGTATTATTACTATAGATATAAGTGATGTCACCTCCCCAGTCAAGTCCCTGAATTATTACTATAGATATAAGTGATGTCACTGTCACCTCCCTGTATTATTACTATAGATATAAGTGATGTCACCTCCCCAGTCAAGTCCCTGAATTATTACTATAGATATAAGTGATGTCACTGTCACCTCCCTGTATTATTACTATAGATATAAGTGATGTCACAGTCACCTCCTTGTATTATTACTATAGATATAAGTGATGTCACTTCACCGGTCACTTCCCTGTATTATTACTATAGATATAAGTGATGTCACTGTCACCTCCCCGGTCACGTCCCTGTATTATTACAATAGATATAAGTGATGTCACTGTCACCTCCCCAGTCACGTCCCTGTATTATTACTATAGATATAAGTGATGTCACTGTCACCTCCCCGGTCACGTCCCTGTATTATTACTATAGATATAAGTGATGTCACTGTCGCCTCCCCAGTCACGTCCCTGTATTATTACTATAGATATAAGTGATGTCACCTCCCCGGTCACATTCCTGTATTATTACTATAGATATAAGTGATGTCACTGTCATCTCCCTGTATTATTACTATAGATATAAGTGATGTCACAGTCACCTCCCTGTATTATTACTATAGATATAAGTGATGTCACTATCACCTCCCTGTATTATTACTATAGATATAAGTGATGTCACGGTCACCTCCCTGGTCATATCCCTGTATTATTACTATAGATATAAGTGATGTCACTGTCACCTCCCCGGTCACGTCCCTGTATTATTACTATAGATATAAGTGATGTCACAGTCACCTCCCTGTATTATTACTATAGATATAAGTGATGTCACTATCACCTCCCTGTATTATTACTATAGATATAAGTGATGTCACGGTCACCTCCCTGGTCATATCCCTGTATTATTACTATAGATATAAGTGATGTCACTGTCACCTCCCCAGTCACGTCCCTGTATTATTACTATAGATATAAGTGATGTCACTGTCACCTCCCCAGTCACGTCCATGTATTATTACTATAGATATAAGTGATGTCACTGTCACCTGCCCGGTCACATCCCTGTATTATTACTATAGATATAAGTGATGTCACCTCCCCGGTCACGTCCCTGTATTATTACTATAGATACAAGTGATGTCACTGTCACCTCCCCAGTCACATCCCTGTATTATTACTATAGATATAAGTGATGTCACTGTCACCTCCCCAGTCACGTCCGTGTATTATTACTATAGATATAAGTGATGTCACTCACCTCCCTGGTCACATCCCTGTATTATTACTATAGATATAAGTGATGTCACCTCCCCAGTCAAGTCCCTGAATTATTACTATAGATATAAGTGATGTCACTGTCACCTCCCTGTATTATTACTATAGATATAAGTGATGTCACCTCCCCAGTCAAGTCCCTGAATTATTACTATAGATATAAGTGATGTCACTGTCACCTCCCTGTATTATTACTATAGATATAAGTGATGTCACAGTCACCTACCTGTATTACTATAGATATAAGTGATGTCACCTCCCCAGTCACATCCCTGTATTATTACTATAGATATAAGTGATGTCACTGTCACCTCCCCAGTCACGTCCGTGTATTATTACTATAGATAAAAGTGATGTCACTGTCACCTCCCTGGTCACATCCCTGTATTATTACTATAGATATAAGTGATGTCACCTCCCCAGTCAAGTCCCTGAATTATTACTATAGATATAAGTGATGTCACTGTCACCTCCCTGTATTATTACTATAGATATAAGTGATGTCACCTCCCCAGTCAAGTCCCTGAATTATTACTATAGATATAAGTGATGTCATTGTCACCTCCCTGTATTATTACTATAGATATAAGTGATGTCACAGTCACCTACCTGTATTATTACTATAGATATAAGTGATGTCACCTCCCCAGTCACGTCCCTGTATTATTACTATAGGTATAAGTGATGTCACTGTCGGCTCCCCGGTCACGTCCCTGTATTATTACTATAGATATAAGTGATGTCACCTCCCCGGTCACATTCCTGTATTATTACTATAGATAGAAGTGATGTCACTGTCACTTCCCCGGTCACGTCCCTGTATTATTACTATAGATATAAGTGATGTCACTGTCACCTCCCTGTATTATTACAATAAATATAAATGATGTCACTGTCACCTCCCCGGTCACATCCCTGAATTATTACTATAGATATTAGTGATGTCCCTGTCACCTCCCCAGTCACGTCCCTGTATTATTACAATAGATATAAGTGATGTCACTGTCACCTCCCCGGTCACGTCCCTGTATTATTACCATAGATATAAGTGATGTCCCGGTTACCTCCCCGGTCACGTCCCTGTATTATTACTATAGATATAAGTGATGTCACTGTCACCTCCCCGGTCACGTCCCTGTATTATTACTAAAGATATAAGTGATGTCACTGTCACCTCCCCGGTCACGTCCCTGTATCATTACTATAGATATAAGTGATGTCACAGTCACCTCCCTGTATTACTACTATAGATATAAGTGATGTCACGGTCACCTCCCTAGTCATATCCCTGTATTATTACTATAGATATAAGTGATGTCACTGTCACCTCCCCGGTCACGTCCCTGTATTATTACTATAGATATAAGTGATGTCACTGTCACCTCCCCAGTCACGTCCCTGTATTATTACTATAGATATAAGTGATGTCACTGTCACCTCCCCAGTCACGTCCATGTATTATTACTATAGATATAAGTGATGTCACTGTCACCTCCCCGGTCACATCCCTGTATTATTACTATAGATATAAGTGAGGTCACCTCCCCGGTCACGTCCCTGTATTATTACTATAGATATAAGTTATGTCACTGTCACCTCCCTGTATTATTACTATAGATACAAGTGATGTCACTGTCACCTCCCCAGTCACATCCCTGTATTATTACTATAGATATAAGTGATGTCACTGTCACCTCCCCAGTCACGTCCGTGTATTATTACTATAGATATAAGTGATGTCACTGTCACCTCCCTGGTCACATCCCTGTATTATTACTATAGATATAAGTGATGTCACCTCCCCAGTCAAGTCCCTGAATTATTACTATAGATACAAGTGATGTCACTGTCACCTCCCCGGTCACATCCCGGTATTATTACTATAGATATAAGTGATGTCACTGTCACCTCCCCAGTCACGTCGCAGTATTATTACTATAGATATAAGTGATGTCACAGTCACCTCCCTGTATTATTACTATAGATATAAGAGATGTCACTGTCACCTCCCCAGTCACGTCCGTGTGTTATTACTATAGATATAAGTGATGTCACTGTCACCTCCCCGGTCACATCCCTGTATTATTACTATAGATATAAGTGATGTCACCTCCCCAGTCAAGTCCCTGAATTATTACTATAGATATAAGTGATGTCACTGTCACCTCCCTGTATTATTACTATAGATATAAGTGATGTCACCTCCCCAGTCAAGTCCCTGAATTATTACTATAGATATAAGTGATGTCACTGTCACCTCCCTGTATTATTACTATAGATATAAGTGATGTCACCTCCCCAGTCAAGTCCCTGAATTATTACTATAGATATAAGTGATGTCACTGTCACCTCTCTGTATTATTACTATAGATATAAGTGATGTCACCTCCCCAGTCAAGTCCCTGAATAATTACTATAGATATAAGTGATGTCACTGTCACCTCCCTGTATTATTACTATAGATATAAGTGATGTCACAGTCACCTACCTGTATTATTACTATAGATATAAGTGATGTCACTGTCACCTCCCCAGTCACGTCCCTGTATTATTATTATAGGTATAAGTGATGTCACTGTCACCTCCCCGGTCACGTTCCTGTATTATTACTATAGATATAAGTGATGTCACTGTCACCTCCCCGGTCACATCCCCGTATTATTACTATAGATATAAGTGATGTCACTGTCACCTCCCCGGTCACATCTCTGTATTACTACTATAGGTATAAGTGATGTCACTGTCACCTCCCCGGTCACATCTCTGTATTATTACTATAGATATAAGTGATGTCACTGTCACCTCCCCGGTCACATCTCTGTATTATTACTATAGATATAAGTGATGTCACTGTCACCTCCCCGTTCACCTACCTGTATTATTACTATAGATATAAGTGATGTCACAGTCACCTCCCCGGTCACATCCCTGTATTATTACTATAGATATAAGTGATGTCACTGTCACCTCCCCGGTCACATCCCTGTATTATTACTATAGATATAAGTGATGTCACTGTCACCTCCCCGGTCACGTCCCTGTATTATTACTATAGATATAAGTGATGTCACTGTCACCTCCCCAGTCACGTCCCTGTATTATTACTATAGATATAAGTGATGTCACTATCACCTCCCTGTATTATTACTATAGATATAAGTGATGTCACGGTCACCTCCCTGGTCATATCCCTGTATTATTACTATAGATAAGTGATGTCACTGTCACCTCCCCGGTCACGTCCCTGTATTATTACCATAGATATAAGTGATGTCACTGTCACCTCCCCAGTCACGTCCCTGTATTATTACTATAGATATAAGTGATGTCACTGTCACCTCCCCAGTCACGTCCATGTATTATTACTATAGATATAAGTGATGTCACTGTCACCTCCCCGGTCACATCCCTGTATTATTACTATAGATATAAGTGATGTCACCTCCCCGGTCACGTCCCTGTATTATTACTATAGATATAAGTTATGTCACTGTCACCTCCCTGTATTATTACTATAGATACAAGTGATGTCACTGTCACCTCCCCAGTCACATCCCTGTATTATTACTATAGATATAAGTGATGTCACTGTCACCTCCCCAGTCACGTCCGTGTATTATTACTATAGATATAAGTGATGTCACTGTCACCTCCCTGGTCACATCCCTGTATTATTACTATAGATATAAGTGATGTCACCTCCCCAGTCAAGTCCCTGAATTATTACTATAGATATAAGTGATGTCACTGTCACCTCCCTGTATTATTACTATAGATATAAGTGATGTCACCTCCCCAGTCAAGTCCCTGAATTATTACTATAGATATAAGTGATGTCACTGTCACCTCCCTGTATTATTACTATAGATATAAGTGATGTCACAGTCACCTACCTGTATTATTACTATAGATATAAGTGATGTCACCTCCCCGGTCACGTCCCTGTATTATTACTATAGATATAAGTGATGTCACTGTCACCTCCCCAGTCACGTCCCTGTATTATTACTATAGGTATAAGTGATGTCACTGTCGGCTCCCCGGTCACGTCCCTGTATTATTACTATAGATATAAGTGATGTCACCTCCCCGGTCACATTCCTGTATTATTACTATAGATATAAATGATGTCACTGTCACCTCCCCGGTCACGTTCCTGTATTATTACTATAGATATAAGTGATGTCACTGTCACCTCCCCGGTCACATCCCTGTATTATTACTATAGATATAAGTGATGTCACTGTCACCTCCATCGGTCACATCTCTGTATTACTACTATAGGTATACGTGATGTCACTGTCACCTCCCCGGTCACATCTCTGTATTATTACTATAGATATAAGTGATGTCACTGTCACCTCCCCGGTCACATCTCTGTATTATTACTATAGATATAAGTGATGTCACTGTCACCTCCCCGTTCACCTACCTGTATTATTACTATAGATATAAGTGATGTCACTGTCACCTCCCCGGTCACATCCCTGTATTATTACTATAGATATAAGTGATGTCACTGTCACCTCTGCGGTCCTGTCCCTGTATTATTATTATTATAGATATAAGTGATGTCACTGTCACCTCCCTGTATTATTACTATAGATATAAGTGATGTCACTGTCACCTCCCCGGTCACGTCCCTGTATTATTACTATAGATATAAGTGATGTCACTGTCACCTCCCCAGTCACGTCCCTGTATTATTACTATAGATATATGTGATGTCACTGTCACCTCCCCGGTCACATCCCTGTATTATTACTATAGATATAAGTGATGTCACTGTCACCTCCCTGTATTATTACTATAGATACAAGTGATGTCACTGTCACCTCCCCAGTCACGTCCATGTATTCTTACTATAGATATAAGTGATGTCACTGTCACCTCCCCGGTCACATCCCTGTATTATTACTATAGATATAAGTGATGTCAACTCCCCGGTCACGTCCCTGTATTATTACTATAGATATAAGTGATGTCACTGTCACCTCCCTGTATTATTACTATAGATACAAGTGATGTCACTGTCACCTCCCTGTATTATTACTATAGATATAAGTGATGTCACTGTCACCTCCCTGTATTATTACTATAGATATAAGTGATGTCACCTCCCCAGTCAAGTCCCTGAATTATTACTATAGATATAAGTGATGTCACTGTCACCTCCCTGTATTATTACTATAGATATAAGTGATGTCACAGTCACCTCCCTGTATTATTACTATAGATATAAGTGATGTCACTTCCCCGGTCACTTCCCTGTATTATTACTATAGATATAAGTGATGTCACTGTCACCTCCCCGGTCACATCCCTGTATTATTACTATAGATATAAGTGATGTCACCTCCCTGGTCACGTCCCTGTATTATAACTATAGATATAAGTGATGTCACTGTCACCTCCCCGGTCAGCAGGTAGATGATCTCCAGGGTGAGACTTAGTATCCTCTCAGACATGTGACTCCTGTCCTTCTCCATCCTCAGGGAATCAGTGACGCGTCTCATCCTCACGTGACGTGTAGTAAACTCTCCTCACAGCTCAGTGGTCTAGGAGTAAGTATAATAATTATAATACACAGCACAGAGCACACATGTAACATAGATATGAAGCACCGAGTCCTCCTCTATCCCCCATGTCACACATCAGACGCCCCAGTGACTGTCACACAATGCGGTATTGCTAATAGGTTACTTTGTACAGCTCATGGCCAGGACACCAAAGGCTGCTCCCCCTGTATAATAACAACAACAACAACAACAACACACCACAGGCTGCTCCCCCTGTATAATAATAACAGGACCCCACAGGCTTCTCCTCCTGTATAATAATAACAGGACACCACAGGCTTCTCCTCCTGTATAATAACTATAGGACACCACAGGCTGCTCCCCCTGTACAATAATAATAATAATAACAACAACAACAACAAATACAACAACAACAACAGGAAACTACAGTCTGCTCCCCATGTAAAAAATAATATCAGGACACCAAAAGCTGCCCCCCCAGTATAAAAATAACAGGACACCACAGGCTGCCCCCCCAGTATAAAAATAACAGGACACCACAGGCTGCCCCCCCAGTTTAAAAATAACAGGACACCACAGGCTGCCCCCCCAGTTTAAAAATAACAGGACACCACAGGCTGCCCCCCCAGTTTAAAAATAACAGGACACCACAGGCTGCTCCCCCAGTATAAAAATAACAGGACACCACAGGCTGCCCCCCCAGTTTAAAAATAAAAGGACACCACAGGCTGCTCCCCCTGTATAATAATAACAGGACACCACAGGCGGCTCCCCCTGTATAATAATAACAGGACACCACAGGCGGCTCCCCCTGTATAATAATAACAGGACACCACAGGCGGCTCCCCCTGTATAATAATAACAGGACACCACAGGCGGCTTCCCCTGTATAATAATAACAGGACACCACAGGCGGCTCCCCCTGTATAATAATAATAACAGGACACCACAGGCGGCTCCCCCTGTATAATATTAATAACAGGACACCACAGGCGGCTCCCCCTGTATAATAATAATAATAATAACAACAGGACACCACAGGCGGCTCCCCCTGTATAATAATAATAACAGGACACCACAGGCGGCTCCCCCTGTATAATAATAATAATAACAGGACACCACAGGCGGCTCCCCCTGTATAATAATAATAACAGGACACCACAGGCTGCTCCCCCTGTATAATAATAATAACAGGACACCACAGGCTGCTCCCCCTGTATAATAATAAGAGGACACTACAGGCTGCTCCCCCTGTATAATAACAGGACACCACAGGCTGCTCAACCTGTATAATAATAACAGGACACCACAGGCTGCTCCCCCTGTATAATAATAACAGGACACTACAGGCTGCTCCCCCTGTACAGACGCCATTACCTGCTCTCCTCCTCAGCGGCACTTGGCTGTGATTGTGTGAATGCTGCCGCTGCTGCCTGGCTCCGCAATTTAACCCCCTCCCCCTCCCCCTGACTGGCTGACCTCCCCGCCGATCAGACCTAGTTCCGGCAGAGCCCCGCCCCCTCCCAGTAAGATAGTCTCGGATCACAGTTGCCGGAAATAAGGTGCAATGTACAGCGAGGAAGTAGTGTGTGATTGGCACAGGCTGCTCCCCGGTGTCTGGCCCCTCCTACACCCCGGCCACAGCCCCGCCCTCTGTAGTTACGTCACCAGACATGTCCTGAGTGCCGGAGCCGTGTTCCTGTAGACCGGTCTGGCAGCAGCAGTGTGCATAGACGTCAGGTGTGAGCCCCTCACTCCCACAAGGCAGCAGGAGCAGAGAGCGGCCATTGCTGTGTCTGGCAGCAGGAGCAGAGAGCGGCCATTGCTGTGTCTGGCAGCAGGAGCAGGGAGCGGCCATTACTGTGTCTGGCAGCAGGAGCACAGAGCGGCCATTACTGTGTCTGGCAGCAGGAGCACAGAGCGGCCATGTCTGGCAGCAGGAGCAGAGAGCGCCCATTGCTGTGTCTGGCAGCAGGAGCAGAGAGCGGCCATTACTGTGTCTGGCAGCAGGAGCACAGAGCGGCCATGTCTGGCAGCAGGAGCAGAGAGCGCCCATTGCTGGGTCTGGCAGCAGGAGCACAGAGCGGCCATTGCTGTGTCTGGCAGCAGGAGCACAGAGCGGCCATTGCTGTGTCTGGCAGCAGGAGCACAGAGCAGCCATTGCTGGGTCTGGCAGCAGCAGCAGGTTGCGGCCATTGCTGTGTCTGGCAGCAGCAGGTAGCGGCCATTGCTGTGTCTGGCAGCACATAATGATATTATTATTCTATAGGCTGAGCAGCTCTGGTGTGAGGTTGCTGTAGTACAGGGGGAGCAGCCTCTGGTGCCTTGTTATAGTACAGCTGGTGCTGCATTATTATACAGATGGCTGACACACTGGGAAGCGGTCAACTAATAAACTGCACTTAGGTCTACAGTCATTAGGTCGACCCCACTAGGTCGACTGACAGGAAGGTCGACCTGACTCAAGGTCGACTTGGCATAAAGGTCGACATGGGGTTTTTCTCTGTTTTTTTGAGCCGACATATGCCGACAGGCGGATTTCATGACCTACCATCGACTACTGCACGTGGAGGAGGTATTTAAAGCTGTGGCGAGCGATGCGAGGGTCCGATTCTCATTGCCAGCTGTGTCCATGTCAACTGTGTCGACATTCGGCTCAAAAAAAAACCACCATGTCGACCTTATGACCAGTCGACCTTCCTCATGTCGACCTTTATGCCAAGCCGCCCTTAAGTCATGTCGATCTTGGCCCATGTCGACATTAAGTCAGGTCGACCTTCCTGCCAGTCGACCTAGTGGGGACGACCTAATGACTGTAGACCTAAGTTCTTTCTAATAGATCAGGCATTCCCAACCACGGTCCTCAGGGCACACCAACAGTGCAGGCTTTACTGATATCCAGGCTTCAGCATAGATGGATTAATCAGAATCACTCAGGTACAAATTAAAATACCTGTGCTCAAGCCTGATATCTACAAACCTGCACTGTTGGTGTGCCCTGAGGACCGTGGTTGGGAATGCCTGTAATATATGATCCACACCCAACACTCTAGTGCCCTATTACTGCATAGATACCTCCCAGCATGCCCCTCCCCAGGAGGACACAATGCTCTGTTCCTGGGCTTCCCTGGTAATGTATGATTGCCAGCACCTGTGGTGACACCTTTCTTATCAGTTACCTAGCTCCCCACAGGTGCTGGCAATCCTACATTATCCATACCTCCCAGCATGCCCCTCTCCAGGAGGACACAATGCTCTGTTCCTGGGCTTCCCTGGTAATGTATGATTACCAGCACCTGTGGTGACACCTTTCTTATCAGTTACCTAGCTCCCCACAGGTGCTGGCAATCATACATTATCCATACCTCCCAGCATGCCACTCTCCAGGAGGACACAATGCTCTGCTCCTGGGCTTCCCTGGTAATGTACGATTGCCAGCACCTGTGGTGACACCTTTCTTATCAGTTACCTAGCTCCCCACAGGTGCTGGCAATCATACATTATCCATACCTCCCAGCATGGCCCTCTCCAGGAGGACACAATGCTCTGTTCCTGGGCTTCCCTGGTAATGTATGATTGCCAGCACCTGTGGTGACACCTTTCTTATCAGTTACCTAGCTCCCCACAGGTGCTGGCAATCATACATTATCCATACCTCCCAGCATGTCCCTCTCCAGGAGGACACAATGCTCTGTTCCTGGGCTTCCCTGGTAATGTATGATTGCCAGCACCTGTGGTGACACCTTTCTTATCAGTTACCTAGCTCCCCACAGGTGCTGGCAATCCTACATTACCCATACCTCCCAGCATGCCCCTCTCCAGGAGGACACAATGCTCTGTTCCTGGGCTTCCCTGGTAATGTAGGATTGCCAGCACCTGTGGTGACACCTTTCTTATCAGTTACCTAGCTCCCCACAGGTGCTGGCAATCATACATTATCCATACCTCCCAGCATGCCACTCTCCAGGAGGACACAATGCTCTGTTCCTGTGCTTCCCTGGTAATGTATGATTGCCAGCACCTGTGGTGACACCTTTCTTATCAGTTACCTAGCTCCCCACAGGTGCTGGCAATCATACATTATCCATACCTCCCAGCATGCCACTCTCCAGGAGGACACAATGCTCTGTTCCTGGGCTTCCCTGGTAATGTATGATTGCCAGCACCTGTGGTGACACCTTTCTTATCAGTTACCTAGCTCCCCACAGGTGCTGGCAATCATACATTATCCATACCTCCCAGCATGCCCATCCCCAGGAGGACACAATGCTCTGTTCCTGGACTTCCCTGGTAATGTATGATTGCCAGCACCTGTGGTGACACCTTTCTTTATCAGTTACCTAGCTCCCCACAGGTGCTGGCAATCCTACATTATCCATACCTCCCAGCATGCCCCTCTCCAGGAGGACACAATGCTCTGTTCCTGGACTTCCCTGGTAATGTATGATTGCCAGCACCTGTGGTGACACCTCTCTTATCAGTTACCTAGCTCCCCACAGGTGCTGGCAATCCTACATTATCCATACCTCCCAGCATGCCCCTCTCCAGGAGGACACAATGCTCTGTTCCTGGGTTTCCCTGGTAATGTATGATTGCCAGCACCTGTGGTGACACCTTTCTTATCAGTTACCCAGCTCCCCACAGGTGCTGGCAATCATACATTATCCATACCTCCCAGCATGCCCCTCTCCAGGAGGACACAATGCTCTGTTCCTGGGCTTCCCTGGTAATGTATGATTGCCAGCACCTGTGGTGACACCTTTCTTATCAGTTACCTATCTCCCCACAGGTGCTGGCAATCCTACATTATCCATACCTCCCAGCATACCCCTCTCCAGGAGGACACAATGCTCTGTTCCTGGGCTTCCCTGGTAATGTATGATTGCCAGCACCTGTGGTGACACCTTTCTTATCAGTTACCTAGCTCCCCACAGGTGCTGGCAATCATACATTATCATTACCTCCCAGTATGCCCCTCTCCAGGAGGACACAATGCTCTGTTCCTGGGCTTCCCTGGTAATGTATGATTGCCAGCACCTGTGGTGACACCTTTCTTATCAGTTACCTAGCTCCCCACAGGTGCTGGCAATCCTACATTATCCATACCTCCCAGCATACCCCTCTCCAGGAGGACACAATGCTCTGTTCCTGGGCTTCCCTGGTAATGTATGATTGCCAGCACCTGTGGTGACACCTTTCTTATCAGTTACCTAGCTCCCCACAGGTGCTGGCAATCATACATTATCATTACCTCCCAGTATGCCCCTCTCCAGGAGGACACAATGCTCCGTTCCTGGACTTTCTTCTTAATGTATGAATGCCATCACCTGTGTTCAAATATCTTTCTTATCAATGAACCTGTGCAACACAGGTGCTGGCATTCATACATTAAGAGGAGCAGAGCATTGTGTCCCTCCTGGAGTGGGTCATGTTGGGAGGTATGCACGCCTAAACCAAAAGAAGAGGATATGTAAACGGACTGGGACCGGGGGAGAAATAGAAATCGTCTGGGATCGAAGGAGATGTAACCGGACTGGGACTGGGGGAGATACAACCCTCCCATTAGTTTCTAACCCTCCTGCAGTCTAATCCTGTCCTCCCACTAGACCAGTGGTAGCCAACCCTAGCCCTCGAGAGCTACCAACAGTTCACATTTTCCAGACAACCTAGCTGCTGCACAGCTGCACTCATTAATCACTGACACATTTTTAAAGATCCACAGATGGTGCTAATTAGCTCACTTGTGATTCTGTGAGACCTGCAAAACATGCACTGTTGGTAGCTCTCGAGGACTTGGGTTGGCTACCCCAGCACTAGTGTCTAACCCTCCTGCAGTCTAATTCTTCCCTCCCACTAGTGTCTAAAGCTGCCCATACACGGAGCAATTCGCCGGCATCCGTTCTGTACTATGCGATGCGCGCTCCCGCGCATCACATAGTACGGTACAAATAGTATGTGCTGCACATACTTTTTGTACTAGGTAAACATCGTATCGGATCGCAGTGTATCTTCACAGGTAAACGCGTCCCTTCGCGGGCTTCACAGGTATCCTCGTCCGCTCGCCACACTATTCTATTCTCAACTCCACGCCGACGTGGATAGTGGGGGTATGAAAAGGTCGTAGGACGCGTACCGCCGCCCCTCGCGGGCTCGCCACGCTTCGGGCTCGCCACACTATTCTATTCTCAACTCCACGCCGACGTGGATAGTGGGGGTATGAAAAGGTCGTAGGACGCGTACCGCCGCCCCTCGCGGGCTCGCCACGCTTCGGGCTCGCCACACTATTCTATTCTCAACTCCACGCCGACGTGGATAGTGGGGGTATGAAAAGGTCGTAGGACGCGTACCGCCGCCCCTCGCGGGCTCGCCACGCTTCGGGTTCACGTTGATCGTGGGGTGGCGTTAACAATTGTGGGGGCCATTTTACACTTCAGGGTGGCTATTTGGCCTCTGTGGGCCATTTAACATTGATTCCTATGGAAAAATCGTGTCAATTGAGGCATTGAACAGAAAAATCGGGTCAATTGAGAAATTTAACATTGGTCCCTATGGGAAATCGCGGGCATCGCGTCGCACTTGATTTTTTAGTGCATTCAATGCCCGCGATGACCGCGATGGGCGCCGTGCTAGGTAAAGAGTACCGACTTATTTTTGTACCTAACTTTAAAAAGGTTAAAGACCACTTAGTTGTCAGGTACATGTATGAATCTCAGGAATTATTGATGTAGGAATGGACACATTTCATTATTTATTCCTTACATTGAAAGTACAACTAAGGAACAGACACAATCCATAACACGGAGGGAAAAAGGGGAAGGGGAAGGGGAAGGGGAAGGGGAAGGGGAGGATGGACCAGTGCACAGGTTGTAATGTTCGTGATTCAATATGATGGTTAGGTCTATAGGTCCACAACAAAATGATGGTGTGAGAACAAAGCGGTTCTCTTCTAAATCAAAGGAGTGGAGGTACACCCTAGAGAGTAAATGTATATAGAAAGAAGGAGAAGGAACGACTCTCTTTTTTGGGGCACTCTTTAGCTGTGATTACATATAGTAATCAGTTGAAAACATCTATCAGAATGTTTCGGAGGTCAAAGGTTTGGTCAACGCCTTAAAACATTTGTCTAGCACTTATTTTATTGAGATTGAATAAAAGTTAATTTTTAAACCATACAATATACCCGGGATGGATCATCCCATCCCATCTCTCTATGTATGACTAGCATTCCCACTGTGTGCATATGTAACCCCATCTAAGGACACTGTTCTCATAGAAGGGCTCCAACGAAGGAGCTGTTAAAACCATCTGTATCCTGTTAAAGCTTGTACTTAGACATCCCACTCCGACCAAACCTTTGACCTCCGAAACATTCTGATAGATGTTTTCAACTGATTACTATATGTAATCACAGCTAAAGAGTGCCCAAAAAAAGAAAGAGTCGTTCCTTCTCCTTCTTTCCACAATCCATAACACACAATAACTGAGACACGCAGTGGAGCCATCACCAAACTTTTAAAATATTTTGTCCGAATTGTTTTGTCACGTTATGTGATATTGGCCTTATTCTAGTTCACTCTTTTTGACAAAATCCTTCTTAGATGGACAAAACCATGTGCACTGCAGGTGGGGCAGATGTAACATGTGCAGAGAGAGTTAGATTTGGGTGGGGTTTTACTTCAAAGTGAGATCTATATTGCAGTGTAAAAATAATGCAGCCAGTATTTACCCTGCACAGAAACAAAATAACTCACCCAAATCTAACTCTCTCTGCACATGTTACATCTGCCCCCCTGCAGTGCACATGGTTTTGTCCATCTAAGAAGGATTTAGTCAGAAAGAGTGAACTAGAACAAGGCCCATAGTGTCTAATTAACAATGGTGGTGACATATATAGGACTGGACACACAGAGAGGGATGTCAATCGCACTGGACAGTTAAATAGAAAAAAATAGGGTGAGCCTCTGTTATCAATAATATAGCACCGCTTAGGTGTCTATTCTATATAGAGGCATTCTACCCTTGGACATATGATATAGCAGAGAGGGTTTTGAAAGAAAAGAATGTCCTTATTGGGTGCAACAAAAGAGAAATAGTATTTCTAAAATTTAACCTTTATTGATTCGTTTAAGAACTGCGAATTTTATAAAAAATACACATACAACATATACACACTAATGGACACATTTAAAAAGGAAATTAATCCTGACATGGCAGGGGACAATTGTCATTAATACCTCTATAGTTGAGAGATGTAAGAGGCTGTGCTTATATGACACACTGTAGCTCATAAATCATTGCAACATTATGTTCCGTATGTGCACAGTGTGTAAATCATGTTTATTAGAAGAGAGGAACAGTGCGGGCAGCGTCCTGGCCGCTCCGTTCTCAGTGTGATGAGTATTCTCAATGCAATTAACTCTCTAATAACGTGAGGGGTAGACCGAGAGGTATTGGTCATCCCCTGTGCTGCTGCCCAGAAATTACTGTGCGCCGCTACACTCAGATTGGTCACAGTGCGGCTTCGCTACTGAGATTGATCACAGCCGACGCCAGCTGAGTATATGTCTCGGCGCCCGGGCGCTGACAAGCCACAGTGCCGCCCCGATATCTCCTAGCACCGGTACACACCAGGAGACACCTGTGCGGCTTTACTCCCGAGAACACTCACAGCAGATGCCGGCTGAACGTATAACTCGGCGCACTGGGGCTGGCAGTCTCAACGCACACAACTACTGTAAACATACATTTACAATTTCAACAATTACAGGTCAGACAATGCCCCTGCCCATGTGACAACGCCGACGCACGTTTCGCACTGAGCTTTCTCAAGGCTAACCGGATGGGCGTCCGGGGATCCTTGTTATACCATGCCTCATGAATATTCATTAACTCAGGGGGTGTGTACCCCTCTTCCATTGGTTCCTGTCATAGTCTGGATATTTTATACAATTTGAATCTCTTTGAGAATTAAATGTATTACAGGGAATCATTCTGTGGGGATATATATACCTAATTATAATCAGTTGTTTAACGTGGGATCACCACGCATTTGTGGTCAGATTTCATATAATAATGAGCTTGACGGAGTCTGCCGATGCCCATACATATTATTCACTGTTGCGGGTTATGTTTAAAATGTAAAGAATCATTCTATGGAGATATTCATACACAGGTACCCATCCATTGTTTTAATGAAATCGTCAAACCTTTGTAATAAGTTGTACATACAGTATAATGGTAAATTTGAGTGAGTCTGCCAGTGTCACTATAAATCATTCACCATTGCGAGTAATCTCTGTTGCCTTCCAGATAGCAGTTGCTCAACCTCTGGTATCATGAATCTATCTAAACGCGTCACAGTACTTATTGATAATCTTGACATATATATACCGCGCATATGGTATTATGTGACCCTACCGATTTCTCTGCGGTCTGATTGTTGATCAAAATTCGAGTAAAAATGTGTGTTATGTTAATGATAGGTGTTAGGGAAATAGAGGAAAATATATATAGGACAGCATTCAAAATGTTACTATTTTTTTTAAACCCAGAAATGGCTTCAATGATTCCCATAATGGTTATTCTCAATATACTGACACATACATTGCAGTGCAGATTTATTTCCTAAGAACAATCTTTATTAACAATTCAATTTCCGAAAACACGGCATAAAGAATTGATTAGAGAAGTTAAAGAACTCTTAATGGATCACTCACCTAATCTGTGATCAGTCAGGCTGTCGCTCCCAACACTCCACAGAGACAGCAATGACTAAAGTAGTCAATGACTGGCCACTGCTAAATTTAAAGGCCATTTCTCACTTCTTATTCTTCTAGATCTCTCAGCTGACTTTGACACTGTCCACTACTCTCTTCTCATACAAACACTACAATCCCTAGGTCTTCAGAACACAGCCCTTTCTTGGTTCTCTTCCTACCTATCTAATCGCTCTTTCAGTGTTCGCTTCTCTGATTCTACCTCCTCCTCATTACCTCTGTCCGTTGGAGAACCACAAGGCTCAGTCTTAGGTCCTCTGCTTTTCTCAATCTATACCTCCTCACTTAGGAAACTAATCAACTCTTTTGGATTTCAGTATCACCTGTACGCTGATGATACTCAAATCTATCTATCCTCCCCGGAATTGTCACCATCAGTATTGCTCCGTGTCTCTGAATGTCTTTCTGCCATTTCATCTTGGGTGTCATCTCACCAACTCAAACTCAGAAACAGAATTAAATATATTCCCACCAGCCACTGTTGAGAACACAACAATTAATTCTACTCCACAAGCTCGCTGCCTAGGGGTCATCCTCGACTCTGAACTGTCCTTCATTCCTCACATTCAATCTGTCTCTAAATCGTGTTACATGCATCAAAAAAACATATCCAAAATTCGTCCGTACCGTACTCAAGACACTGCAAAAACTCTAATCCATGCACTCATTATATCACGCATTGATTATTGCAATGGCCTCCTTACCGGTCTTCCTAAGAAAAGACTCTCACAACTACAATCCATTCTGAATGCAGCTGCGAGGCTGATCTTCCTGGCTAGACGTTCATCATCTGCTGATCCGCTCTGTCAGTCCCTCCATTGGTTGCCTGTATATTACCATTCAATATAAAATACTTCTACTTAAATACAAAGGACCGTCTAGTAATCTCATGGGACTGCCATGCTATGGAATTCTGTCCTTATGTATCCCTCTTATTATCCCTATAGATTGTAAGCTTGTGAGCAGGGCCCTCCTACCTCCATGTCGGTTTATATCTACCCAGTTTATTTAATCACTGTTGTTTCCAATTGTAAAGCGCAATGGAATATGCTGCGCTATATAAGAAACTGTAAATAAATAAACAAATAAATAAATAATAAAGAGACTTGTTGCTCAATAATTGAAGTTGTGATGAATATTTTGCTTACAAAGACTTGTTTTACCTTCAAACTACTGGCACAGTAATGGGGTCCGCACTGACCCCAGAATATGCACGCACATGCAGAGGTGTAACTTCAAAGGGAAAACACATATTGTGTGCATACTGAAGCCCACAGGGAAAACTCACTGAATGATAATCCTCTCAAACTCAAACTTACCTTTGAGAGGAGTCAAAAAAAGGGATTTTTGTAAGAACTTACCGTTTGAAACCCTTTCTCTGATATGGTCCTGGTGACAGCTCAACATTGGGATGTAGGAGGGTTCGTAGGAGCCAGGCACCTATCCTAAAGCTTTAGAGGGTAAGCTCCTCCCCTACTGCATCCCAGACTCTTCAGTTCAATCTTTTAAAGCCACTGGAATACATTAACTCAGTACAAACACCTGCACACATTATATGCACATTTTTTCAAAAACAACTTTTAACCATATAACATGAAACATCATGAACCTGGCATACTTACTAAGCGTAAGGGAGGAATCGCTGTGTCACCAGGACCATATCAGAGAAAGGGATTCGAACGGTAAGTTCTTACAAAAATCCCTTTTTCTCTTTCAATGATCCTGGTGACACAGCTCAACATTGGGACGTTCCAGAGCCGGTCCTTTGGGTGGGTACGCTCAGGTCTGCAGCTCTCATCACTGCTCGCCCGAATGATGCGTCCTCCGACGCAAACTCATGGAACCTATAGAATTTGGCAAAGGTATGAACAGATGACCAAGTGGCAGCCCTGCAAACCTGCTCAGCTGTTGCCCCATGTCGAACCGCCCAAGAGGTGGCAACCGACCTGGTGGTATGCGCATTAATCCTGGCCGGTACAGGCCTACCAACTTTAGTATATGCAAACGCTATAACAGCGCAACCACCTAGCAATGGTCTGCTTAGAAGCAGGCCAACCAATTTTGTGTATGTCATACAAAACTAACAAGGTGTCAGTCTTTCTGACACTCTTAACTCTGTCCACATAAACGCGCAAGGCGCGCACAACATCCAAATTCCTCAATTTGTCCCTTTTCCTTGAACCCTCTGGGGGTAGAAACACAGGCAGAACTATCTCCTGATTTAGATGAAAAGCAGAGACTACTTTTGGTAAAATTTGGGGTACTGTCCGAAGAACAGCCCTATCATCATGAAATATAAGGAAGGGAGACTTGCATGACAATGCTCCCAACTCCGATACTCTTTTTGCTGACGCCACTGCCAACAAAAATACCAGTTTCCATGTAAGGAATTTAAGGTCAGCCGACCTTAATGGTTCAAAAGGTGCCTTCTGAAGACACTCCAAAACCAGAGATAAATCCCATGGTGCTACTGGTTGTTTGTAGGGAGGTTTCAATCGGGACACCCCCTGCAGGAAGGTCTGTACTTCCGGTATTAAAGCAATCCTTCTTTGGAAGTAAATAGACAAGGCCGAGATCTGTACCTTGAGTGACTGAAGGCTTAACCCGGAGGAAAAGCCATCCTGCAAAAACTCCAACAATTTTGCCAATTTAAAGCGTGATGTGTGTGACTTCTGCCTTTCACACCATCGAATATAGGTCTTCCAGACCCTATAATAATTTGCAGAAGATACTGACTTTCTGGCTTTAATCATTGTGTTAACCACCGCCTCTGAGAATCCTTTATTCCTCAAAATGGCGGTTTCAACAACCAGGCCGTCAAAATTAATCGAGCTGAATCCAGATGGTTGAACGGTCCTTGTCTTAGAAGGTCTGACCTCAGAGGTAGACGCCACGAGTCCACAGACAATCTCTGAAGTCTCGAGTACCAGGACCTCCTTGGCCAATCCGGGGCCACTAAAATTACAGGAATTGTCTGGGCCTGTATCTTTTTCAACACTCTTGCCAGCATTGGAACTGGTGGAAAAACATAAAGAAGATTCTGCCCCCAGGGGATAGTCATGGCATCCATTGCTTCTGCCAGTGGATCCCTCGTCCTGGCATAAAACCTGGGTACCTGATGGTTGAACCTGGATGCCATCAGGTCCACATCCGGGGTTCCCCACCTCATTGTAATCTGGTGAAATACTTGTGGGTTCAGACTCCATTCCCCTTCCATCAGCTCCTCCCTGCTCAGGAAGTCGGCCTCTATATTCTCCACTCCTGGAATGAATATTGCTGATAATGCTGGAACATTCTGTTCCGCCCACAAGAAGATTCGGGACACCTCCCACATAGCCAGCTTGCTGCGTGTGCCTCCCTGGTGATTCAGATATGCCACAGCTGTGGCGTTGTCGGTCTGAATCCTTAAAGGGAGCCTCTGTAACCTTTCTCCCGCCAGAGAAATCACCTTCCACACAGCTCTCAGTTCCAAGATGTTGATCGGTAAGGCAGACTCCTCTGGGGTCCACAAGCCTTGCAGACGCAGGTCCAAGACTACTGCCCCCCAGCCCCCGTCGGTAGTGACTACCAGCCAGCTCCAGGACTGCAGGGACCGACCCCACTGAAGGGAATCCACCTCTGTCCACCATTTCAGGGAGGATCGAGTTTCTGAAGACAACACTATCTGTTCCGACTTCATGGTTTGCGTGTTTCCTGACCAAGTCGTCAAAATGTTCCACTGGAACACTCGAGAGTGGAACCTGGCGAACTGCAACGTCTCGAAAGACGCCACCATCTTCCCCAGCAGCTTGAGGCACCTCCATACTTATGTGCTCCGAGAGCCAAGAATCTCCTGGACCAAGGCAGCCAGATCCCTGGCCTTTGCCTCTGGTAAAAATACCCGATGTAGGTGGGTATCCAGAACCACTCCTAGGAATTGGAGTCTCTGTGACGTCACCAACTGAGACTTTTGTAAGTTTAAAAGCCAGCCATGAGCCTGCAAAAACCGATGGCTTCTGCCAAGTGACTCTGCAACATGTCTGCTGACTCCGCTTTGAACAGCAGGTCGTCCAAATATGGAATCACCGTGATTCCCCTCAGTTGAAGCACAGCCGCCATTACAGACATTATCTTGGTGAATACCCTTGGCGCTGAAGGGCAATGCCTGGAATTGCAAGTGCAGGTCTCCTATCGCAAACCTCAACAGAGCCTGATGTTCTGGGTGTATAGGGACATGAAGGTACACGTCCTGGACATCCATGGATGCCAAAAATTCTCCCTGGTCCAGGCTTAGTAGCACTGACTGTAGAGACTCCATTTTGAAATGGTCTACCCACAAATGGACATTTAGAGACTTTAAATTCAGAATCGGTCTGAAAGACCCGTCTGGTTTGGGCACCAGAAACAGAGTGGAATAAAACCCTCTTTTCCACTCCGCTCTGGGGACCGGGATCACCACACCCTTCTCTAAAAGAGAGTGAGCCGCTCCCAAGAGAGCCGCACGGAGCCGAGCCTCCTTTGGTAGTGGTGTGGGAATGAATCTTCTCGGAGGAAGACCTTTGAAGGGAATTCTGTAACCCTAGGATATAATATCTAATACCCAGGAATCCTGGTCTTACAATGCCCATGCGTCCCTGAACTGTGACAGACGCCCCCCCACCTTGACCACCGCCGGGCAAATCCCCTGGCAGTCATGCGGAGGGTTTGTCCTCTCCTTTGGTGTTTGGTTTCTTATGAAAGCAACCAAATTTTGACTTTGGGGCCTTACCCCTGGAGGACTGAAACTTTCCCCTAAAAGACTGTCCTCGAAAGGACGCACCTCCTCTAGGGGAGGGCCGAAAGGACGGCCTGAAAGCAGAAAATCTTGATGTCTGCTTTGCTGCAGGGGCAGGCAGGAAAGTACTTTTGCCACCTGTGGCCTGTTTGATAATCTCTTCCAGTTCAGAGCCAAATAACAGCTTTCCTTTAAAAGCTAATGCTTCTAAGGCCTTCTTAGACTCGTTATCTGCCTCCCAAGTCTTAAGCCAGAGCACTCTCCTGGCATTGACAGACACTGTGGAAACTCTAGCAGCCATTTTGAGAGCTTTCTCCTCAGCCTCTAGCACATACTCTGCTGCTGCTTTCAGCTTCTCCGCAAGCAATAACACACAAGGGTCAGCATGTAAAATAGTGCACAAATCATTGGCCCATACAATCATGGCCTTAGAGACCCAGGCTGAAGCAATCAGAGGACGTAGGGTGTATCCCACCCCTTCAAATATTGCTTTTAGGTTACCCTCCAGCTTTTTGTCTACGGGGTCCTTAAAAGCTGCGCCCCCTTGCACTGGTAAAACAGTAGCTTTTGACAACCGTGCCACAGAAGCATCAACCACTGGAATTTTCTCCCAGAGATCCGCATGAGCCTCAGGCATGGGGTACAGACTTAAGAATCTCTTAGGCATCTGCAGCCTTTTATCGGGCGTTTTCCAAGCCCCTTCCAATAAATCCTGTAAACCTTCATCTGCAGGGAAGGTAACAGCTTCCTTACGCTGCCATTTAAATACACCTTTAGCGGGAGTTTTATCTTCCACAGACAAATCTAAAGCCTGTTTAACAGCAGTAATCAAATCCTCCACCCCTGCGGCTGAGGAATCCTCAGAATCATCACCCTGCTCCCAGGGAATGTCTGCATATGCTCCTTCCTCCTCATCAACCATTAAAGGCACTGAGTAAGACCTTTTAGGGGTCCCCACCAATGTTCCCTTTAATTTTACGAAGGCTGTGTGCGGCAAAAGATTTTGGCTGTGCAACTTTGGAAGGAAATTTAAATTTTTGTGCGTCGCTTATATATAACTGGAAAATGACGTTCAGCATTTGTGTTAACTTTACTTCAAAATGATATTAAACATTTAAATATTCAAAACACAGCACACAATGTAGTTAATGGGTGAAACACACATTAATTGAGTCCATAACTGCAAAAAGGGACCACTGCTGCTTTGTGCGCTCTGTTGTAATGTCTGTGCGCACGCTCGTCGAGTTGTGTGCGCGCGCACGTGCGCACAGCTTAGAGGGAACACTGGTCCCCACAGCATCAACATCAATCTTGTCTAGCAATTCACTAAACCTGTTAATCCCCTTAGCAGTATCCTGCATCACCTGTAGGAAAGCAGGGTCTGCCTGGGTAAGAGGCAAGGAGCCAGAGGACTGCTGAGATGATGACATAGGTCTCTGAGTATCTACCAAGACATCACTCTGTCTGTCCAGCAATTGCACTAAAGCATTAACAGACCTGCCCAGGGCACTGGCCCACGCGGGTTCCAATTGCTCTACCCTCTGGGGTTCACTCCCCATGGGTTTCACAGCAGCGCAAGCAATACACAAGCCCCCCTTGGCCATCTGCTCAGGGATAAATTTCAGTGTACAAACACTGCAAGCGCTCAATGTATCTGGGGCTCCCTCCCCCAAAACCACAGACTGATGCACAGACATGATGTTCACAAATAACACAGTCACAGCGCAAAATGTACAGGCGTTTACACAAAGCCAATGTACTCAGTCACTTAGCTGTCTGTAGTCTTCAGAATAGGGAAAGCGATGCCCAGGAAATCCAATCACTCTGTCAGGATCTGTCAGCCAGCTCAGCTCCGCTGCAAGCGTTCCGAATGGCGCCAAAACAGATTGAGGGAAGAGACCAAGTCCGTGACTTTTGGCGCCAACCACCCCCAGACAGCCGCTCCCTTAGTAGGATCTCCTAGTTCCAGTATCTCCCCCTCAGCTGGGGACCACTTGGAACATGCCTGTAACACACTGCTGTCCTCTCATATAGGAGTGTGTAAGCTCCGCAGAAAATGGCCGCCGCCATCACGGAGCGCCTGTCCCCCATGATCCCCACCTAGCGTGAAGCCGGTTTCAGAGCGCTCCGGAGCCCAGGCAGCTTCTTAATAGAAGCTGTAAGCGCTGCACAGGGAGGCCAGACAGCGTCTCCCTTGTGCACAGTGAGCTGACAGGACGCGCTTCTGTCAGCTTCTGCTGCGCTAGCAGTGTGAGGATTCACTAATGAGAATCCTCACACTGTGCCTACCTAGCTAGAGTGAAAAGTTAATAAAATAATAAAAAACCCTAACTACTCTAATCCTTCGGCTGCTCCCGCAGCCCTTTAGAATAGCACCCACTCCAGTGGGCACCTCCAGTGGACGAACTGAAGAGTCTGGGATGCAGTAGGGGAGGAGCCTACCCTCTAAAGCTTTAGGATAGGTGCCTGGCTCCTACGGACCCTCCTACATCCCAATGTTGAGCTGTGTCACCAGGACCATTGAAAGAGAAAACTGTGACTTTCCTGGATCTCACTTTAACAGTGGAAGACGATGGTCACCTCTCTACTGATATTTTTCGGAAGAAAACAGCAACAAATTCTCGGTTGCATCATGAAAGTTCCCACTACCCATCAGTCATTAAAGGTTTAACCAAGGGAGAATTTCTCAGAACTAAGAGAAATTGCTCCAAATTTGAGACCTACGAAATAAGAGCAAATCAACTGGGAAACAGACTAAGGAATAGGGGTTATAGCAACCGAGAAAGTAAGAAAGCAGCTAAAGAAACAGAGAAATACAATAGGGAACAACTACTTATCCACAAAGACAAGCAAGGGACAGGCAAAGACCAAAATAAAGACACGGCACGTTTCATTGGGACTTTTTGTCGTGAATGGAAGGAGATCCAAACTAGTCTCAATAAACATACTGACATCCTGAGGACCGATAAGGATCTAGCTCCTATAATAGATGAACGTAATTAAATCAGCTGGCGACTGAGTCACAACCTCAAATGACATTCTGGTGCATAATCATCTTGGGAAAACCCAGACACCAAAGATCCTGAAAAAAGGATCATATAAATGTGGAACTTGCAAAGCATGGGGCCTTATTCTGATCGGTGCGGGCCAGGACTGTGCGTGCGAAACCCCGCCTTCCATACGGATCGCAAACTCCGTCCGTACGAGGTAACAAGCTGTCCGAACGGACCGCACGTGTATTTTTCACGGAATACGCCTCCTCCATCTAAGGGAACCTCCCCCATCATTCGATGGTCGCAGACCATCGAAAGCAGGACCGAGTGGTCCACCAGCTCCCGCAACCTCAGACCACACAGACATTTTTCCGTGCAAAAGCAGGGATCTGGGCGGGCAGCTGACATCCGGCGATGTCATATGTCCGTCCCCTACACGTGCGTCACGGCCGCATTACCATACGTATGCCCAGCGTTTGCATGGGAACGCCCATGAAACGCGGGGCGTATGCATATGGTAATAAACCCAAATAGCCCTTCACGCCCCTCTCCACCCCCTGTTCGGAGTGTTCACATATCATGGATTTGGCCGTACGCCCCGCTCGCACATGCGCAGAGACGCCTCTGCACATGCGCAGACACAAAACATCGGCGGCCCGAACGCACGCGGATATATCCGCACCGACCAGAATAAGGTCCATGGTGTCCACCGCTTCCTATTGGGACAGGTACAATAAGGAATGGAGAATTCAGGAATACATTACCTGTAACACTGCTGGTATAGAAAACTTCCGGTGGGGGCCTGGGATGGTCGCACGTACGTGGAGCTCCCGGCTCCCATCCCTGGCCCCCCTAGAGAAGCGGAGGGGGGTGATCCGGCACTATGCAAGGGAGAGGAGATGAAGAGAGGAGTTGCCTGAGGACAGCAGACGATCCCCGGTGCGGCGCACACCCACCACCATATTTATGTATATTTGTATTACTTTTCTATTTTTTTCCATCATTGTCTGATAACTACAGAATTAATATTACGTTAGCGGCAGCGATTTAGGCAACTTTCCGTTTAATTACTAAGATAGGAAATAGAATACTGAATTAGCTCATAAACAAGCATTGTTAAATTTACACTAGAGAAATATCCCAATGATGACACACAAAATGGGAGGAGACATAGTTCAAACTAGCAGAACACCGATTGGTGGACAATGAACCCCATGGTATATAGTCTGACTGTGAGCGGCCAGTCGGGTTGGCTTGAAAAAGTGGCATTGCGAAGCGTGCGCCGGCCCGACAGCGGCGTTTCATATGTGCCTACCAATATAAAATACAATGTACTGATAATTGATGTGCCTTAAACTGCTCTTATCAGAGCATCACTTACTCCATGAACGCTGCCTGTTGTGTTTAAGAAACAGCTGTCTGTCTAGCTACAGAGCAGGTACAGCAGGTGTCTGCCATAAAAGCACTGGCTGCACCAATAGTTCTATCTATTCTGGTGTGAGAGTGTTGGCACAATAGCAGCCTGTTACTGACAGACAGACAGACACACTAACTCGGTCACCTGCCAGAACGCACCGTATGAACATCACTTCTTATAAACAGGCTGCGTAAATAATGCCACCTCTCCCTGTGTAATACGGTCTGTGCATTATTGGTCTATACGACGTTTTCAACGGTGTGCCAGAACGCACCATCATTCGGTGTTTAAATTCTCACTTATAGAAAGAAATTATAACCATTGACGGCGCCACCTGCTGGATCTGATGTGCAAATAACCATCACATTGCTATGCAATTTTGGTATATGCTGGGTGACCACAGTAGGTGTTGAACAGATCTCCTCACAGGTCTATATATATTTTGAGATTATTTACTCCTACTCTCGCATACTCAGAAACATACAGTACTCAGCTAGTTCTGTGAGCCTCTTCATGCGAAACACGTGTTGCCAATACTGTTACAGACACAACTGAAAGTATCTGTTTAACAGACAACAGTTTCTAGTGTCACATCCATTGGACACAACAATAGGCAGCTACAGAAGTAGAATTATAAGGCACCATCTGAAAATAAACACAAAATCCTCCTGACATACTGCTGGGAAGCAATTACATTTGTATAATAGGAGGGATTCACCTGTCTGAAGAAACTAACAGGCCCAATTGAACGCCCACGTCAGCAATTCTTAATCACAATCTCACTGTGTTTATTCCACTTACTTGTTGTGTGTGTTTTTAATACTTCGCAATTTTTTGTTCTTAATCTAATAAAAGGTAAATTTTATGTGTATATTTCCTCTGGTGCATCACACCGTGACAATCCTTTCTTTCCTTTTCTGTTCCAAATATTGTCCAGTGACAGCACACCCCCACCAATCCACAGAGAGGACCCAACTGAGGACCAATACCTAAGGGGGGCCGTTTCACAAAAAGGGATTTTTGTAAGAACTTACCGTGCGAATCCCTTTTCTCTGATATGGTCCTGGGGACACAGCTCAACATTGGGATGTACGAGGGTCCGCAGGAGCCAGGCACCTATCCTAAAGCTTTTGGAGGGTAGGCTCCTCCCTTCTGCATCCCAGACTCCTCAGTTCAATCTTTCAAAGCCACTGGAATACATTAACTCAGTACAAACGCCTACACATATTATATGCACAAATTTCAAAAAATAACTTTTCAACCATATATAACATGAAACATCATGAACACTGGCATACTTACTGAGTGTAAGGGAGGGATCGCGGTGTCACCAGGACCATATCAGAGAAAGGGAATCGAACGGTAAGTTCTTACAAAAATCCCTTTTTCTCTTTCAATGGTCCTGGTGACACAGCTCAACATTGGGACGTTCCAGAGCCGGTCCTTTGGGTGGGTACGCTCAGGTCTGCAGCTCTCATCACTGCTCGCCTGAATGATGCGTCCTCCGACGCGAACTCATGGAACCTATAGAATTTGGCAAAAGTGTGAACAGATGACCAAGTGGGGTCCCTGCAAACCTGCTCAGCTGTGGCCCCATGTCGAACCGCCCAAGAGGTGGCGACCGACCTGGTGGTATGCGCATTAATCCTGGCCGGCATAGGCCTACCAACCTTAGTATATGCAAAGGCGATGACGGAACGCAACCACCTAGCAATGGTCTGCTTAGAGGCAGGCCAACCAATCTTGTGCACATCATACAAGACTAGCAAAGTGTCAGTCTTCCTGACACCCTTCACCCTGTCCACATAAATGCGCAAGGCGCGCACAACATCCAAATTCCTCAATTTGTCCCTTTTTCTTGAACCCTCTGGGGGTTGGAACACAGGCAGAACTATCTCCTGATTCAGATGAAAAGCAGAGACTACTTTTGGTAAAAATTGGGGTACTGTTCAAAGAACAGCCCTGTCATCAAGAAATATAAGGAAAGGAGACTTGCATGACAATGCTCCCAACTCCGATACTCTCTTTGCTGACGCAACCGCCAACAAAAACACAAGCTTCCATGTAAGGAACTTAAGGTCAGCCGACCTCAACGGCTCAAAAGTTGCCTTTTGAAGACACTCCAGAACCAGCGATAAATCTCATGGAGCCACTGCTTGTTTGTAGGGAGGTTTCAATCGAGAAACCCCTTGCAGGAAAGTTTGCACCTCTGGTAACAACACTATCCTTTTCTGGAAATAAATCGACAAGGCCAAAATCTGTACCTTGAGTGACTGAAGGCTTAACCCAGACGAGAAGCCATCCTGCAAAAATTCCAGCAATTTAGAAATTCAAAATCGCGATGTGTGCGACTTCTGCCTTTCACACCACCTAATATAGGTCTTCCAGACCCTATAATAGTTTGCCGAAGACACTGATTTCCTAGCTTTCACCATGGTGTTAACCACAGCCTCTGAGAACCCCTTATTCTTCAAGATGGCGGTCTCAATAGCCAAGCCGTCAAATTTAGCCGAGCTGAATCCAAGTGTAAGAATGGCCCTTGGCTTAACAAATCTGACCTCAGGAGGTAGACGCCACGAGTCCACAGACAATCTCTGAAGCCTCGAGTACCAGGACCTCCTTGGCCAATCTGGGGCCACTAGAATCACCGGAATTCCTTGGGACTGGACTCTTTTCAATACCCTCGCCAGCATTGGAAACGGCGGGAAGACATAAAGCAGATTCCCCTCCCAGGGGATAGTCATTGCATCCACTGCTTCGGCTCGTGGATCTCTCGTCCTGGCATAGAACCTGGGTACCTGATGATTGGACCTTGATGCCATCAGGTCCACATCCGAAGTTCCCCACTTCAATGTAATCTGAAGAAATACCTGTGGGTTCAGGTTCCATTCCCCTTCCAGCAGCTCCTCCCTGCTCAGGAAATCGGCCTCGATATTCTCCACCCCTGGGATGAATATCGCTGACAACGCTGGAACATTCAGCTCCGCCCACAAGAAAATCCGGGAACCCTCTTACATGGCCAGCTTGCTGCGTGTGCCTCCCTGGTGATTCAGGTATGCCACAGCCGTGGCGTTGTCGGTCTGAATCTTCAAAGAAAGGCCCTGCAATCTTTCTCCTGCCAGAGATATAACTTTCCACACAGCTCGCAGTTCCAGGATGTTGATCGGCAAGGCAGACTCCTCCGAGGTCCATAAGCCCTGAAGGCGTAGGTCCAAAACCACCGCCCCCCAGCCCCTGAGACTGGCGTCGGTAGTCACTACCAGCCAGTCCCAGGACTGCAGAGACCGACCCCACTGAAGGGAATCCACCTGCATCCACCATTGCAGAGAAGACCGTGTCTCTGGAGACAACACTTTGTGCTCTGACTTCATGGTGTGAGTATTTCCTGACCAAGACGTCAGAATGTCCCACTGAAACACTCGGGAGTGGAACCTGGCAAACTGTAGCGTCTCGAAAGTCGCCACCATTTTCCCCAACAGTTTGAGACACCTCCAAACCGATGGACTCTGAGGCCCCAGGATCTCCCGCACCAAGGTGGCTATGTCCCTGGCCTTTGTTTCTGGCAGAAATACCCGATGTAGATGGGTATCCAGGACAACCCTCAGGAACTGTATTCTCTGTGACGGCACAAGCTGAGACTTTTTAAGTTTAAAAGCCATCCGTGAGTCTGCAAAAAACTGATGGCCTCTGCCAAGTGACTCTGCAAATTCTCCGCCGACTCTGCTTTGAACAGCAGGTCATCCAAATACGGAATCACCGTGATCCCTTTCAGGCGGAGAGCAGCCGCCATTACAGACATTATTTTGGTGAATACCTTTGGCGCTGTGGCCATACCGAAGGGCAACGCCTGAAATTGCAAATGCAGGTCTCCTATCGCAAACCTCAAGAGAGCCTGATGCTCCGGATGGATAGGGACGTGAAGATATGCGTCCTGAACATACATGGACGCCAAAAATTATCCCTGGTCCAAGCTTAGCAGCACAGACATTAGAGATTCCATCTTGAAATGGTCTACCCACAGATGGAGATTCAAAGACTTTAGACTTAAGATTGGTCTGAAAGACCCGTCTGGCTTGGGCACCAAAAACAGAGTGGAATAAAAGCCTTTCTTCCACTCCGCTCGAGGGACCGGGATCACCACACCTTTCTCTAAGAGAGACTGAGCCGCCCCCAAAAGAGCAACACGGAGCCGCGACTCCTTTGGCAGTGGTGTAGGGATGAATCTTCTCGGAGGAAAACCTTTGAAGGGAATTCTGTAACCCTGGGATACAATGTCTAGCACCCAGGAATCCCAGTCCAACAATGCCCACGCAGCCCTGAACCATCTCAGACGCCCCCCCACCTTGACCACCGCTGGGGTATTCCCCAGGTAGTCATGCGGAGGGCTTGTCCTCTACTTTGGTGCTTGGTTTCTTATGAAAGGAACCAAACTTTGACTTTGGGGCCTTGCCCCGGAGGACTGAAACTTTCCCCTAAAAGACTGTCCTCGAAAGGACGCACCCCCTCTAGGGGAGGGCCGAAAGGACGGCCTAAAAGCAGAAAACCTTGAGGCCTGTTTTGCTGCAGGAGCCGGCAGGAAAGTACTTTTGCCTCCCGTGGCCTGCTTAATAATCTCTTCCAGCTCTGAACCAAACAACAGCTTTCCTTTAAAAGCGAAAGCCTCTAAGGCCTTTTTTGATTCATTATCCGCTTCCCAGGCTTTAAGCCAAAGCACTCTCCTGGCGTTGACGGACACTGTGGAAACTCTGGAAGCCATTTTGAGAGCTTCCTCCTCAGCCTCAAGCACATCCTCCGCACCTGCTTTAAGCTTCTCAGCAAGCAGCAACACACATGGATCAGCATGTAAAATTGTACACAGGTCATTGGCCCACACAATCATGGCCTTAGAGACCCAGGCTGATGCTATAAGCGGGCGTACAGTGAAGCCTACCCCCTCAAATATTGCCTTGAGGTTACCTTCCAGCTTTTTGTCTACGGGTCCTTAAATGTTGCCCCCCCCCTGGACAGGTAGCACCGTGGCTTTAGAAAGCCGAGCCACAGAAGCATCTACCACTGGAACTTTTTCCCAGAGGTCTGCATGAGCCTCAGGCATGGGGTATAGACTTAAGAATCTCTTAGGCATCTGCAGCCTTTTTTTTTTTTTTTCAAAACGTTTTTATTAAAGTTTTGCATGTAATAGTAGTTGTACATAACTAAACATCAATCTCTTGTATTAAAACATTCAGCAAATAAAGTACATTACCCTATGAAAACTGTGCATAATTGGTATTTCTTTCCATGGGTGTATTCATGTCAGATGTATAACATTTCCTTTCTTCAATCCCTGAGAACCAACTTTTCCTATTGCACCACTTTCCCTTCTCAATATTTGACCCCTCTTTCTTATTTAGAGGTGTGTTCAAAAGAGTAACCCTTTAGTTTCCTCGTCTCTACATACATTCGCCTGATTACATGTCTAATACAACTTATTCCTTATGAATTTCAACAACCAATCAACTACCCCTACAACATTAACTACCCCCCCACCCCCCCTTGCCCACCCACAACTAAGACTCGGTGCGCCTCAACTATCTGTTAGTGATCTAAGCAGGTACCAGGTTGTGCCTTCAAACACCTTCATAACGTGTTTCCTTTCATTTTCCTCCATTGACGCTATGTATACCCCCCATTTAGCATGAAATTTCTTGACTCCTTCCTCCACCATCGGCAAAGTGGCTTTTCTATCAAAATACAACAGTTGCGTTAGCGTAGACTTAACATCATGTAATAATGGGGATGCTGAGGTAGTCCAGTTGCGTAAGATTACTTTCTTCGCAACTGTCACTATCATGGTGAGAAATGGAAACAATTCTGTTTTCCTGCCGTGAAGATTCCATTGTGAGAAATTCGCACATAACATAGCCAACGGATCTTTAACTAGGCGCAACCCACATATATTATTTATATACATCATCACCTTGTCCCAAAATTTTCTGACTCTCCCGCATTCCCACAAATGGTGGAAGAACGTTGCGTTTGAGCTTTTACATTTAAGACATATCCCCAGTTCTCCCGGGACAAAGTGCTTTCTTTGGGCTTGTGAGATATACGCTCTATGTAGCGTCTTTATGTGCACCTCCTGCAGCATGGCCGACTGCAACACCTTCAATGTTTTTCCCATGTGTTTATGTAATATATCTCCCGAGCCCACTCCCGGAATGTCTGCCTGCCACTTAAGCCCCATTGCTTGCCATACTGCTTCAGGTGTGACTGGTAGTATATCGCCATATATATACTTAATTCGGAATGGCCCAGTAGAGCTTAAAGCAAATACTTGCTGCATTACGTCTTGTCTTTCAGTGTCTATCATTGGGTTTCCTTTTGACTGAATAAAATGTCTGATTTGCAAATACATAAAAAAGTCCCTATTTGGTAAAGAGTATTTAGCTGAAAGCTCTTGAAATGAGAGCAAATGTCCCCCCGGGTCGAACACATCCTTAACTGCCAAAATTCCTTGTCTTTTCCATCTTTCATACCCCTTCTCTGTCATCCCGGGAGTGAATCCGGGGTTTCCCCAGAAGGTGTCATATTTTGTGTTTTGAAAGTTTCTGCCCATGCACTTGTTGATTGCCAACCATGCGGAGTATGTGTCCCTGACAATGATGTTATCCCGGACCTGCTGTGGCAACTTTGCCCGTGGAACGTGGAGCAATCCCGCCAAAGAATATGGTGAGACAGTTTCCTCCTCCAGAATTCTATGAGTATAGGAGCTAGTTCCCTGGAGCCAGTCCAGGGCATATCTCATGAAGACTGCCTGGCTGAAGGCCAACACATTTGGCATTCCTAACCCCCCATCTGCCTTTTTGAGGTATGTTTTAGATCTAGAAATCCGTGGTTTCTTGCCCTGCCACAAAAAAGAGAAGAAGGCCGTATTTATTTTCCCTATATCTTGCCTAGATACCCGGATTGGGAGCATTTGGATGTAATAGGATAGTTTGGGGAATACTATGGCCTGTAGTACCGCAGCTCTTCCCAGCAATGAGAGTGGCAGTTCCTTCCACCCCTCCAGCAACTTTCTGATATCTTCAATTATAGGGGAGAAGTTAATTTTGTATAAGTCTCTAATTTTGCCTGGAATATTTATGCCCAGATATTTAATGGTATCTGTACTAAGCTTGAAGGGAAGGGTATTTTGCGCGGAAAGCTCATCTGTCTGGGGCCCTAGCACCTGCAAAATCTCTGACTTGTGGAAATTTATCTTATATCCTGCAAAGGACCCGAACTCTTCTTTCAGTTTCCTGATGGCAGGTAAGGATTCCGTCAATTTTGATACAAAAAGAAGCATGTCATCAGCAAAGAGGCTGACCTTCAATTCTATTGCTCCCAATGTAATGCCCCTATAGTGTGTACTTTCTCGTAGAGCTATTGCTAAGGGCTCCAAGGCCAGAGCAAACAGCAACGGCGACAGTGGGCACCCTTGTCTCGTCCCTCTTTGGACCAGAAACGGGGGGGATATGTGACCATTACATGCCACCTGCGTGTATGGTTGTAAATACAGAGATTGTATAGTTCCGATGAAGGCCGGGGGAAATCCAAACCTCTTCATCGTTTCATATAGATGGTCCCAGGTGACCAGATCGAACGCCTTCTCAGCATCCATAGACAGAACGACCTGGTCACCTGAGCCCCCCTCCCTTCCCAACTGGTGGATCACGGTCAGCAATTTACGTACATTTACCACCGAGTGCCGACCACTTATAAATCCAGTTTGGTCCTCGGAGATAACTGTAGGCAAAATATGTTTCATTCTTTCGGACAATATTTTTGTGAACAATTTGTAGTCAGTGTTCAACAGTGAAATGGGCCTATACGAGCTCGGCTCCTCTGGGTCCCTACCAGGTTTCGGGAGTACCTTGACTACTGCTGAGTTAAAATACAATGGGGTTGGTTGGCCCTGCATTATAGCATTAAACACCTGCACCAAAATGTCTCCCACCCTTGCTTTCAGTATCTTGTAGAATTCCCCAGAGTATCCATCTGGCCCCGGGGCTTTAAGGGGTTTAAGCTTAGATATAGCTTGCGTTACTTCCTCTATTGTTATAGGCGCTACAATACGCTCCGCTGCGGAACTAGAAATTTTAGGTACTGAAATAGAAGCCCAAAAGTTTTCCTTCTTCTCCCGATTAATTTCCCCCTGGGAATATAGGTTTGAGTAAAATCCCCTAAGAGTATCAATGATATCAGATCCCCTATGTACCCTTGCGCCTCCCGAGGTTTTGAGGGATTTAATATATGCTGATGGCCTAGTGCCTCTCATTAAATTGGCCAATAGTCTCCCATTTTTATTACCATGTTTATAAAATTGGAAGTTTGTGTTGCTTATGCACCGCAATGTCTGAGATTCTAGCAGTGCCTCGAACTGAGTCTTGGCCTGGGAATATTTCTGTTTATGGACCAAGTTAGGGGATGAGCTATAGGTAGCGTATGTTGATGTTAGTAGTTCCTGGGCCTTGACTATGTCCTCAGATCTTTCCTTCCGATATTTCTTGACAAACGAGATTATTTCCCCTCTAAGCACCGCTTTAGCCGCCTGCCATTTTAAAAACGGATCTACATCATGTTCCATGTTGTTATGTTGATACTCCATCCACTTGGCCTCTAAAGCATCTCTAAAAGTTTTGGAGGACGCCAGATAAGAAGGGAATCGCCACTGACGATGTCCCCCTACATCTAGGGCTGTTTCCACTAGTACCCATATCACAGCATGGTCCGACAAACATATCGGTTCCATACCGGTATCGAGTAAGCGGCCGCAGAGACCCATGGATAGGAGTATGTAGTCAATGCGTGACATTGTTCCATGTGCCGCTGAGATACAGGAATATTCCCTGTCTGTGGGATGTAGCAACCTCCAGCCGTCTACCACCTGGAGCTGGGTTGCAATTTCACCTAACCCCAATGCTGGTTTTGCAGGGCTTCTTTTTGGTTTAGAGGATTTATCTAAGGACGGTTGGGCTACCATGTTAAAATCTCCCCCTATTATTAAGCGGGAATCTGCATATGGCATTAATTTTGTCAATAAGTGGGCAAAAATTTTTTTTGAGTATACATTGGGCGCGTACACACTGCACAGAACAAATTGTTCTTCGTGTATGGTCATCTCTACTACAACATAGCGTCCCTCCGGGTCTTTGATGATGTTGCTGACTACCACTCCCAGTGTTTTGCGTGACAGGACTACTACCCCTCTAGCTTTAGAGGTAAAGGAGGCATATGCCTCAACTTTAAACCCCAAGGCTCCCAATTTATCATGTTCACTATCAGTGAGATGAGTCTCTTGAAGTAGAGCTATGTCCGCCTTTTGTTTTCTAAGGTATAAGAGTAGTTTTTTCCTCTTTATCGGGGAATTAATGCCTCCCACGTTCCACGAGCAAAATTTTATATTAGCCATAACACATTAGCACTATGATACTTCCTAGACATTGACGCACCGAGTCCCCATTCCCACCCCCCTTTCCCCCCCCAACTTCCCCACAAAATATACATAGAACCCGGAAGGACAGGTCCCTGTGCCTTCCCCCCCTCCCCTCCAACAATAAGAACAAAAATAAATTTTCCCTTGAGAGAAAAACCTCTCAGAAAACACAGCAATATATTCCCTATTCCTGCAGCGAGGATTGAGCCCCACCAGTGAAGCTCCTCCCTCACCAACACCCCTGTTTTGGTATTTACCTGACTTCCTTTACCTCTACGCCCCTAGATTAAACCAGTTTCCCGGGCGGCGTAGCAGGGCCGGCACCCCTATTATCTAATTTCAATATATTATCAAACAGATCACAATCCCCCCAATATTAACCTTATAACATAACTATAACTGTATATATTAGTGTTAACTTTTCCACACTTATAACGGCAATAATATCTCCATGCGGCTGTCTTAAACTAGTAACATTGATAGGAGCATGCTCCTAAAATACCCATGCAGTCCCGCCGGACAACCTTGGCGTGAATCCATCAAGTCATATATATCACATGCATGTTCTCACGGCTGTGCAGTTTCTGCAAATTCCATCCTGAGATATGCTCTCGCATCGGCCGCTGTAGAGAAGTCTCTGAAGGTGTCCCCCTCAAAGACCCTAAGCCTGGCTGGGTAAAGCAGTGCGAATTTCTTCTTTTCTGCGATTAATTTAGAGCAAATGCTGGTGAACTCCTTTCTGGCCCTAGTCACCTCAGCAGAATAGTCCTGAAACAGGTGCAACTTGTGGCCTTCCCACTGTAATGTTCTCTGCTTGCGTGACGCTGTCCATAATATTTCCTTATGCAGGTAGCTCAAGCATTTAAAAATTGTGACTCTGGGTCTCACATTTACCCCCTCCTTTTCAGGTCCCAATCTGTGGGCTCTTTCTATGACCATATCAGTGCAATCACTCTCTACCCCCAACAATGTAGGCAGAGTGTTGCGGACAAAGTGTTGCAGAGCGGGGCCCCGCACTGTCTCTGGGAGTCCCACAAGCCTGAGGTTAGATCTTCTCGACCTATTTTCAAGGTCGTCAACCTTGTTGGTGAGGGCATACACAGTTTTCTGGAGGGCGGCATTGTGATCCTTCAATTCTTGTACCTCATGGAAAACCACTCCAACTTGTGACTCATTATGGGAAACCCTCTGTGAGAGTTGTGAAATGTGTCCCTTCAGGTCATTAAAGCTCACATGAAATGCTGCTGCCTGTTCTTTAAACATAGGCGCAATGGTTGCTTTAATAGCTTTTACCATGCTTTGGTATGCTGCAGTGTCCCTGTCTTCCTCCTCTCTGGTTATGTCCCGCAGTAAGCATTCAGGGGTACCCTGGAGTGAGTGGGCAAGGGAGTCTGAGGTGCCCAGTACCTGTAGCTGCACTGTCTGTTGCTGGCAGGGTTGTCCGGGCGAGTGCTGTGCCTCAGAGCGTGATCCTCCTGCTGCAGGGGACGGAGGTGTGGCCGCCATCTTGGGCTGCTGTAGCTGCTGCTTCACTGCGGTGCGACGGCTCTGGCGCTTCGGCATGGGAGAGAGAAACCTCTCCATGCACCGCGCCCAGCTCTCCTTATGTTCTGCCTCCGAATGAGGAGCAGGGGGACAGCAATCCGGCGAGGTAGGGGTGCCGCCCACGGAGCTCAGCTCTCACGCGGCCGTCTTGTAGTGAGCCGGAACCGGAAGTCTAAGCCGTGACATGTTAAGGGCAGGCAACGGGGAACATGAGCCTGGTCAAATCATCTGATGAAAAGACATCCTTATGGAAGTAGCGACCAGTATTAGAGATGGGTGCTGCACAGGTCTGACACCAGTAGCACAGGGCTGGTCCCCCATGCAGCAGCTGCTGCAGCTCGTTCACAGGTGAGATATCTGCAGGTCCAAGCTGCCCCCATAGGCACCCAGCAACACCCAGACAGCTCTTAGTCTCCCTACAGTGTATTACCCCCGCAGGAGGCTTAGCCCAGAAGCAGCAGGAGCAGGCAGCTGTATATATAATCCCAACCTGCCACCTCCAAGATGGCCGCCGCGGGGACAGTGAGAGGGAGAGACCCGGGTCTCTCACAGAATTTTCAGCTCCCTGGGTGGACAGGTAGGTCTGAGCAGGCAGTGCCAGGTGGGGGGCAGGTGTAGGCACCTCCAGAGTGGCCAGCTGATGGTCCGCGGCGATTTGCGCTGCCGCGATTCGGGCCTGGAGCCCGCCGCCGGGTGCAGTCTAAATTGAGGCCGCGGCTTGAGGCAATGTGTAGGCCGCAACCTGCAGGAAGGGATTTCTCCCTCCCCCGGCCCCGCAGCACACTCACCCAGGTACCGGAGGGTCCCCGCCGGGCTGGAGAACACGCAGGGGCCTGCCGGGGTGTCCCAGGAGAAGGTTTTTGATGGAAGGAGCAGGAGCCCTTGAAAAAAGCGTCCTGTGTCCTTCCCGTGCAGGCCACGCCCCCATCTGCAGCCTTTTATCGGGTGTTTTCCAAGCCCCTTCCAATAGATCCTGTAAACCTTCATCCGCAGGAAAGGTAACAGTTTCCTTACGCTGCCTTTTAAAAACACCCTTTGCAGGAGTTTTATCCTCCACAGACAAATTCAAAGCCTGCTTAACAGCAGTAATCAAGTCCTCCACCCCTGAGGCTGAAGACTCTTCAGAATCATCACCCTGATCCCAGGGGATGTCTGTGTACTCTCCCTCCTCTTCAGCAACAAGCAATGGCACTGAATAAGACCTTTTAGGGGTCCCCAAAGTGTCACCATCAAATTTGTCTAATAAATCATTAAACCTGCTGATCCCCTTAGCAGTACCCTGCATGACCTGTAAGAAGCTAGGATCTGCCTGGGTCAGAGGCAAGGAGCCAGAGGACTGCTGAGATGATGACATAGGTCTCGGGGAAGCTACCAACACATCACTCTGCCTGTCCAGCAATTGCACTAAGGCATTAACAGACCTGCCCAGGGCACTGGCCCAAGCAGGCTCCGATTGCTCTACCCTCTGGGGTTCACTCCCCATGGGTCTCACAGCAGCGCAAGTAATACACAAGCCCCCCTTGGCCATCTGCTCAGGAGCAAATTTCAGTGTACAAACACTGCAAGCGCTTAATGCATTAAGGGCTTCCTCCCCCAAAGCCACAGACTGTTGCTCAGACATGATGTTCTACAAATAACACAGTCACAGCGCACACTGTACAGGCGTTTTATACAGAGCCAATGTACCCAGTCACTTATCTGTCTGAAGCCTTCAGAAGTGGGGAAACGATGCCCAGGAAATACAATCACTCTGCCAGGATCTGTCAGCCAGCTCAGCTCCGCTGCAAGCGTTCCGAATGGCGCCAAAACAGAGTGAGGGAAGAGACCAAGTCCCTGATGCTGTGGGGTCCGTGACTTCTGGCGCCAACCACCCCCAGACAGCCGCTCCCATTGCAGGATCTCCAAGTTCCAGTATCTCCCCCTCAGCTGGGGACCACTTGGAACAAGCCTGTAACACACTGCTGTCCTCTCATATAGTAAGCTCCGCATCACGGAGCGCCTGTCCCCCATGATCCCCACCTAGGGTGAAGCCGGTTTCAGAGCGCTCCGGAGCCCAGGCAGCTTCTTAATAGAAGCTGTAAGCGCTGCACAGGGAGGCCAGACAGCGTCTCCCCTGTGCACAGCGAGCTGACAGGACGCGATTCTGTCAGCTCCTGCTGCGCTAGCAGAGTGAGGATTCACTATGAGAATCCTCACACTGTGCCTACCTAGCTAGTGTAAAAGTTAATAACATAAAAAACTCCTAACTAACTCTAATCCTTTGGCTGCTCCCGCAGCCCGTTAGAATAGCACCCACTCCAGTGGGCACCTAACACGAACTGAGGAGTCTGGGATGCAGAAGGGAGGAGCCTACCCTCCAAAAGCTTTAGGATAGGTGCCTGGCTCCTACGGACTCTCCTACATCCCAATGTTGAGCTGTGTCACCAGGACCATTGAAAGAGAAATAAAATGTCATTGGCTAATTTTTCAGTCTTGTGCGATCGACTTCCTGCTACGATTCTCTGTGTGATGGCTGATGGGACAAGGTAAGACTCCCGAATATTCAGAATCTATGTTCACCATTGGGGTCCATCTAGCAGTCCAACAGCAGGTGTACCACCTTTTGCTGCAGCACGTTTGTTGGTACCATTAGGGAGCCATCCTGTCCCCCATTACAGGGGACAGGATCACAGCTCCTCAGAGCTCTATTGAAAGAGCAGGGGGTTACATTGTAAACCGGATGAGAACCAAACAGGTACTACTGTACATGCAGGTGCCCCTTCACGGCTTGGAGCCCAGAGGCAGGTGTCTCCTTTACTATAAATTATTAAATTTCCACCTTGTTTTACGGTTTATTTATTACAGTTTGCTATAGAACTTTTGCGCTTTGTAATTGGAACTAGTGATAAACCAAAGTGGGTAGTTACAGAGTCACAGTGGAAGGAGGGCCCTGCTCGCAGGCTTACACTCTATGGGATAAAAGAATGTGATACACAGGCACAGGTGTTATATGTTGCATAATGGTCACAAGATTGCAGAGGGTCCGGGTGGGCTGTATGAGACAGTGACCCAGCGATGTTGGCCGGGGGTCAGGAGGAGACACACAATAAGTGAGGACTGTATGGAGGGGATATGATTGGACAGGAAAGGTTTATGAAGATAAGATGGGTCTTGAATATGATAAGATGCATAAAGAGGGTAGTTTTCAGGGAACATTCAGGGATTAGAGGAGACTTATTGGGGGTGGGTGCAGCCCAAAGAAAGTCCTATGAGATAAGGTACATTTTTGTCATCAGGTTTATGGCCTTATGTGTAAGGAACAGTATTTATGTTGCATACGGTAGAACACAGGTAACCAATGGAGAGACTGACAGAGCAGATTCGGGAACGATAAACATATGACGAGGAAGATGAGCCGCCGCTGCATTCAGCACGGACTGTAGTGGTGAGAGTCTGTATTGGGGAAGACCAGTAAGGAGATTATTGCAATAACCAATGCGGGAGATGATGAGAGCAGGGATTAGCAGTGTCCTGTGTGATGTATGGTCATCTTCCTTATCTGGGACGGTGCTGTGCGGTATATTGATGATATACATATTTGGGAGGTTAGTGACAATGTGGTGTTCTTAGTGTACAGTGATGCTGACATCTTATTACATAAATTCCAGTCTTATATTGATGACATCCAGTCCAACTATGTATGTGGATGGTAATGTAACTATAACAAGTTATATACAGCATCATCTACATGTGTTTCATGGCCGTTATCTCCTGACGTTTAACAAGAGACTTCCGTGTAAGGTTTGGAGCATTATGAACAAGAAAGTGGTTTCTCCACATTGTGACTTCTCTGATGTTTAACAAGTTCTGATTTCCGTATAAAACATTTCCCACAATCAGAGCACGGAAATGGTTTCTCACCTGTGTGACTTCTCTGATGTATAACAAGATTTGAGTTCCGTGTAAAACATTTCCCACACTCAGAACATGGAAATGGCTTCTCACCTGTGTGACGTCTCTGATGTATAACAAGAAATGATTTCTGCGTAAAGCACTTCCCACACTCAGAGCAGGAAAATGGGCTCTCCACTGTGTGACATCTCTGGTGTCTAACAAGTTCTGATTTCTGTGTAAAACATTTCCCACACTCAGAACATGAAAATGGTTTCTCACCTGTGTGACATCTCATATGTACAAATAGACTTGATTTTTGTGGAAAACGTTTCCCACACTCAGAACATGGATATGGCCTCTCACCTGTGTGACTTCTCTGATGTATAACAAGAAATGAGTTCCGTGTAAAACATTTCCCACACTCAGAACATGGAAATGGCTTCTCACCTGTGTGACTTCTCTGATGTATACTAAGATATGAGTTCTGTTTAAAACATTTCCCACACTCAGAACATGGAAATGGCTTCTCACCTGTGTGAGTTCTCTGATGTCGAACAAGTTCAGCTTTAGACGTACAACATTTCCCACACTCAGCACATGCATTTCGTTTCCCTCCTGACTTAGCTGGTTGATCATTAATGAGTGGTGTGTTCTGTTGAACATCTATAGAGCAGGTATATACTTTATCTACTGTCGGACCTGTAATAGGTGTAACAATAACTGGGATATCAGCAGAACACTGGGCGCGATTAGAGGGATCACATGGTATGTCTGCACTGGGAGGTACTGGGTGTATAATGGGGGTGTTGGGGTTTTGTCCTGGAGAACATCGTGTGATATCTTCTATGTTACCATCTGGAGATAAGAGATGTCTGGCTGAGATATTCCTTCTGTTACATCCATCTGCTGGGAATATAATAATATATGTCACTAGTAACGTTTCCCTGTAACGTCCCCAAATACCAACAAATGGCTAAATTCAGGTGCAGGTAAAAACGTTCCCACCTCCCAAACCCAGCACCTACATAGGGGCTGATAGCTGCTATTGTATGAGATGCGTACAGTTTTTTGAGTGGTTCCCGCACAGGATTTTCGCCGTGACCCTAATATACTTCTGGTCACAATACAGGGCGAATGTAATTTCAAATTTATCCAAATCCCAATTACATAACCTGATGTTTAATTCAGTGTCAAGAAATTCAAAAGGGTTGGGAGGTGCTCCCCTGAGTCAGAGAGAACATATACAAAACAGGTAGAAAAAGAATACTCTTTTTTGGGGGCACACTTGTAACAAATGGTGTATGTGTGAAACAATTAAACTGTAAGATCGATGAGTGGTTAATCAAGTAAAACTTAACTTTTAATTAATTCTATTTATAAGATAGGGTATTCACAGAACATAAGATACACAAAGGACACACAAAAAGACATACAAACACTGGTTAAAAGGGCAATTCTACCGCCGAGACGGGGGTACTTAGTCACACCCCTAAATGCAGTGACTAAATTGTCAAGTGACTAAGCTGAGAGAAATTTCAAATAGGCTCAAATAAACAAAGTACTCTACTTAATTAAACTAAAAACGTCTATTTATCAAATGTGTTCAAATTAACACTTCAACAATTTATCAGTTTAGAATAACTGGCCACTACTCAGACCACAATGGGGATTTCAATATCCGCCTGTCTGAGTGTTTGATGTTTCAAGTTGATCTGATTATATGCTGAGGAAATGGCAATGTTCAAAAAGAAACAGTGCTAGCAATACTTTTCAGACAATGTAACAATGTTATAGTACTTTTGTATAAATTCTAAGAGCGTATGAATGTACCCAGGCACGCTGCAATGGATTCATAGCCTCTTCACAGATATAGAAAGAATCAAAAAGAGAATTGCAGAATGGCCACAATATCTGTTTTCTCACCCTGTTTCTGCTGTCTCATCATCATGTATAGAAATATAGTGGATGATCGATGAGAGAACAGGGGAGAGATAATGTATTGCCTGAGGAAAGGTCTTTCTGCTGTTCCTGTTGACAGTCTTAGATTATGGCTGTTGCGTATTTTCAGCAGAGCAGCCTTTTACCAAGCCTGTACCAGCGAATGAGAGAAGACTAAAGAGATTTGTAGTTTTAGAGAGATAAAAGTTTAGAGAGGTAAAGTAAGCACATAATAAGTATTAAACCTGAGGAGAGGTCAGTTTTTAGGGTAGGAAAGTGTCTAAGTTAACCTTTAACCCCTTCCCGACATTGCCTTTTAAGGTAATTTTTTTTTTTTTTTTCCTCCTTGTGTTCAAATAAGCGTAACTTTTTTAATTTTCCGGCTATATAGACACATGAGGGCTTTTTTTTTGCGGGACAAGTTGTACTTTCTAATGGTACCATTTACTATACCGTATAATATTCTGGGGAATCAGGAAATAATTCAATGTGGGGTAAAAAAAAAAAAAAACGCAATTCCACAATTTTGCGCTGGTTACGGTTTTTTTGGAGTTCATAGTTCGTTTAAAATGATGGGTTATCTTTATTCTATGGGTCGTTACGATTCCGGTAATACCAAACTTATATAGTTTTCGTTACATTTTACCACTAAAAAAAAAAATAGAAAATGTTACGGTTTTTCGAATTTGCGTCGCGTCGCCATGTTCTGCGGCTTATAACTTTTTTATTTTTCCACCTACGGACCTGGGTGAGGGCTCATTTTTTGCGGGCTGAAGTGTACTTTTTAATTAATACCATTATGGGATATGGGCGACTTTCTGATCTCTTTTAGTTATTTTTTTTTGGGTACGCGATGCGACCAAAAAGCGTAGTTTTGGCGTTGGGGATTATTTTCCGTTTACGCCTTTAACCGTGCGGGATAACTAATGTTATATTTTAATAGATCGGACTTTTAGGAACGCGGCGATACCAAATATGTTTATTTTTTTTATTATTTATTTATTTTTATTTGGGAAATGGGGAAAGGGGGGTGATTTGAACTTTTAATATTTTATTATTTTTTTTTTATTTTTAAACTTTATTTTTTTTTTTTTTTTACTTTTACTACAAGGCCCCCTAGTGTACTTGACCACTAGGGGGCGCGATCGCCTGTACTAGGTTCAGCCATAGAGCTCTATGGCTGAACGTAGTGATTTTTTGCACTTCCTATTACATCCTGCCTGAGGCAGGATGTAATAGGTATGAATACACGGACAGCACAGGGGTCTACATTAGACCCCTGGCTACCATGGCAACCGATCGGCACCCTCCGATCGCGCTGCGGGGGGCCCCGATCGGCGCCGGAGGGGGGCGCCCCCCCCTCCGATCAGCTATTTAAGCACTGCGGGCGCTTTGCCCGCGGTGCTTAAAGGGTTAAACGGCCGCGATCGGCGAACTCGCCGCTCGTGGCCGTGAGAGCAGGGACATGGCTGTAATATACAGCCATTACCTGCTCTCTATCAAGCCAGCTCACTCCGTGAGCTGGCTTGATTCACCCCCAACCGACATATGGCGTAAATGTACGTCATATGTCGGGAAGGGGTTAAATGCTCCCTACAACCTCAATCATCATGAGTCAGAGGATGATTGTTAAGGTGGTATATGGGAACAGACGGGGCATATAAGACAGAAAGAAGATTGGCCACTGGGACCCTTCTGCTGCTCAAGTATACCCGGCCTCAAAGGCACTGATGCTAATATGGCAGTGCAGTGAGATTTATGGCCGACCCGTGAGTGAGAGAGGGTTTAAAAGGGAAAGAATAGAGGTAAATTGTATTACAAATAAATATCACAAAGCTTATTTTTTCTCTTATATCTGTGGTGATGTTCTGTGACATTAATCACGTTTCAGAGGTCCCAGCAGACGTCTGTACAGGATTCACTTGGTTTGGTGCCAAGTGTTTAAATCTCCATCAGAGGAGCACGGTAACAGTCAGGCAGCATGCAGCGGGTATTGGCAGCCGTAGTGACCTTTGGGAGAATCTCCGGTTATGCGTGAAGCGGGGTGCGCTCAGTGAGCGTGGAGTCTTGTGTCCCAGAAACAGCCCGTGTAGATTCACAGCGTGGCAGCGGGCGTCAGGTACTTGTAACGGCTCCTGACAGAAATCTGGTCAGGCGTCGGGTACTTGTAACGGCTCCTGACAAAAAGCCGGTCAGGCGTCGGGTACTTGTAACGGCTCCTGACAAAAAGCCGCTCAGGCGTCGGGTACTTGTAACGGCTCCTGACAAAAAGCCGCTCAGGCGTCGGGTACTTGTAACGGCTCCTGACAAAAAGCCGGTCAGGCGTCGGGTACTTGTAACGGCTCCTGACAGAAAGCCGGTCAGGCGTCGGGTACTTGTAACGGCTCCTGACAAAAAGCCGGTCAGGCGTCAGGTACTTGTAACGGCTCCTGACAGAAAGCCGGTCAGGCGTCGGGTACTTGTAACGGCTCCTGACAAAAAGCCGGTCAGGCGTCGGGTACTTGTAACGGCTCCTGACAGAAAGCCGGTCAGGCGTCGGGTACTTGTAACGGCTCCTGACAAAAAGCCGGTCAGGCGTCAGGTACTTGTAACGGCTCCTGACAGAAAGCCGGTCAGGCGTCGGGTACTTGTAACGGCTCCTGACAAAAAGCCGCTCAGGCGTCGGGTACTTGTAACGGCTCCTGACAAAAAGCCGCTCAGGCGTCGGGTACTTGTAACGTAAGATTCAACTTGGAAAAAGATCTGAAACTATATGGTCGAAAACTGCTTCTTAAAAAAATCTTTATGAATAAGAGCAACAACTGGAAGGATATGAATGATGTGGAACTATCAGAAGAAGAAATGATAGCTATGATCACCCTAGAGGAACTTATGGAAGAATCCGAGGGTCACCAAACTATTGACATCAATGCAAAACCCACTTGCAAGAAAAAAAATCGACATTCACCCCACAGGACTCAATATGCCCTGAAGTAGTGATATTTATCAATCTGGTCTCTAAGGAATTCGACAAGATATACACTAACCGTAAACTACACAAGACCCCCTATAACCTGAGTAAGGAAGAGTGGCTTGTTCTCAAAAACATACAAGGATGCCAGGATGTTGTGATTAAGCCCTCTGACAAAGGGGAAAATTGTGTGATCTGGCCCAAGGACATGTATACCTCTGAGGCATACAAACAACTGAACAACACGAACTGTTATAAACCCATCATGCTCAATCCCCTGAGCATCATTCAGTCAAGTATGAAGCAATCCTCAGGAGAGGTCTCCGGGAAGGTGCGATCACCAAAAAAGAACACGAATACCTATGGGTGCAGAACGCAAAAATTGCAACACTATACCTATTCCCCATGGTACACAAAAATCCATCGACACCGCCTGGTAGACCTATCGTTTCAGGCATTGGTTGCCTATCAGAGAAAGCGAGCATCTTTTTAGACCTGCACTTAAGAAAATATGTACTGGAATTGCCTTCATACACACGTGACACTACAGACATCTTGAAGAAAATCAATGAAATCACGCTAAATGAAGGACAGTTACTTGTTGGTTTAGATGTTAAATCCCTATATACCAGCATCAACCATAACAACGTTATTCACGCAGTAAGATACTTTCTCAATATGGAAGATTTCGGTGCCTTTCAAGATTTCCTGCTGGAACTCATGGATTTTGTCCTTAATTTAAATTTTTTGACATTTGACGGTAAATTCTACCTCCAGACCAGGGGCACCGCAATGGGGGCAGCCTGTGCACCGACGTATGCCAACTTGTACTTAGGCTGGTGGGAAAAGGAGATGGTCTTTTCTGAAGCAAACGAAAAATATTCCAAACATGTCAATCTTTGGTGCCGGTATATAGATGATATTGTGTTGATTTGGGACGGCGAAAGACAGCTGCTGGAAGAATTCTTAACAAATCTTAACACCAACAACCTTAATCTAAGGCTCACATCTGAGATTAGTAACACAAAGATCTCATTCCTGGACCTTAAGATCTATAAAAGCACCAATGGCAAGGTCGAGACCAAACTATTCAGAAAAAGCACGGCAACAAACAGCGTCCTACACCAAACTAGCCACCATTTTCCACCCACGGTAGAGAACATCCCCAAAGTGGAATTCCTTAGGCTACGAAGAAATGTATCTGATGATACTATATACAAACATCAATGTAAGGAACTCACACAAAGACTGAAGGATCGGGGATATAGCAACAGGTCATTGAAAAGAGCACAGAAGTCCACCAATGCCATCAACAGGGATACTCTAATCTTCAAATCAGACGGTTACATTGGGCAGGACGTAACAAATGAATCTAAACCATGATTCATAACCAACAATGGAGGTCCATTAAACAATGCCTCCAAAAATTCTGGCACGTCTTATTATCAGACGAGGATTTGGCAAAGATCATTGGCACTGATATTGCCATCAGTTGGAGACGATCGCCCAATCTGAGAGACCATCTGGTGACTAGCCACTATACAAGAACTAAACCAAGACCTCCAATACTCCTGGGTTCCTACCCATGTGGTCTATGTAAAGCATGCCAATACATGCTGAGGACAAAGGAAACACAGGATAGATATGGCAGTTGCAAGAAAATTAACCACTACATCAACTGCAGCACAAAAGGTGTGATTTACTGCGTAACATGCAAATGTGGGTCCCAATATGTGGGCATGACCAGCCGGATGTTAAAAAAACGCATCCTGGAACATATAGGAACCATTAGAAATGCGGGTACAGATGTGGCCAGATTTACACAACTGACATCTGTAGCCCGACACTTCTATTACAAGCACAATGGAGACTTGAGTTATTTCAAGGCATATGGCCTTGAAGCCATTCACCTTGGCATCAGAGGAGGAGATCTCACAACAGAACTCTTGAAGAGAGAGAGCGTTTGGACGTTCATGCTCAATACTCTGGTTCCCAACTTCAATTCCTTCCTGTGACCCTCAACATAACTGAACATTGACAATCCAAAAACCTCAAGCGTATAAACAATTCCTCCTTAACTCAAACCAATTCAAAGTATGCAGAATCATAATCATACCTATCAAACCAAGTGAATATACTATCCTGCCATCTCATAATCATACATATCCTAGTAACGTCACCTCTTCTATGGTTGTCCAGCAATTCAACTCCCCTCAGATCTTCTCTCAGATCTCAATTCATTCCACTTTGATTTGGTCACCAAGGTCACCCACTATCATAAATCTCCAACAATTAATGCCCCTTCAATCCCTTCCGGTTGTACAACCCTAATCCTGACTCACCAATATAGTTAAATAAACTATTAATAATTAATTCCCTATAAAATACACCAAGTTGTTTTATTTGTTTTCTCCTGACAGATAATAATTTGATAAAACACCTTCAAATTTTCAAAATGATCAAGGAGATACTACCCAATTATATTAGTAAAATGACCCCAAATCCCTAGACATCTCATTCCAACAATCCTTGGTTGCAGCTGCAAGGAGCAGAATAATTATCCTTCACTCTATCTAAATAAAAATTAAAATAAAGATCCCAATAGTAATACAAATAGAAATATTTATTTTGTATTTTATTTATTTATATTTCTCATTATTATGATCATCGTTGTTCAAGCATCGTGCAATATGCATCCCTCCTTCTCCCCCGTTTTTACACACCCAATTCACGCAGGTATCAACTTAACACAATATCTCCAATTATAAATATCACTAGCTAAAGTGAACAAACTCCCTGGAGCCTCTGGAGAACCCACCCACCAATGCTCGGAGGGATTACTCTAGCACAATCATGCATGTGCCTCTCAGTATCTTCATGTCTCTATAGAATTTGTCTCTCCCCCTTTCCGTTATCAATTTAGCGATTATTCTTAATGATCACAACTTGGCTTCATATCTCTCTCCGTTCGCTCAATACTATATTGTAAACACAATTATGAGATTTTTAGATGAATTATCTAGATGATTTATTATTGCTATTCCTGAACTTCTATTTATGAATCCTCTACATCCTCTATAGTAGGTCCTCATCGACTTCTCAAATTCCGCTCAATACAATACTATATTGTAAACACAATTATGACATTTTTAGATTAATTATCCAGAGGATTTACTGTTGTTATCCTTGTATTTTCTATTTATTAATCCTCTATTTCTTCTATAGGTCCTCATCAGCTTCTCTAATTTAATATATTCATTTATACTCATTATGCTTTAATACTGTATTCTATTATTCACTACTGTCCTATGTGCTTATAAACTCGGTAATACAGAAGCTCCTACACATAGACTTACATTAATACTTTCAAATTATAGAGTACTCAGCCCAATGGTTTTTCCTGGACACTTAATTCCAATTAATTGACCAATTGTTCAATTACCGATTTGAACCTAGAGCTATAAAATCACTGTAACTTCTGTGGCCTCAACAGGATGCGATCAAGCCCCTGGGAGGGGCGAAACGAGTCTCCTCGCCACCCGGCAATCTACACTGCACCCCTGATGCGCTAAGCTGCTGACCGGCTCTCTGTCTGACAGTGCTCACAGAAGCCGCAACAAGTACCCGACGCCTGAGCGGCTTTCTGTCAGGAGCCACTACAAGTACCCGACGCCTGAACGGCTTTCTGTCAGGAGCCACTACAAGTACCCGACGCCTGAGTGGATTTCTGTCAGGAGACGTTACAAGTACCCGACGCCTGAGCGGCTTTCTGTCAGGAGCCGTTACAAGTACCCGACGCCTGAGCGGCTTTCTGTCAGGAGCCGTTACAAGTACCTGACGCCTGAGCGGCTTTCTGTCAGGAGCCGTTACAAGTACCCGACGCCTGAGCGGCTTTCTGTCAGGAGCCGCAACAAGTACCCGACGCCTGAGCGGCTTTTTGTCAGGAGCCGTTACAAGTACCCGACGCCTGAGCGGCTTTCTCTCAGGAGCCGTTACAAGTACCCGACGCCTGAGCGGCTTTCTGTCAGGAGCCGTTACAAGTACCCGACGCCTGACCGGCTTTCTGTCAGGAGCCGCTACAAGTACCCGACGCCTGAGCGGCTTTTTGTCAGGAGCCGTTACAAGTACCCGACGCCTGAGCGGCTTTCTCTCAGGAGCCGTTACAAGTACCCGACGCCTGAGCGGCTTTCTGTCAGGAGCTGTAATAATAATAAATAAACTTTGTTTATTTGAGCCTATTTGAAATTTCTCTCAGCTTAGTCACTTGACAATTTAGTCACTGCATTTAGGGGTGTGACCCCCGCCTTGGCCGTAGAATTGCCTTTTTAACCAGTGTTTGTATGTCTTTTTGTGTGTCCTTTGTGTATCTTATGTTCTGAGAATACCCTATCTTATAAATAGAATTAATTCAAAGTTAAGTTTTACTTGATTAACCACTCATCGATCTTACAGTTTAATTTTTTCACACATACACCATTTGTTACAAGTGTGCCCCCAAAAAAGAGTATTCTTTTTCTACCTGTTTTGTATATTGTATGAGATACACCAGCGAGTGCAGGGAGGAGACTGGTCAGATCTCTGGGCTGGTAACACACAGTGACAGGATGTGAGGGGGAGAGCAGGAGTATAATAGGGGCTGATGGCTCCTGATGTATGAGATACACCAGAGAGTGAGGGGAGGAGACTGGTCAGATCTCTGGGCTGGTAACACACAGTGACATGATGTGAGGGGGAGAGCAGGAGTATAATAGGGGCTGATGGCTCCTGATGTATGAGATACACCAGAGAGTACAGGGGAGGAGATTGGTCAGATCTCTGGACTGGTAACACACAGCGACATGATGTGAGGGGGAGAGCAGGAGTATAATAGGGGCTGATGGCTCCTGATGTATGAGATACACCAGAGAGTGCAGGGAGGAGACTGGTCAGATCTCTGGGCTGGTAACACACAGTGACATGATGTGAGGGGGAGAGCAGGAGTATAATAGGGGCTGATGGCTCCTGATGTATGAGATACACCAGAGAGTGAGGGGAGGAGACTGGTCAGATCTCTGGGCTGGTAACACACAGTGACATGATGTGAGGGGGAGAGCAGGAGTATTATAGGGGCTGATGGCTCCTGATGTATGAGATACACCAGAGAGTGAGGGGAGGAGACTGGTCAGATCTCTGGGCTGGTAACACAGTGACATGATGTGAGGGGGAGAGCAGGAGTATAATAGGGGCTGATGGATCCTGATGTATGAGATACACCAGAGAGTGCGGGGAGGAGACTGGTCAGATCTCTGGGCTAGTAACACAGTGACATGATGTGAGGGGGGAGAGCAGGAGTATAATAGGGGCTGATGGCTCCTGATGTATGAGATACACCAGAGAGTGCGGGAGGAGACTGGTCAGATCTCTGGGCTGGTAACACACAGTGACATGATGTGAGGGAAGAGCAGGAGTATAATAGGGGCTGATGGCTCCTGATGTATGAGATACACCAGAGAGTGCGGGGAGGAGACTGGTCAGATCTCTGGGCTGGTAACAGACAGTGACATTATGTGAGGGGGAGAGCAGGAGTATAATAAGGGCTGATGGCTCCTGATGTATGAGATACACCAGAGAGTGCGGGAAGGAGACTGGTCAGATCTCTGGGCTGGTAACAGACAGTGACATGATGTGAGGGGGAGAGCAGGAGTATAATAGGGGCTGATGGCTCCTGATGTATGAGATACACCAGAGAGTGCGGGGAGGAGACTGGTCAGATCTCTGGGCTGGTAACAGACAGTGACATGATGTGAGGGGGAGAGCAGGAGTATAATAAGGGCTGATGGCTCCTGATGTATGAGATACACCAGAGAGTGCGGGAAGGAGACTGGTCAGATCTCTGGGCTGGTAACAGACAGTGACATGATGTGAGGGGGAGAGCAGGAGTATAATAGGGGCTGATGGCTCCTGATGTATGAGATAAACCAGAGAGTGCGGGGAGGAGACTGGTCAGATCTCTGGGCTGGTAACACACAGTGACATGATGTGAGGGGGAGAGCAGGAGTATAATAGGGGCTAATGGCTCCTGATGTATGAGATACACCAGAGAGTGCGGGGAGGAGACTGGTCAGATCTCTGGGCTGGTAACACACAGTGACATGATGGCAACAGACTCCAGATCAGGAAAGATTTCACCAACATTAGTCTGTAATAAGTGTTTATTACTCACCTGTGCTGATATCTGTAGGGATCTCCTCCTCCTTACACTGGTGATCACCTCTCACATACGTCTCTTCTTCTCCCTCTGTATCTTCTGCCTTCATATCAGTCACATACGTCTCTTCTTCTCCCTCTGTATCTTCTGCCTTCATATCAGTCACATACGTCTCTTGTTCTCCCTCTGTATCTTCTGCCTTCATATCAGTCACATACGTCTCTTCTCCCTCTGTATCTTCTGCCTTCATATCAGTCACATACGTCTCTTCTCCTCCCTCTGTATCTTCTGCCTTCATATCAGTCACATACGTCTCTTCTTCTCCCTCTGTATCTTCTGCCTTCATATCAGTCACATACGTCTCTTCTCCTCCCTCTGTATCTTCTGCCTTCATATCAGTCACATATGTCTCTTCTTCTCCCTTTGTATCTTCTTCCTTCATATCAGTCACATATGTCTCTTCTTCTCCCTCTGTAGCTTCTGCCTTCATATCAGTCACATACATCTCTTCTTCTCCCTCTGTACCTTCTGCCTTCATATCAGTCACATACGTCTCTTCTCCTCCCTCTGTATCTTCTGCCTTCATATCAGTCACATACGTCTCTTCAACTCCCTCTGTAGCTTCTGCCTTCATATCAGTCACATACGTCTCTTCTCCTCCCTCTGTATCTTCTGCCTTCATATCAGTCACATACGTCTCTTCTTCTCCCTCTGTATCTTCTGCCTTCATATCAGTCACATACGTCTCTTCTTCTCCCTCTGTATCTTCTGCCTTCACATCAGTCACATACGTCTCTTCTCCTCCCTCTGTATCTTCTGCCTTCATATCAGTCACATACGTCTCTTCTTCTCCCTCTGTATCTTCTGCCTTCATATCAGTCACATACGTCTCTTCTTCTCCCTCTGTATCTTCTGCCTTCATATCAGTCACATACGTCTCTTCTTCTCCCTCTGTATCTTCTGCCTTTATATCAGTCACATACGTCTCTTCTCCCTCTGTATCTTCTGCCTTTATATCAGTCACATACGTCTCTTCTTCTCCCTCTGTATCTTCTGCCTTCATATCAGTCACATACGTGTCTTCTTCTCCCTCTGTATCTTCTGCCTTCATATCAGTCACATACGTCTCTTCTTCTCCCTCTGTATCTTCTGCCTTCATATCAGTCACATACGTCTTTTCTCCCTCTGTATCTTCTGCCTTCATACCAGTCACATACGTCTCTTCTTCTCCGTCTCCATCTTCTATCTTGATAAGAGTCAGGGGCTCACCCTAAAATAAATTAGGAATTATGGTAAACATACTTTCGGTTAACTCCTTTTCCTCTAGGTTTTTGGGACCACAGGGAGCTTCCCATCATGTCCGACTCCTCTCCCCTATAACCCCGCCTCCATGTACAAGACACAAGTTTAGTAACAAGTCCAGCAGGAAGTAGAGAAGGAAAGAAGAGAGAGATTACGGACACTGTATCACACCTACTCATACAGAGAGGAAAAGGGACTAGTGACCAAGTCACAGACGTCCCCACCATCACCCTAGGCGTATCAGGGTGGGTGCCCTGTGGTCCCAGGAACCGTTAAACTCCTAGTTTTCTCTTCAGGGTTTCTGGTCCCACAGGGATGACATCAGGGATGTCCAAAAGCAGTATTATTTAGGGTGGGATGACGCTTGTGGGGCCAGAAGGAACTGGCGACTAAAAGCAGCAATTGTGTCAAAGGCATAGACCTTCAGAAACCTGTGGACCGAGGACCACGTTGCCGCCTTGCACAACTGTTCAGCATAAACACCACGATGTGCAGCCCACGAGGGACCCACTGACCTAGTGGATTGAGCTGAAAGAGAATTAGGAACTGGTCGACCCACTTTTTCATAAGCATGGGCAATGACCAGTTTGATCCAGTGAGCTAACGTCTGTTTGTGCGCTGGCCATACCTCTTTTATTAAAAAATGACCTTTTATTATTTATTCATTAAAAAGGCTGCGAAATATGACACACAACATGTAACAAACACAAGTGGATACAGTGAATTCATTTAACAAAGCGCGTGCGGGGTTCGTCAGCTTCTGCCTTGACTGGGTTTATTTAGGTATTTATGGATGGCACTTTATATTCCTTTATGAGGTGAATCTGTATATTAGGAACAGTGTCTGTATTTGTTTTCTAATCTGTGTCTGAGCGTAAGTTTGAGAATTGTTTCAGACCAATTTGTCTGTCAGACTTTATTATATGTGGTACCAGGTATGTGACAGCACTGTTGGTCTTCTGTCGGCAGTGGTCTTCTGTCGGCAGTGGTCTTCTTTCCACTGTGCAGCCCTCACTATGATTGTAGTCCCAATTGACAGTGTATATAACCGCACGTGTGTGATGAATGTGTCCAGGCATCTTATAGAGCAGTGGTTCCCAACCTTTTTTGTCTCCCGTACCCCTTGATTAGGATTTTCATTTATGAGTACCCCCTCGTGGAACTTTTTAGGGGCGTGGTCTAAAATGGGTGTGGCCTCATTTGAAGGGTGTGGCCTCATTTGAAGGGTGTGGCTTAACAGGGGCAAGTCATACTGGCAATGACGAGACAAAAAAAAAAAAAAAGTGCAACCACTTGACCACAATATAAGCTCAGCCCATTCTGCGGACAGCATATAAAATAACAGAACTCTGTCAAATCTCTATTACTGAAGCAACAGACATTCCAACGGATCACGTTAGCCTTCCAATAGTGCCAGATACACATATGCCCCAATGGTGCCAGGTATGCCCCCACAGTGCCAGAAACAGGAATGCCACCACGGTGCCAGGTATGACCCCATGGTACTGGGTATGCACCCACAGTGCCATCAATGCCCCTATAGTGCCAGCAACAAGTATGCCCCACAGTGCCAGCAATGCCCCACAGTGCCAGCAACAAGTATGCCCCACAGTGCCATCAATGCCCCACAGTGCCAGCAACAAGTGTGCCCCAGTGCCAGCAATGCCCCCACAGTGCCAGCAATAAATATGCCCCCACAGTGCCAGCAATGCCCCCCACAGTGCCAAGAATAAATATGCAAGACAAGAGTTTTAGGCCAATAAAATCGTGCGCTAATTGACAGCAGCTTAGGGTCCACAGACAATGAAGAACCACTTCACATACACATACAATACCAATCTATGTCTGATAATCCCAGAGCGCTATCGATGAATGGCTTTCCTCTCTGGTCACCTGACCTGAGACACAGAGGGAACTTCAGTGGATCTTACCTGACACCAGCAGCATTCCGGGGACGCCTGTGGTAACACCCTAATGCGCTGTTAGTCTACATTCCACCTGTAGACATATCTTTATGGTGAGAGTCCTCTGATTTAGTCCCACCTGTACCATCCTGTTTTTATTTGTCATTGCTATTAAAACGTACTGCACCAAATATTATTTATCTCTCATCCTTCTGAGTACATATCTTCACCTTTGGGTAAATGAGAGGAGGAGGATCCATTGGTGGAACTCAGATTCCCCTCAATCAAGCGTGATTGTCTACAAATATAGTAGCCCAATCCTTTGGGTATGAGCAGACCTCCCTTATATTTTATATGTGTCCTATGTAGTGTAACAATATCACACTATTGGTTTTCCTTCTTTTTCTCTTTTGGGTACAATACTTAAAATTGCGAGGAAAGCCATTCATCGATAGCGCTCTGGGATTATCAGACATCGATTGGTATTGTAAGAATAAATATGCCCCCACAGTGCCAGCAATAAATATGACCCCACAGTGCCAGCAATACATATGCCCCCACAGTGCCAGCAATACATATGCCCCCACAGTGCCAGCAATAAGTATTCCCCCACAGTGCCAGCAATAAATATGACCCCACAGTGCCAGCAATACATATGCCCCCACAGTGCCAGCAATACATATGCCCCCACAGTGCCAGCAATAAGTATTCCCCCACAGTGCCAGCAATAAATATGCCCCCACAGTGCCAGCAATAAGTATACCCCCACAGTGCCAACAATAAATATGCCCCCACAGTGCCAGAAATATGGTATGCCCCCACAGTGCCAGCAATATGGCATGCCCCCACAGTGCCAGCAATGCCCCCCACAGTGCCAAGAATAAATATGCCCCCACAGTGCCAGCAATAAGTATACCCCCACAGTGCCAAGAATAAATATGCCCCCACAGTGCCAGCAATAAGTATACCCCCAGTGCCAACAATAAATATGCCCCCACAGTGCCAGAAATATGGTATGCCCCCACAGTGCCAGCAATATGGTATGCCCCCACAGTGCCAGCAATGCCCCCCACAGTGCCAAGAATAAATATGCCCCCACAGTGCCAGCAATAAGTATACCCCCACAGTGCCAAGAATAAGTATACCCCCACAGTGCCAGCAATAAATATGCCCCCACAGTGTCAGCAATAAGTATACCCCCACAGTGCCAGCAATAAATATGCCCCCACAGTGTCAGCAATAAGTATGCCCCCACAGTGTCAGCAATAAGTATACCCCCACAGTGCCAGCAATGCCCTGATTGGCTGAGCTATGCGTCTCCATGTAGACACATAAGCCGAAGACGCTCTCAGCCTGTGTCGCGCTGGGACAACGCGACAGAAGCTGTTAGCTCCATCGGAGAAAGCCAGTTGTCCCCGCTGTCAGTGCGGGGGGAGCCGGCTCTGCAGAAGGGAGACCAGCGCTGGATCCTGGATCGGTGAGTATGTGGGTGTAAAAGTGAGGTGTGTGGATGTGTATGTAATAAAGTTTTACTTCTCTGTGTGTGTGTTTTCTTTTAACATTCTTTAACATTCTACAAGTCCCAGCGGGCCCATTAATGCCCTGCATGCTGGGACTTGTGGTTCTCCAAGTCCCAGCATGCGGAGGTCTGCTGGCACTTGTAGTTCTCCTGTATTAAGCAATGTTAGGAATGTCACTTTAACCCTATCAGGCCGGCGTCCAATGGCCAGGGACGCCGGCGCCAGCCCCGGGCTTCAGCCGGGGGGGGGACCCCTTTATTGGGCGGGTCCCCACTCCTCCAGGTACCCCGTCCAAGGCTGACCAGCCACGGTGCTCATGGTACGGCCGGGGGACCTTATGTAAAAAGTGCCCCCCGGCTGTGGCATGACACTGGGGGCTGTTGGAGCCCGGTGCTGGTTTCAAAATACGGGGGACCCCCAGATTTTTTGTCCCCCGTATTTTTGGAACCAGGACCGGTCCAAGAGTCCGGGGCTGGTTTCAGAAATATGGGGGACCCCTACGCTTTTTGTCCCCCGTATTTTTGGAACCAGGTCCGGCTCAATGAGCCCGGGGCCGGTTATGTACAGGAGGGGGGACCTCACGCCGTTTTTTTTTTTAATCACAAAATCTCACTTTTTCATGCAAATCGCCCTTTCTCGCACTTTTCATGCCGGAATACACACCTCATTAAATATGCGAATTCGCAGCAAAAATATAGGGCGATTTGAGAAAAAAAAATCGCATTTTCTTAAAAACGGTCAACCCACTAAATCTCGCCCTGGGTCAGTGGTGGGATTCAACCGGTTCGCACCGGTTCTGCAGAACCGTTTCCTAAAGAGCGCGCCGTCGGCTGAATTCCACCACTTATTTACAGTCCCAAATTCCCAATGCATTACACGGCTCTCCTGTAGGCACTTCCTGGGGGTGTGTGGGAGCAGCTGCGGGAGAGAAGAGCAGTGGACTGGCTGTTGCCGGGCGACTGACGTCATCCTGGCTCACCCTCTGCTCCGTGCCTGTGTCTCTCCGCGGGTACCTTCCGCTAAATGCGTGTGTGCGCGTTGGGCAACCAGAGCACCACGTGGACCCATGGCTCCGATCAGGCGGCTTCCACCTCGCATCTACTGGCAATGACCTCACTCTCCCCTATACCACCGGCCACATCATAATGGTTTGGTGACTTATATTGTGTACACTCCTTTAGACCTTACATGTAGTTTTAGACTTAAAGCTTATAATGAGACCCAATAAATATGTCTCTATGTAGAAGTCTGTTGTGGCTGAGAAGTAATACTCCCGAATATTCTGGCATCATTACAACAGCATTGGAGCCAGAGAGAGCCAAGTATCTCCGTGGCACAAAATGCCCCATGTCAGTAATTCTTAGTGACCCCACAGACTACTGCATTCATCTCAAGATAATTTCTGCCCTTCCTGAGTCCATAGAGCAGGTGCTGCCTAATTCTGAGAAGGGGATTCTGCTCCACAACCGGCCATTGCTAAACTTCTCCCTAGCTTCTGTCCCGTCATCTAATGATGATATGTGAGTTTTATAGCCATGTGTGGCCCTCATTAGGAACCATTTACATGTCATTCAGCACCCCTCCAATCGCCTCGTCCAATACCGGACAATGTACTGTATAAGACTTCCAGCGGAGCCTTGTGGGAAATCATATTGTACGTAAAGGGTTACTGCATAGCCCCATCTATGACGCATTATTTACCCATCAGGCACAGCGGGTTCTGCTGTATCCCTGCTTTGCCTGTGAGTGATGGGCATTACTGTGTGTGGCATGATGTGTAACGGGCATCACGGTGTGTGGCATGATGTGTAACGGGCATCACGGTGTATAGCACAATGTGTAATGGGCATTACTGTGTGTGGCATGATGTGTAACGGGCATCACGGTGTGTAGCACAATGTGTAATGGGCATTACTGTGTGTGGCATGATGTGTAATGGGCATCACGGTGTATAGCACAATGTGTAATGGGCATTACTGTGTGTGGCATGATGTGTAACGGGCATCACGGTGTGTAGCACAATGTGTAATGGGCATTACTGTGTGTGGCATGATGTGTAACGGGCATCACGATGTGTAACGGGCATCACGGTGTGTAGCACGATGTGTAATTGGCATTACAGCGCTTGGCTTTATGTGTAATGGGCATTACTGTGTGTGGCATGATGTGTAATGGGCATTAGGACATAGAACCTGTTTTTCTGAATCCCACCACTGCCCTAGGTGTCATCTCGTATCTGAGCTGTACCGGTCATTTTATATGTATATGTCAATGTTTTCACATTTTCTTATATAAAGGAATGGACATAACATGAATGGAGTCTGTGTATTCCTTCATTGTGGTCCCAGCGCCGCTTCTTGTTTCCTTTGTGTGCCACCTGTCCCAGTGACAGCCCCAACAGGGAGTGACTAACCCTGTGACCAAGCAGCTGCACGAGGGAGACAGCTCATACATATAATATACATTCTCCAGTTATCTCTGCCTTGTGGTAGACCCGGAGCCACCTGCAGAGCGTTGTATACGGGTCTCACCTCCAAGACATTGACGGACAGCCTGGACTCTGCATGAGTCTATGTTCTATGTAAGGGCCGGGACTCGAATACAGTGTCCCAGCCCCGCAGACTGGCTTCTGTAGGGAGAAGAACCAAAAGGGACGTCCCACAGTGAGATGCGTCTCATCCAACCACCATGATAGTGAAGCAGTGCCAGATTAAGCCTTCAGGGGGCCCGGGGCACTTTAGACAGGGGGGCCCCCTTGCACTTGTCATTACTAGCCGCAAACTGTATGGGGGAATATTACACTGTCAAAACACAGAGTAAAGGCTGTATAAACTTGGTCAATGGGTAACTTCAGGGGATATATACACATACACACACACACACACACACACACACACACACACACGCATGCATACATACATACATACATACATACCACATGAAAAGCCTGTGTTTGTCCCTCTGCACCTTACTCTGTAGGAGACCTCACAGTCCCAGTGCTGCCTCTGATTAGAAACCCTCCCATGACAAGGCTGCTGCTGTTATCCATGGGCCTGAGAAGCATGTAATGAGCTCCACCAATCAGAGCTCAGCACAAACGTCTCAGCCTCTGCCCTCTGGTGTAAAGTGTCATGGGACTTAGTCAACTCCCAGTAATGCACTGCACACTTGGCTCCCAATGCTCAGCACCATTAATCATTGTCACATGGGCAGATAGGTGAAGCTGCAGCACTACCCCACTCCCATGCACAAAACCTTTAGCTAAAAAAATAAAAAAAAGGGGGGCCCAGGGGCACTGACCCCTTGTGCCCCCATTATAATCCGGCCCTGTAGTGAAGCTCTTATCACTGGGGTGAGAGACAGTGTCTGAGACTGGAGATGTTCAAGGTGACAACGTCCCATCTCTGGAAGATTCATTTCTGCAGAGGGCGAGAGTGAAATTGTGTGTGTGTGTGTGTGTGTGTGTGTGGGGGGGGGGGGGGGATCTTAGATTGCACACCCGATTTACATGAGGTGCTATCATGCTGGGACTTGTAGTTCTACAAAGAAAAACACATGGTGCAGATGCACACTCCATATTATTAAATCAATAATAAAGGTTCTTGGTTTATTAATTGACCATTCACTCTGTATTACTGTATAATGTCCCATTCCCAGCAGTCACCTCTCCGGTCACATCCCCCGGTGTTACTGTATAACGTCCCATTCCCAGCAGTCACCTCTCCGGTCACATCCCCCCGGTGTTACTGTATAATGTCCCATTCCCAGCAGTCACCTCTCCGGTCACATCCCCCGGTGTTACTGTATAACGTCCCATTCCCAGCAGTCACCTCTCCGGTCACATCCCCCGGTGTTACTGTGTAACGTCCCATTCCCAGCAGTCACCTCTCCGGTCACATCCCCCCGGTGTTACTGTATAATGTCCCATTCCCAGCAGTAACCTCTCCGGTCACATCCCCCGGTGTTACTGTATAACGTCACATTCCCAGCAGTCACCTCTCCGGTCACATTCCCCTGGTGTTACTGTATAACGTCCCATTCCCAGCAGTCACCTCTCCGGTCACATTCCCCTGGTGTTACTGTATAACATCCCATTCCCAGCAGTCACCTCTCCGGTCACATCCCCCAGTGTTACTGTATAACGTCCCATTCCCAGCAGCCACCTCTCCTGTCACATCCCCCGGTGTTACTGTATAACGTCCCATTCCCAGCAGTCACCTCTCCGGTCACATCCCCCAGTGTTACTGTATAACGTCCCATTCCCAGCAGTCACCTCTCCGGTCACATCCCCCGGTGTTACTGTATAACGTCCCATTCCCAGCAGTCACCTCTCCGGTCACATCCCCCCGGTGTTACTGTATAATGTCCCATTCCCAGCAGTCACCTCTCCGGTCACATCCCCCGGTGTTACTGTATAACGTCCCATTCCCAGCAGTCACCTCTCCGGTCACATCCCCCGGTGTTACTGTGTAACGTCCCATTCCCAGCAGTCACCTCTCCGGTCACATCCCCCCGGTGTTACTGTATAATGTCCCATTCCCAGCAGTAACCTCTCCGGTCACATCCCCCGGTGTTACTGTATAACGTCCCATTCCCAGCAGTCACCTCTCCGGTCACATCCCCCGGTGTTACTGTATAATGTCCCATTCCCAGCAGTCACCTCTCCGGTCACATCCCCCGGTGTTACTGTATAATGTCCCATTCCCAGCAGTCACCTCTCCGGTCACATCCCCCGGTGTTACTGTATAACGTCCCATTCCCAGCAGTCACCTCTCCGGTCACATCCCCCGGTGTTACTGTATAACGTCCCATTCCCAGCAGTCACCTCTCCGGTCACATCCCCCGGTGTTACTGTATAACGTCCCATTCCCAGCAGTCACCTCTCCGGTCACATCCCCCGTGTTACTGTATAACGTCCCATTCCCAGCAGTCACCTCTCCGGTCACATCCCCCGGTGTTACTGTATAACGTCCCATTCCCAGCAGTCACCTCTCCGGTCACATCCCCCGGTGTTACTGTATAACGCCCCATTCCCAGCAGTCACCTCTCCGGTCACATCCCCCGGTGTTACTGTATAACGCCCCATTCCCAGCAGTCACCTCTCCGGTCACATCCCCCGGTGTTACTGTATAACGCCCCATTCCCAGCAGTCACCTCTCCGGTCACATCCCCCGGTGTTACTGTATAACGCCCCATTCCCAGCAGTCACCTCTCCGGTCACATCCCCCGTGTTACTGTATAACGTCCCATTCCCAGCAGTCACCTCTCCGGTCACATCCCCCGGTGTTACTGTATAACGCCCCATTCCCAGCAGTCACCTCTCCTGTCACATCCCCCGGTGTTACTGTATAACGTCCCATTCCCAGCAGTCACCTCTCCTGTCACATCCTCCGGTGTTACTGTATAACGTCCCATTCCCAGCAGTCACCTCTCCGGTCACATCCCCCGGTGCTACTGTATAACGTCCCATTCCCAGCAGTTACCTCTCCGGTCACATTCCCCGGTGTTACTGTATAACACCCCATTCCCAGCAGTCACCTCTCCTGTCACATCCCCCGGTGCTACTGTATAACGTCCCATTCCCAGCAGTTACCTCTCCGGTCACATCCCCCGGTGTTACTGTATAACGTCCCATTCCCAGCAGTCACCTCTCTGGTCACATCCCCCGGTGCTACTGTATAACGTCCCATTCCCAGCAGTCACCTCTCCTGTCACATTCCCCGGTGTTACTGTATAACGTCCCATTCCCAGCAGTTACCTCTCCGGTCACATTCCCCGGTGTTACTGTATAACACCCCATTCCCAGCAGTCACATCTCCGGTCACATCCCCCGTAGTTACTGTATAACATCCCATTCCCAGCAGTCACCTCTCCGGTCACATCCCCCGGTGTAACTGTATAACGTCCCATTCCCAGCAGTCACCTCTCTGGTCACATCCCCCGGTGTTACTGTATAACGTCCCATTCCCAGCAGTCACCTATCCGGTCACATCCCCGTGTTACTGTATAACGTCCCATTCCCAGCAGTCACCTCTCCGGTCACATCCCCCGGTGTTACTGTATAAAGTCCCATTCCCAGCAATCACCTCTCCGGTCACATCCCCCGGTGTTACTGTATAACGTCCCATTCCCAGCAGTCACCTCTCCTGTCACATCCCCCGGTGTTACTGTATAACGTCCCATTCCCAGCAGTCACCTCTCTGGTCACATCCCCGGTGTTACTGTATAACGTCCCATTCCCAGCAGTCACCTCTCCTGTCACATCCCCCGGTGTTACTGTATAACGTCCCATTCCCAGCAGTCACCTCTCCGGTCACATCCCCCGGTGTTACTGTATAACGTCCCATTCCCAGCAGTCACCTCTCCGGTCACATCCCCCGGTGTTACTGTATAACGTCCCATTCCCAGCAGTCACCTCTCCTGTCACATCCCCCAGGTGTTACTGTATAACGTCCCATTCCCAGCAGTCACCTCTCCTGTCACATCCCCCAGGTGTTACTGTATAACGTCCCATTCCCAGCAGTCACCTCTCCTGTCACATCCCCTGGTGTTACTGTATAACGTCCCATTCCCAGCAGTCACCTCTCCGGTCACATCCCCGTGTTACTTTATAACGTCCCATTCCCAGCAGTCACCTCTCCGGTCACATCCCCCAGGTGTTACTGTATAACGTCCCATTCCCAGCAGTCACCTCTCCTGTCACATCCCCCGGTGTTACTGTATAACGTCCCATTCCCAGCAGTCACCTATCCGGTCACATCCCCGTGTTACTTTATAACGTCCCATTCCCAGCAGTCACCTCTCCGGTCACATCCCCCGGTGTTACTGTATAACTTCCCAATCCCAGCAGCCACCTCTCCGGTCACATCCCCGGTGTTACTGTATAACGTCCCATTTCCAGTAGTCACCTCTCCTGTCACATCCCCCGGTGTTACTGTATAACGTCCCATTTCCAGCAGTCACCTCTCCTGTCACATCCCCCAGGTGTTACTGTATAACGTCCCATTCCCAGCAGTCACCTCTCCTGTCACATCCCCCGGTGTTACTGTATAACGTCCCATTCCCAGCAGTCACCTCTCCGGTCACATCCCCCGGTGTTACTGTATAACGTCCCATTCCCAGCAGTCACCTCTCCGGTCACATCCCCCGGTGTTACTGTATAACGTCCCATTCCCAGCAGTCACCTATCCGGTCACATCCCCGTGTTACTTTATAACGTCCCATTCCCAGCAGTCACCTCTCCGGTCACATCCCCGGTGTTATTGTATAACGTCTCATTCCCAGCAGCCACCTCTCCGGTCACATCCCCGGTGTTACTGTATAACGTCCCATTTCCAGTAGTCACCTCTCCTGTCACATCCCCCGGTGTTACTGTATAACGTCCCATTTCCAGCAGTCACCTCTCCTGTCACATCCCCCGGTGTTACTGTATAACGTCCCATTCCCAGCAGTCACCTCTCCGGTCACATCCCCCGGTGTTACTGTATAACGTCCCATTCGGAGAAGTCAATTCTCCGGTCACATCCCCCGGTGTTACTGTATAACGTCCCATTCCCAGCAGTCACCTCCCTGGTCACATCCCCCGGTGTTACTGTATAACGTCCCATTCGGAGCAGTCAACTCTCCGGTCACATCCCCCAGTGTTACTGTATAACGTCCCATTCGCAGCAGTCACCTCTCCGGTCCCATCCCCCAGTGTTACTGTATAATGTCCCATTCCCAGCAGTCACCTCTCCAGTCACATCCCCCGGTGTTACTGTATAACATCTCATTCCCAGCTGTCACCTCTCCCGTCACATCCCCCGGTGTTACCGTATAATGTACCATTCCCACCAGTCACCTCTCCGGTCACATCCCCCGGTGTTACTGTATAATGTTCCATTCCCAGCTGTCACCTCTCCTGTCACATCCCCCGGTGTTACCGTATAACGTCCCATTCCCAGCAGCCACCTCTCCGGTCACATCCCCGGTGTTACTGTATAACGTCCCATTTCCAGCAGTCACCTCTCCTGTCACATCCCCCGGTGTTACTGTATAACGTCCCATTCGGAGAAGTCAATTCTCCGGTGTTACTGTATAACGTCCCATTCGGAGCAGTCACCTCTCCGGTCACATCCCCCGGTGTTACTGTATAACGTCCCATTCGGAGCAGTCAACTCTCCGGTCACATCCCCCGGTGTTACTGTATAACGTCCCATTCGCAGCAGTCACCTCTCCGGTCCCATCCCCCAGTGTTACTGTATAATGTCCCATTCCCAGCAGTCACCTCTCCAGTCACATCCCCCGGTGTTACTGTATAACATCTCATTCCCAGCTGTCACCTCTCCTGTCACATCCCCCGGTGTTACCGTATAATGTACCATTCCCACCAGTCACCTCTCCGGTCACATCCCCCGGTGTTACCGTATAACGTCCCATTCCCAGCAGTCACCTCTCCGGTCACATCCCCCGGTGTTACCGTATAACGTCCCATTCCCAGCAGTCACCTCTCCGGTCAATTCCCCCAGTGTTACTTTATAACGTCCCATTCCCAGCAGTCACCTCTCCAGTCACATCCCCCGGTGTTACTGTAGAACGTCCCATTCCCAGCAGTCACCTCTCCCGTCACATCCTCCGGTGTTACTGTATAACGTCCCATTCCCAGCAGTCACCTCTCCTGTCACATTCCCCTGGTGTTACTGTATAACGTCCCATTCCCAGCAGTCACCTCTCAGGTCACATTCCCCCGGTGTTACTGTATAACGTCCCATTCCCAGCAGTCACCTCTCCGGTCACATCCCCCGGTGTTACTGTATAACGTCCCATTCCCAGCAGTCACCTCTACGGTTACATCCCCCGGTGTTACTGTATAACATCCCATTCCCAACAGTCACCTCTCCTTTCACATTCCCCCGGTGTTACTGTATAACATCCCATTCCCAGCAGTCACCTCTCCGGTCACATCCCCGGTATTACTGTATAATGTCCCATTCCCAGCAGTCACCTCTCCGGTCACATCCCCCGGTGTTACTGTATAACGTCCCATTCCCAGCAGTCACCACTCCGGTCACATCCCAGGTTTACTGTATAACGTCCGATTCCCAGCAGTCACCTCTCCGGTCACATCCCCGGTGTTACTGTATAACGCCCCATTCCCAGCAGTCACCTGTCCGGTCACATCCCCCGGTGTTACTGTATAACGTCCCATTCCCAGCAGTCACCTCTCCGGTCACATCCCCGGTGTTACGGTGTAACGTCCCATTCCCAGCAGTCACTTCTCCGGTCACATCCCCCGGTGTTACTGTATAACGTCCCATTCCCAGCAGTCACCTCTCCAGTCAGCAGCTGAATGATCTTGTTGGTGAGTTCCAGGATCTTCTGGTCATTGTGCCTCTCGTGTATCAGTGAGTGAGGTGGAGGCACCGTGATGGGGCTCTGGGTCCTGGTCAGTCCTCCTGACACACGGGGACGGCTGCTGGGTGTCTCACACTCACCGGGTGTCTTCTTCACTACTGTGTAATCCTGTGTATTGGGGGAGACACCAAATATCATTATATACAATCCCAATTACTCCTCACCTCCCCGGTCACCTCCCTGTATAATTACTATAGATATGTGATGTCACTGTCACCTCCCCGGTCACATCCCTGTATTATTACTATAGATATAAGTGATGTCACTGTCACCTCCCCGGTCACGTCCCTGTATTATTACTATAGATATAAGTGATGTCACTGTCACCTCCCCGGTCACGTCCCTGTATTATTACTATAGATATAAGTGATGTCACCTCCCCGGTCACGTCCCTGTATTATTACTATAGATATAAGTGATGTCACCGTCACCTCCCCGGTCATGTCCCTGTATTATTACTATAGATATAAGTGATGTCACCGTCACTTCCCCGGTCACGTCCCTGTATTACTACTATAGATATAAGTGATGTCACCGTCACCTCCCCGGTCACGTCCCTGTATTATTACTATAGATATAAGTGATGTCACCGTCACCTCCCCGGTCACGTCCCTGTATTATTACTATAGATATAAATGAGGTCACCGTCACCTCCCCGGTCACGTCCCTGGATTATTACTATAGATATAAGTGATGTCACTGTCACCTCCTCGGTCACGTCCCTGTATTATCACTATAGATATAAGTGATGTCATTGTCACCTCCCTGGTCACTACCCTGTATTATCACTATAGATATAAGTGATGTCACTGTCACCTCCCTGGTCACATCCCTGTATTATTACTATAGATATAAGTGATGTCACCGTCACCTCCCCGGTCACGTCCCTGTATTATTACTATAGATCTAAGTGATGTCACCGTCACTTCCCCGGTCACCTCCCTGTATTATTACTATAGATCTAAGTGATGTCACCGTCACTTCCCCGGTCACCTCCCTGTATTATTACTATAGATATAAGTGATGTCACCGTCACCTCCCCGGTCACATCCCTGTATTATTACTATAGATATAAGTGATGTCACTGTCACCTACCCGGTCACCTCCTTGTATTATTACTATAGATATAAGTGATGTCACTGTCACCTCCCCGGTCAGGTCCCTGGATTATTACTATATATATATATATAATTGATGTCACTGTCACGTCCCCGGTCATGTCCCTGTAATATTACTATAGATATAAGTGATGTCACTGTCACCTCCCCGGTCACGTCCCTGTATTATTACTATAGATATAAGTGATGTCACCTCCGCGGTCACCTCCCTGTATTATTACTGTAGATATAAGTGATGTCACTGTCACCTCCCCGGTCACGTCCCTGTATTATTATTATAGGTATAAGTGATGTCACTGTCACCTCCCCGGTCACGTCCCTGTATTATTACTATAGATATAAGTGAAATCACTGTCACGTCCCCGGTCACGTCCCTGTATTATTACTATAGATATAAGTGATGTCACCTCCCTGGTCACGTCCCTGTATTATTACTATAGATACAAGTGATGTCACTGTCACTTCCCTGTATTATTACTATAGATATAAGTGATGTCACCTACCTGGTCACGTCCCTGTATTATTACTATAGATATAAGTGATGTCCCTGTCACCTCCCCGGTCACATCCCTGTATTATTACTATAGATATAAGTGATGTCACTGTCACTTCCATGTATTATTACTATAGATATAAGTGATGTCACGGTCACATCCCTGTAATATCACTATAGATATAAGTGATGTCATTGTCACCTCCCTGGTCACTACCCTGTATTATCACTATAGATATAAGTGATGTCACTGTCACCTCCCTGGTCACATCCCTGTATTATTACTATAGATATAAGTGATGTCACCGTCACCTCCCCGGTCACGTCCCTGTATTATTACTATAGATCTAAGTGATGTCACCGTCACCTCCCCGGTCACGTCCCTGTATTATTACTATAGATCTAAGTGATGTCACCGTCACTTCCCCGGTCACCTCCCTGTATTATTACTATAGATATAAGTGATGTCACCGTCACCTCCCCGGTCACATCCCTGTATTATTACTATAGATATAAGTGATGTCACTGTCACCTACCCGGTCACCTCCCTGTATTATTACTATAGATATAAGTGATGTCACTGTCACCTACCCGGTCACCTCCCTGTATTATTACTATAGATATAAGTGATGTCACTGTCACCTCCCCGGTCAGGTCCCTGGCTTATTACTATAGATATAAGTGATGTCACTGTCACTTCCCCGGTCACGTCCCTGTATTATTACTATATATATATATATAATTGATGTCACTGTCACGTCCCCGGTCATGTCCCTGTAATATTACTATAGATATAAGTGATGTCACTGTCACCTCCCCGGTCACGTCCCTGTATTATTACTATAGATATAAGTGATGTCACCTCCGCGGTCACCTCCCTGTATTATTACTGTAGATATAAGTGATGTCACTGTCACCTCCCCGGTCACGTCCCTGTATTATTATTATAGGTATAAGTGATGTCACTGTCACCTCCCCGGTCACGTCCCTGTATTATTACTATAGATATAAGTGAAATCACTGTCACGTCCCCGGTCACGTCCCTGTATTATTACTATAGATATAAGTGATGTCACCTCCCTGGTCACGTCCCTGTATTATTACTATAGATATAAGTGATGTCACTGTCACTTCCCTGTATTATTACTATAGATATAAGTGATGTCACCTCCCTGGTCACGACCCTGTATTATTACTATAGATATAAGTGATGTCACTGTCACCTCCCCGGTCACATCCCTGTATTATTACTATAGATATAAGTGATGTCACTGTCACTTCCCTGTATTATTACTATAGATATAAGTGATGTCACTGTCACATCCCTGTATTATTACTATAGATATAAGTGATGTCACTGTCACTTCCCCGGTCACGTCCCTGTATTATTACTATATATATATATATATATATATATATATATATAAAATTGATGTCACTGTCACGTCCCCGGTCATGTCCCTGTAATATTACTATAGATATAAGTGATGTCACTGTCACCTCCCCGGTCACGTCCCTGTATTATTACTATAGATATAAAAGTGATGTCACCTCCGCGGTCACCTCCCTGTATTATTACTGTAGATATAAGTGATGTCACTGTCACCTCCCCGGTCACGTCCCTGTATTATTATTATAGGTATAAGTGATGTCATTGTCACCTCCCCGGTCACGTCCCTTTGTTATTACTATATATATATATATATATATATATAAGTGAAATCACTGTCACGTCCCCGGTCACGTCCCTGTATTATTACTATAGATATAAGTGATGTCACTGTCACTTCCCTGTATTATTACTATAGATATAAGTGATGTCACGGTCACATCCCTGTATTATTACTATAGATATAAGTGATGTCACTGTCACCTCCCAGGTCACGTCCCTGTATTATTACTATAGATATAAGTGATGTCACCTCCCCGGTCACGTCCCTGTATTATTACTATAGATATAAGTGATGTCACTGTCACCTCCCCGGTCACGTCCCTGTATTATTACTATAGATATTAGTGATGTCACTGTCACCTCCCCGGTCACGTCCCTGTATTATTACTGTAGATATAAGTGATGTCACTGTCACCTCCCTGGTCACCTCCCTGTATTATTACTATACATATAAGTGATGTCACTGTCACGTCCCTGTATTATTACTATAGATATAAGTGATGTCACTGTCACCTCCCCGGTCACGTCACTGTGTTATTACTATAGATATAAGTGATGTCACTGTCACATCCCTGTATTATTACTATAGATATAAGTGATGTCACTGTCACCTCCCCGGTCACGTCCCTGTATTACTACTACAGATATAAGTGATGTCACTGTCACCTCCCGGTCACGTCCCTGTATTATTACTATAGATATAAGTGATGTCACTGTCACCTACCCGGTCACCTCCCTGTATTATTACTATAGATATAAGTGATGTCACTGTCACGTCCCCGGTCACGTCCCTGTATTATTACTATAGATATAAGTGATGTCACCTCCCTGGTCACGTCCCTGTATTATTACTATAGATATAAGTGATGTCACTGTCACTTCCCTGTATTATTACTATAGATATAAGTGATGTCACCTCCCTGGTCACGTCCCTGTATTATTACTATAGATATAAGTGATGTCACTGTCACCTCCCCGGTCACATCCCTGTATTATTACTATAGATATAAGTGATGTCACGGTCACATCCCTGTATTATCACTATAGATATAAGTGATGTCATTGTCACCTCCCTGGTCACTACCCTGTATTATCACTATAGATATAAGTGATGTCACTGTCACCTCCCTGGTCACATCCCTGTATTATTACTATAGATATAAGTGATGTCACCGTCACCTCCCCGGTCACGTCCCTGTATTATTACTATAGATCTAAGTGATGTCACCGTCACTTCCCCGGTCACCTCCCTGTATTATTACTATAGATATAAGTGATGTCACCGTCACCTCCCCGGTCACATCCCTGTATTATTACTATAGATATAAGTGATGTCACTGTCACCTACCCGGTCACCTCCCTGTATTATTACTATAGATATAAGTGATGTCACTGTCACCTACCCGGTCACCTCCCTGTATTATTAGTATAGATATAAGTGATGTCACTGTCACCTCCCCGGTCAGGACCCTGGATTATTACTATAGATATAAGTGATGTCACTGTCACTTCCCCGGTCACGTCCCTGTATTATTACTATATATATATATATAATTGATGTCACTGTCACGTCCCCGGTCATGTCCCTGTAATATTACTATAGATATAAGTGATGTCACTGTCACCTCCCCGGTCACGTCCCTGTATTATTACTATAGATATAAGTGATGTCACCTCCGCGGTCACCTCCCTGTATTATTACTGTAGATATAAGTGATGTCACTGTCACCTCCCCGGTCACGTCCCTGTATTATTATTATAGGTATAAGTGATGTCACTGTCACCTCCCCGGTCACGTCCCTGTATTATTACTATAGATATAAGTGAAATCACTGTCACGTCCCCGGTCACGTCCCTGTATTATTACTATAGATATAAGTGATGTCACCTCCCTGGTCACGTCCCTGTATTATTACTATAGATATAAGTGATGTCACTGTCACTTCCCTGTATTATTACTATAGATATAAGTGATGTCACCTCCCTGGTCACGTCCCTGTATTATTACTATAGATATAAGTGATGTCACTGTCACCTCCCCGGTCACATCCCTGTATTATTACTATAGATATAAGTGATGTCACTGTCACTTCCCTGTATTATTACTATAGATATAAGTGATGTCACGGTCACATCCCTGTATTATTACTATAGATATAAGTGATGTCACTGTCACTTCCCCGGTCACGTCCCTGTATTATTACTATATATATATATATATAATTGATGTCACTGTCACGTCCCCGGTCATGTCCCTGTAATATTACTATAGATATAAGTGATGTCACTGTCACCTCCGCGGTCACCTCCCTGTATTATTACTGTAGATATAAGTGATGTCACTGTCACCTCCCCGGTCACGTCCCTGTATTATTATTATAGGTATAAGTGATGTCATTGTCACCTCCCCGGTCACGTCCCTTTGTTATTACTATATATATATATAAGTGAAATCACTGTCACGTCCCCGGTCACGTCCCTGTATTATTACTATAGATATAAGTGATGTCACTGTCACTTCCCTGTATTATTACTATAGATATAAGTGATGTCACGGTCACATCCCTGTATTATTACTATAGATATAAGTGATGTCACTGTCACCTCCCAGGTCACGTCCCTGTATTATTACTATAGATATAAGTGATGTCACCTCCCCGGTCACGTCCCTGTATTATTACTATAGATATAAGTGATGTCACTGTCACCTCCCCGGTCACGTCCCTGTATTATTACTATAGATATTAGTGATGTCACTGTCACCTCCCCGGTCACGTCCCTGTATTATTACTGTAGATATAAGTGATGTCACTGTCACCTCCCTGGTCACCTCCCTGTATTATTACTATACATATAAGTGATGTCACTGTCACGTCCCTTATGACATAAGTGATGTCACTGTCACCTCCCCGGTCACGTCACTGTGTTATTACTATAGATATAAGTGATGTCACTGTCACATCCCTGTATTATTACTATAGATATAAGTGATGTTACTGTCACCTCCCCGGTCACGTCCCTGTATTACTACTACAGATATAAGTGATGTCACTGTCACATCCCTGTATTATTACTATAGATATAAGTGATGTCATTGTCACCTCCCTGTATTATTACTATAGATATAAGTGATGTCACCGTCACCTCCCCGGTCAGCAGGTAGATGATCTCCAGGGTGAGACTTAGTATCCTCTCAGACATGTGACTCCCGTCCTTCTCCATCCTCTGGGAATCAGTGACGCGTCTCATCCTCAAGTGACGTGTAGTAAACTCTCTGGATCCTCACAGCTCAGTGGTCTAGGAGTAAGAATAATAATTATAATACACAGCACAGAGCACACATGTAACATAGATATGAAGCACTGAGTCCTCCTCTAGCCCCCATGTCACACAGCCCTGGTCACACATCAGACGCCCCAGTGACTGTCACACAATGCTGTATTGCTAATAGGTTACACCACACAGCTCATAGCCAGGACACCAAAGGCTGCTCCCCCTGTATATTAATAATAACAACAACAAACCACAGGCTGTTCCCTCCGAAAAATACTACTTTAAAAAGGACACCACAGGCCCCTCCCACTGTATAACAACAACAGGACACCACAGTCTACTCCCCCTTTATAATAACTACAGGACACCACAGGCTGCTCCTCCTGCATAATAATAATAACAACAACAACAACAACAACAACAACAACAGGAAACTACAGTCTGCTCACCATGTATAAAAATAATATCAGGACAGCACTGGCTGCTCCCCCTGTATAATACCAGGACACCACAGGCTGCTCCCCCTGTATAATAATAACAGGACACCACAGGCTGCTCCCCCTGTATAAAAATAGCAGGACACCACAGGCTGCGCCCCCTGTATAAAAGCAACAAGACACCCCAGGCTACTCCACCTGTATAATAATAACAATACACCACAGTCTGCTCCCCCTGTATAATAATAATAATAATAATAATAATAATAATAAGGCACCACAGGCTGCTCTCCCAGTGTAATAATAATTACAGGAAAATGCAGGCTGCTCCTCCTGTATAATAATAATAATAATAATAATAATAATAATAATAATAATAATAATAATAATAATACAGGACACCAAAGGCTCCTCCTCCTGTATAATAATAATAACAGGACACCACAGGCTGCTCATCCTGTTTAATAATAACAACAACAAAAGGACACCACAGGCTGCTCACCCTGTATAATAATAATAATAAAAATAGGACACCACAGGCTGCTCACCCTGTATAATAATAACTGGACACCACAGGCTGCTCCTTCTGTATAATAATAACAGGACACCACAGGCTGCTCCTCCTGTATAATAATCACAGGACACCACAGGCTGCTCCTACTGTATAATAATAACAGGACACTACAGGCTGCCCTCCTGTATAAATATAACAGGACACCAAAGGTTGCTCCTACTGTATAATAATCACAGGACACCACAGGCTGCTCCTCCTGTATAATAATAACAGGACACTACAGGCTGCTCCTCCTGTATAATAATAACAGTACACCACAGGCTGCCCTCCTGTATAAATATAACAGGACACCACAGGCTGCTCCTACTGTATAAGAATAAGAATAATACAGGAAACCACAGGCTGCTCCTCCTGTATATTAATCACAGGCTGCTCCTATGGTATAATAATAATAATGGACACCACAGGCTGCTGACCCTGTATAATAATAATAATAATAATAATAATAATAATAATAATAATAAAACAGAAAACCACAGGCTGCTCCTCCTGTATAATAATAATAACAGGACACCACAGGCTGCTCCTCCTGTATTATAATACAGGACACCACAGGCTGCTCCTTCTGAATAATAGTCATAAGAAACCACAGGCTGCTCCCCTGTATAATAATAATATCAACAACAGGATACCACAGGCTGCTCCCCCTGTATAATAATAACAGGACACCACAGGCTGCTCCTCCTGTATTATAATAACAGGACACCACAGGCTGCTCTCCCTGTATAATAATATCAATACACCACAGTCTGCTCCTCCTGTATAATAATAATACAGGACACCACAGGCTGCTCCTCCTGTATAAAAATCACAGTACACCACAGGCTGCTCCTACTGTATAATAATAACAACAACAACAACAACAACAGGACACCACAGGCAGCTCCCCCTGTATAATAATAACAGGACACCACAGGCTGCTCCTCCTGTATAATAATTCAGGACACCAAAGGCTGCTCCTCCTGTATAATAATAACAGGACACCACCGGATGCTCCTCCTGTATAATAATAATAATACAGGACACCACAGGCTGCTCCTCCTGTATAATAATAACAGGACACCACAGGCTGCTCCTCCTGTATAATAATGACAGGACACCACAGGCTGCTCCCCTGTATAATAATAACAGGACACCACCGGATGCTCCCCCTGTATAATAATAATAGGACACCACCGGATGCTCCCCCTGTATAATAATAAAAGGACACCACAGGCTGCTCCCCCTGTATAATAATAACCGGACACCACAGGCTGCTCCCCCTGTATAATAATAACCGGACACCACAGGCTGCTCCCCCTGTATAATAATAATAATAACAGGACACCACAGGCTGCTCCCCCTGTATAATAATAATAACAAGCCACCACAGGCTGCTCCCCCTGTATAATAATAATAATAACAGGACACCACCGGATGCTCCCCCTGTATAATAATAATAATAATAATAATAATTACAGGACACCACAGGCTGCTCCCCCTGTATAATAATAATAATAATATCAGGACACCACAGGCTGCTCCCCCTGTATAATAATACAGGACACCAAAGGCTGCTCCTCCTGTATAATAATAACAGGACACCACCGGATGCTCCTCCTGTATAATAATAATACAGGACACCACAGGCTGCTCCTCCTGTATAATAATAATACAGGACACCACAGGCTGCTCCTCCTGTATATTAATAACAGGACACCACAGGCTGCTCCTCCTGTATAATAATAACAGGACACCACAGGCTGCTCCTCCTGTATAATAATAACAGGACACCACAGGCTGCTCCTCTTGTATAATAATAACAGGACACCACAGGCTGCTCCTCCTGTATAATAATAACAGGACACCACCGGATGCTCCCCCTGTATAATAATAACACGACACCACCGGATGCTCCCCCTGTATAATAATAACCGGGCACCACAGGCTGCTCCCCCTGTATAATAATAACAGGACACCACACAGGCTGCTCCCCCTGTATAATAATAACAGGACATCACAGGCTGCTCCCCCTGTATAATAATAATAATAATAATAATAATAATAATAACAGGACACCACCGGATGCTCCCCCTGTATAATAATAACCGGGCACCACAGGCTGCCCCCCCTGTATAATAATAATAATAACAGGACACCACAGGCTGCTCCCCCTGTATAATAATAATATCAGGACACCACAGGCTGCTCCTCATGTATAATAATACAGGAAACCACAGGCTGCTCCTCCTGTATAATAATAATAATAACAGGACACCACAGCCTGCTCCCCCTGTATAATAATAATAATTACAGGACACCACAGGCTGCTCCTCCTGTATAATAATAATAATATAACAGGACACCACAGCCTGCTCCCCCTGTATAATTATAAAAGGACACCACAGGCTGCTCCCCCTGTATAATAATAATATCAGGACACCACAGGCTGCTCCCCATGTATAATAATAATATCAGGACACCACAGGCTGCTCCCCCTGTATAATAATACAGGACACCACAGGCTGCTCCTCCTGTATAATAATAATATAACAGGACACCACAGCCTGCTCCCCCTGTATAATAATACAGGACACCACATGCTGCTCCTCCTGTATAATAATAACAGGACATCACAGGCTGCTCCCCCTGTATAATAATAATAATAATAATAATAATAATAATAACAGGACACCACCGGATGCTCCCCCTGTATAATAATAACCGGGCACCACAGGCTGCCCCCCCTGTATAATAATAATAATAACAGGACACCACAGGCTGCTCCCCCTGTATAATAATAATATCAGGACACCACAGGCTGCTCCTCATGTATAATAATACAGGAAACCACAGGCTGCTCCTCCTGTATAATAATAATAATAACAGGACACCACAGCCTGCTCCCCCTGTATAATAATAATAATTACAGGACACCACAGGCTGCTCCTCCTGTATAATAATAATAATATAACAGGACACCACAGCCTGCTCCCCCTGTATAATTATAAAAGGACACCACAGGCTGCTCCCCCTGTATAATAATAATATCAGGACACCACAGGCTGCTCCCCATGTATAATAATAATATCAGGACACCACAGGCTGCTCCCCCTGTATAATAATACAGGACACCACAGGCTGCTCCTCCTGTATAATAATAATATAACAGGACACCACAGCCTGCTCCCCCTGTATAATAATACAGGACACCACATGCTGCTCCTCCTGTATTACCTGATCGACGGATAACGAGGCTGCAGTAGAAGCATTAGGGGCTAATAATGTGGAACGCACAGGCCGGAAGTTGGCTGTGATTGGTGCAGGCTGCTTCCTGGTGTCTGGCCCCTCCCCTCCTCCGACCAGATCAGCAGTAGCGTGAAGTGACGTCAGGTGTGAGCCCTGCCCTTGTCTTTCACTCCACTGTCCCACAAGGCAGCAGGAGCACAGAGCGGCCATTGCTGTTTCTGGCAGCAGGAGCAGAGAGCTCCCATTGGTGTGTCTGGAAGCAGGACCAGAGAACGCCCATTGCTGTGTCTAGCAACAGGAGCACAGAGTGGCCATTGCTGTGTCTGATAGCAAGTGCAGAGAGCGGCCATTGCTGTGTCTGGCAGCAGGAGCAGGGAGTGGCCATTGCTGTGTCTGGCAGCAGGAGCACAAACCGGCCATTGATGTTTCTGGCAGCAGGAGCACAAAGCGACCATTGCTGTGTCTGGCAGCAGGAGCAGAGAGCGGCTATTGCTGTGTCTGACAGCAGGAGCAGAGAGCGGCCATTGCTGTGTCTGGCAGCAGGAGCACAAAGCGGCCATTGATGTTTCTGGCAGCAGGAGCACAAAGCGACCATTGCTGTGTCTGGCAGCAGGAGCAGAGAGCGGCTATTGCTGTGTCTGACAGCAGGAGCAGAGAGCGGCCATTGTTGTGTCTGGCAGCAGGAGCAGAGAGCGGCCATTGCTTTGTCTAGCAACAGGAGCACAGAGCTGCCATTGCTGTGTCTGTAAACAGGAGCACAGAGCCGCCATTGCTGTGTCTGACAGCAGGTGCAGAGAGCGGTTATTGCTGTGTGTGGCAGCAGGAGCAGGGAGCGGCCATTGCTGTGTCTGGCAGCAGGAGCAGGGAGCGGCCATTGCTGTGTGTGGCAGCAGGAGCAGGGAGCGGCCATTGCTGTGTCTGGCAGCAGGAGCAGAGAGAGAGAGAGCGACCATTGTTGTGTCTGGCAGCAGGAGCAGAGAGAGAGCGCCCATTGCTGTGTCTGGCAGCCGGAGCAGAGAGCGGCCATTGCTGTGTCTAGCAACAGGAGCACATAGCGCCCATTGTTGTGTCTAGCAACAGGAGCACAGAGCGGCCGTTGCTGTGTCTGGCAGCTGGTAATGATATGAGAGATGCACTACATGGAATGCCAGTTACTATGGGAGTAGATTGGATTTCTGTGACTATTACATATAGCTCCCAACATCCCCTCTCCAGGAGGACACATTGCTCCGTTCCTGGACTTTCTTCTTAATGTATGAATGCCATCACCTGTGTTCAAATATCTTTCTTATCAATGAACCTGTGCAACACAGGTGCTGGCATTCATACATTAAGAGGAGCAGAGCATTGTGTCCTCCTGGAGTGGGTCATGTTGGGAGGTATGCACGCCTAAACCAAAAGAAGAGGGTATGTAAACGGACTGGGACCGGGGGAGAAATAGAAATCGGCTGGAATCGAAGGAGATGTAACCGGACTGGGACTGGGGGAGATACAACCCTCCCATTAGTATCTAACCCTCCTGCAGTCTAATCCTGTCCTCCCACTAGTGTCTAACCCTCCTGCAGTCTAATCCTGCCCTCCCACTAGTGTCTAACCCTCCTGCAGTCTAATCCTGCCCTCCCACTAGTGTCTAACCCTCCTGCAGTCTAATCCTGCCCTCCCACTAGGTTCTAACCCTCCTGCAGTCTAATCCTGCCCTCCCACTTGTGTCTAACCCTCCTGCAGTCTAATCCTGCCCTCCCACTAGTGTCTAACCCCACCGTCCTGCAGTCTAATACTGCCCTCCCACTAGTGTCTAACCTCACCGTCCTGCAGTCTAATCCTGCCCTCCCACTAGTGTCTAACCCTTCTGCAGTCTAATCCTGCGCTCCCACTAGTGCATAACCCTCCTGCAGTCTAATCCTGCCCTCCCACTAGTGTCTAACCCTTCTGCAGTCTAATCCTGCCCTCCCACTAGTGCATAACCCTAACCTCCTGCAGTCTAATCCTGTCCTCCCACTAGTGTCTAACCCTCCTGTAGCCTAATCCTGCCCTCCCACTAGTGTCTAACCCTCCTGTAGCCTAATCCTGCCCTCCCACTAGTGTCTAACGCCACCCACCTGCAGTCTAATCCTGGCCTCCCACTAGTTTCTTACCCTCCTGCAGGTGAATTCCTACCTCCCACAAGTGTCTAACCCTCCTATAGCCTCATCCTGCCCTCCAATTAATGTCTAACCCTACCCTCCTGCAGCCTTATCCTGGCCTCCCAATTGTGTTTAATCCCCCTGCAGGCAAATACTACCCTCCCTTTAGTGTTTAACCATCCTGAAGCAGAATTATACCCTCTCACTAGTGTCTAATCCTGCCTTCCTTCTATTGCCTAACCTTCCTGTAGATTAATCCTTCCCTCCCACGAGGCGGACCTGCAGACTAATCCTGCCTTCCCACAAGTATCTAACCCTCCTGTAGCCTAATCCCACCCTCCTGCAGTCTAATCTTGCTCTCCCACTAGTGTCTAACCTTATCCCCCTATAGCCCAAACCTACCCCCCCCCCACTAGTGTCTATACCTCCTGTAGCCTAATTTTTCCCTGCCACTAGTGTCGAACTCCATTCTACTGCAGTCTAATCCTGCCCTCCCACGAGTGTATAACCTTCCTGCAGTTTAATACTACCCTCCCACTAGGGTATAACCCTTCTGTAGCCTAATTCTGCCCTCCCACTAGTGTTTTACCCTCCCACTAGTGTCTAACCCTCCTGCAGCCCAATCCTGCCCTCCCACTAGTGTCTAATCCTACCCTCCTGTAGCCTAATACTGCCCTCCCACTAGTGTCTAACCCTCCTGTAGCCTAATCCTGCCCTCCCACTTGTCTAACTCTCCTGTAACCTAATCCTGCCCTCCTACTAGTGTCTAACCCTCCTGTAGCCTAATCCTACCCTTATACTAGTGTCTAACCCTCCTGTAGCCTAATCCTGCCCCGCCACTAGTGTCTAACCCTCCTGAAGCCTAATCCTGCCCTCCCACTAGTGTCTAACTCTCCTGTAGCCTAATCCTGCCCTCCCACTAGTATCTAATTCTACCCTGCTGCAGTCTAATCCTGCCCTCCCTCTAGTGTCTAACCCCACCCTCCTGCAGCCTAATCCTACCCTCCTACTAGTGTCTAACCCCACCCTCCATCAGCCTAATCCTGCCCTGCCACTAGTGTCTAACCCTCCTGAAGCCTAATCCTGCCCTCCTACTAGTGTCTAACCCTCCTGTAGCCTAATCCTGCCCTCCCACTAATGTCTAACCCTCCTGTAGCCTAATCCTGCCCTCCCACTAGTGTCTAATGCTCCTGTAGCCTAATCCTGCCCTCCTACTAGTGTCTAACCCTCCTGTAGCCTAATCATGCCCTCCTACTAGTGTCTAACCCTCCTGTAGCCTAATCCTGCCCTCCCACTAATGTCTAACCCTCCTGTAGCCTAATCCTGCCCTCCCACTAGTGTCTAACCCTCCTGTAGCCTAATCCTGCCCTCCTACTAGTGTCTAACCCTCCTGAAGCCTAATCCTGCCCTCGTACTAGTGTCTAACCCTCCTGTAGCCTAATCCTGCCCTCCCACTAGTGTCTAACCCTCCTGTAGCCTAATCCTGCCCTCCTACTAGTGTCTAACCCTCCTGTAGCCTAATCATGCCCTCCTACTAGTGTCTAACCCTCCTGTAGCCTAATCCTGCCCTCCCACTAATGTCTAACCCTCCTGTAGCCTAATCCTGCCCTCCCACTAGTGTCTAACCCTCCTGTAGCCTAATCCTGCCCTCCTACTAGTGTCTAACCCTCCTGTAGCCTAATCCTGCCCTCCCACTAATGTCTAACCCTCCTGTAGCCTAATCCTGCCCTCCCACTAGTGTCTAACCCTCCTGTAGCCTAATCCTGCCCTCCTACTAGTGTCTAACCCTCCTGTAGCCTAATCATGCCCTCCTACTAGTGTCTAACCCTCCTGTAGCCTAATCCTGCCCTCCCACTAATGTCTAACCCTCCTGTAGCCTAATCCTGCCCTCCCACTAGTGTCTAACCCTCCTGTAGCCTAATCCTGCCCTCCTACTAGTGTCTAACCCTCCTGAGGCCTAATCCTGCCCTTGTACTAGTGTCTAACCCTCCTGTGGCCTAATCCTGCCCTCCTACTAGTGTCTAACCCTCCTGTAGCCTAATCCTGCCCTCCCACTAGTGTCTAACCCTCCTGTAGCCTAATCCTGCCCTCCTACTAGTGTCTAACCCTCCTGTAGCCTAATCCTGCCCTCCCACTAATGTCTAACCCTCCTGTAGCCTAATCCTGCCCTCCCACTAGTGTCTAACCCTCCTGTAGCCTAATCCTGCCCTCCTACTAGTGTCTAACCCTCCTGTAGCCTAATCATGCCCTCCTACTAGTGTCTAACCCTCCTGTAGCCTAATCCTGCCCTCCCACTAATGTCTAACCCTCCTGTAACCTAATCCTGCCCTCCCACTAGTGTCTAACCCTCCTGTAGCCTAATCCTGCCCTCCTACTAGTGTCTAACCCTCCTGAAGCCTAATCCTGCCCTCGTACTAGTGTCTAACCCTCCTGTGGCCTAATCCTGCCCTCCTACTAGTGTCTAACCCTCCTGAAGCCTAATCCTGCCCTCGTACTAGTGTCTAACCCTCCTGTAGCCTAATCCTGCCCTCCTACTAGTGTCTAACTCTCCTGTAGCCTAATCCTGCCCTCCCACTAGCATCTAACTGTTGAAATAAATGTGGATACCTCAGTAAAACACATCAGCCACCACAAAGCCCACCCTCTTCCACCATCCATTGTGGATAACAAATTATTATATATGGACACCTGAACCAGGACTTGTGGACTCAAAACTGTGGATCAGCAATTGCCAGCACAGGACAACCAGCAGCTGTCACCACTCCAGAGAGTGCCACCTAAATGCAATACTTAAGATGCAGGACTACCCTCCTATAGCCTAATCCTGTCCTCTCACTAGTGTCTCATCCTACCCTCCTGTAGCCTAAACCTGCCGTCCCACTAGTGTCTAACCCTCCTGTAGCCTAATCCTACCCTCCTGTAGTCTAATCCTACCCTCCTGTAGCCTAATCCTACCCTCCTGTAGCCTAATCCTACCCTCCTGTAGCCTAAACCTGCCGTCCCACTAGTGTCTAACCCTCCTATAGCCTAATCCTGTCCTCTCACTAGTGTCTAATCCTACCCTCCTGTAGCCTAATCCTACCCTCCTGTAGCCTAATTCTGCCCTCCCACTAGTGTTTTACCCTCCCACTAGTGTCTAACCCTCCTGTAGCCTAAACCTGCCGTCCCACTAGTGTCTAACCCTCCTATAGCCTAATCCTGTCCTCTCACTAGTGTCTAATCCTACCCTCCTGTAGCCTAATCCTACCCTCCTGTAGCCTAAACCTGCCGTCCCACTAGTGTCTAATCCTACCCTCCTGTAGCCTAAACCTGTCCTCTCACTAGTGTCTCATCCTACCCTCCTGTAGCCTAATCCTGTCCTCTCACTAGTGTCTAATCCTGCCCTACTGTAGTCTAATCCTACCCTCCTGTAGCCTAATCCTACCCTCCTGTAGCCTAAACCTGCCGTCCCACTAGTGTCTAATCCTGCCCTCCTGTAGTCTAATCCTACCCTCCTGTAGCCTAAACCTGCCGTCCCACTAGTGTCTCATCCTACCCTCCTGTTGCCTAATCCTGTCCTCTCACTAGTGTCTAATCCTACCCTCCTGTAGCCTAAACCTGCCGTCCCACTAGTGTCTAATCCTGCCCTCCTGTAGTCTAATCCTACCCTCCTGTAGCCTAATCCTACCCTCCTGTAGCCTAAACCTGCCGTCCCACTAGTGTCTAATCCTGCCCTCCTGTAGCCTAATCCTGCCCTCCCACTAGTGTCTAACCCCACCCTCCTTCAGCCTAATCCTGCCCTGCCACTAGTGTCTAACCCTCCTGTAGCCTAACCCTGCCCTCCCACTAGTGTCTAACCCTCCTGTAGCCTAATCCTGCCCTCCCACTAGTGTCTAACCCTCCTGTAGCTGAATCCTGCCCTGCCACTAGTGTCTAACCCTCATGTAGCCTAATCCTGCCCTCCTACTAGTGTCTAACCCTCCTGTAGCCTAATCCTGCCCTCCCACTAGCATCTAACTGTTGAAATAAATGTGGATACCTCAGTAAAACACATCAGCCACCACAAAGCCCATCCTCTTCCACCATCCATTGTGGATAACAAATTATTATATATGGACACCTGAACCAGGACTTGTGGACTCAAAACTGTGGATCAGCAATTGCCAGCACAGGACAACCAGCAGCTGTCACCACTCCAGAGGGTGCCACCTAAATGCAATACTTAAGATGCAGGACTACCCTCCTATAGCCTAATCCTGTCCTCTCACTAATGTCTCATCCTACCCTCCTGTAGCCTAAACCTGCCGTCCCACTAGTGTCTAACCCTCCTGTAGCCTAATCCTACCCTCCTGTAGTCTAATCCTACCCTCCTGTAGCCTAATCCTACCCTCCTGTAGCCTAATCCTGTCCTCTCACTAGTGTCTAATCCTACCCTCCTTTAGCCTAATCCTACCCTACCGTAGCCTAAACCTGCCGTCCCACTAGTGTCTAATCCTGCCCTCCTGTAGTCTAATCCTACCCTCCTGTAGCCTAATCCTACCCTCCTGTAGCCTAAACCTGCCGTCCCACTAGTGTCTACTCCTGCCGCCTAATCCTGCCATCCCACTAGTATCTAACCCTTCTGTAGCCTAACCCACCTGTAGCCTAAACCTACCCTCCCACAAGTATCTAACCATCCTGTAAACCTAATCCTGCCCTCCCACTAGTGTCTAACCCTCCTGTAGCCTAATGCTGCCCTCCCACTAGTGTCTAACCCTCCTGTAGCCTAATCCTGACCTCCCACTAGTGTCTAACCATCCTGTAGCCTAATCCTGCCCTCCTACTAGTGTCTAACCCTCCTGTAGTCTAATGCTGCCCTCCCACTAGTGTCTAACCCTCCTGTAGCCTAATCCTGACCTCCCACTAGTGTCTAACCCTCCTGTAGCCTAATCCTGCACTACCACTAGTGTCTAACCCTCCTGCAGCCCAATCCTGCCCTCCCACTAGTGTCTAATCCTACCCTCCTGTAGCCTAATACTGCCCTCCCACTAGTGTCTAACCCTCCTGTAGCTTAATCCTGCCCTCCCACTTGTCTAACTCTTCTGTAGCCTAATCCTGCCCTCCTACTAGTGTCTAACCCTCCTGTAGCCTAATCCTGCCCTCCCACTAGTGTCTAACCCTCCTGTAGCCTAAATCCTGCCCTGCCACTAGTGTCTAACTCTCCTGTAGCCTAATCCTGCCCTCCTACTAGTGTCTAACCCTCCTGAAGCCTTATCCTGCCCTCCCACTAGTGTCTAACCCTCCTGTAGCCTAATCCTGCCCTACCACTAGTGTCTAACCCTACAACTTCTGTCCAAGGGATTCCTCAGGCCAACGGTTCTCATAGTGTATGTAATACTTCTGTACATATTGTATTTAGACTGTAATTACTGATATTACATATATAGTTAGAGTATTCAATATAGGAAAATAAAGATATTTGTCCATCAAGTCCAACCTGTTCTTACAAGACTCATTAAGGAGTACGTTCAAGATGTGATCTCCTCCCCCAGGATTCTACACGTTACATCTATATTCAGTTTAAGTACTGAGTTGTGTTGGCCTTACTTTGGGCACTGCTCCCTTCCCTAGACCATAACGTCTTCAGTATATACTGACGTTCCTAGCTTCCATGCCCCTTTATACAGGCTAGTATCTGATTGGCTGCTCCCTGGCACTGAGCTTTGCACCCCAGATAATTATCAGTTTGTACTCCTAGGTCCTTTACCATTGGGATTCTCCAAACTGCCCCAGTCACCGCACCAGGTGTCAGTATTCTGGTGTCGGCATCCTGACCACATCCCGTGTGTCCTGTGTGATCTGTGGTACTCGGAGAAGGAACCAGGGTGCTATGTGAGACGTATAGGTGAGAGTGTTACACACATAGACCTGGGATCTGTACACATGGTAAAGGGGGATGACGGCTGATTACATACTAACTACACACTACTATATAAATCACTGTCTGCCCCAGTTACTGCACCGGACGCCAGGTGTCAGTATTCTGGTGTCGGCATCCTGACCACATCTCGTGTGTCCTGTGTGATCTGTGGTACTCGGAGAAGGAACCAGGGTGCTATGTGAGATGTATAGGTGAGAGTGTTACACACATAGACCTGGGATCTGTACACATGGTAAAGGGGGATGACGGCTGATTACATACTAACTACACACTACTATATAAATCACTGTCTGCCCCAGTTACCGCCCCGGACGTCAGTATTCTGGTGTCGGCATCCTGACCACATCCCGTGTGTCCTGTGTGATCTGTGGTACTCGGAGAAGGAACCAGGGTGCTATGTGAGATGTATAGGTGAGAGTGTTACACACATAGACCTGGGATCTGTACACATGGTAAAGGGGGATGACGGCTGATTACATACTAACTACACACTACTATATAAATCACTGTCTGCCCCAGTTACCGCACCGGACGCCGGGTGTCAGTATTCTGGTGTCGGCATCCTGACCGCATACCGTGTGTCCTGTGTGGTCTGTGGTACTCGGAGAAGGAACCAGGGAGCTATGTGAGACGTATAGGTGAGAGTGTTACACACATAGACCTGGGATCTGTACACATGGTAAAGGGGGATGACGGCTGATTACATACTAACTACACACTACTATATAAATCACTGTCTGCCCCAGTTACCGCACCGGACACCGGGTGTCAGTATTCTGGTGTCGGCATCCTGACCACATCTCGTGTGTCCTGTGTGGTCTGTGGTACTCGGAGAAGGAACCAGGGGGCTATGTGAGACGTATAGGTGAGAGTGTTACACACATAGACCTGGGATCTGTACACATGGTAAAGGGGGATGATGGCTGATTACATACTAACTACACACTACTATATAAATCACTGTCTGCCCCAGTTACCGCCCCGGACGTCAGTATTCTGGTGTCGGCATCCTGACCACATCCCGTGTGTCCTGTGTGGTCTGTGGTACTCGGAGAAGGAACCAGGGGGCTATGTGAGACGTATAGGTGAGAGTGTTACACACATAGACCTGGGATCTGTACACATGGTAAAGGGGGATGACGGCTGATTACATACTAACTACACACTACTATATAAATCATTGTCTGCCCCAGTTACTGCACCGGACGCTGGGTGTCAGTATTCTGGTGTCGGCATCCTGACCGCATACCGTGTGTCCTGTGTGGTCTGTGGTACTCGGAGAAGGAACCAGGGGGCTATGTGAGACGTATAGGTGAGAGTGTTACACACATAGACCTGGGATCTGTACACATGGTAAAGGGGGATGACGGCTGATTACATACTAACTACACACTACTATATAAATCATTGTCTGCCCCAGTTACTGCACCGGACGCTGGGTGTCAGTATTCTGGTGTCGGCATCCTGACCACATCCCGTGTGTCCTGTGTGGTCTGTGGTACTCGGAGAAGGAACCAGGGAGCTATGTGAGACGTATAGGTGACAGTGTTACACACATAGACCTGGGATCTGTACACATGGTAAAGGGGGATGACGGCTGATTACATACTAACTACACACTACTATATAAATCACTGTCTGCCCCAGTTACTGCACCAGACACCAGGTGTCAGTATTCTGGTGTCGGCATCCTGACCACATCCCGTGTGTCCTGTGTGATCTGTGGTACTCGGAGAAGGAACCAGGGTGCTATGTGAGACGTATAGGTGACAGTGTTACACACATAGACCTGGGATCTGTACACATGGTAAAGGGGGATGACGGCTGATTACATACTAACTACACACTACTATATAAATCACTGTCTGCCCCAGTTACCGCACCGGACGCCGGGTGTCAGTATTCTGGTGTCGGCATCCTGACCGCATACCGTGTGTCCTGTGTGGTCTGTGGTACTCAGAGAAGGAACCAGGGTGCTATGTGAGACGTATAGGTGAGAGTGTTACACACATAGACCTGGGATCTGTACACATGGTAAAGGGGGATGACGGCTGATTACATACTAACTACACACTACTATATAAATCACTGTCTGCCCCAGTTACCGCACCGGACACCGGGTGTCAGTATTCTGGTGTCGGCATCCTGACCACATCCCGTGTGTCCTGTGTGATCTGTGGTACTCGGAGAAGGAACCAGGGTGCTATGTGAGACGTATAGGTGAGAGTGTTACACACATAGACCTGGGATCTGTACACATGGTAAAGGGGGATGACGGCTGATTACATACTAACTACACACTACTATATAAATCATTGTCTGCCCCAGTTACTGCACCGGACGCTGGGTGTCAGTATTCTGGTGTCGGCCTCCTGACCACATCCCGTGTGTCCTGTGTGGTCTGTGGTACTCGGAGAAGGAACCAGGGTGCTATGTGAGAAGTATAGGTGAGAGTGTTACACACATAGACCTGGGATCTGTACACATGGTAAAGGGGGATGACGGCTGATTACGTACTAACTACACACTACTATATAAATTACTGTCTGCTCCATTTTCAAGAGACTTATTGGTACTCTTTACCTAGCACGGCGCCCACGATTTTGATCATGGGCATCGCAGGTAAAAAAATCGCGGCCATTGAATGCACTAAAAATCGGGTGCGACGCGACCGACGCGATGCCCGCGATTTCCCATAGGGAACAATGTTAAATTTCTCAATTGACCCGATTTTACTGTTCAATGCCTCAATGTTAAATGGCCCACAGAGGCCAAATAGGCACCCTGAAGTGTGAAATGGCCCCCACAATTGTTAACGCCACCCCACGATCAACGTCAACCCGAAGCGTGGCGAGCGCAGCGAGCCCGCGAGGGGCGGCGGTACGCGTCCTACGACCTTTTCATACCCCCACTATCCACGTTGGCGTGGAGTTGCGAATAGAATAGTGTGGCGAGCGCAGCGAGCCCCGCGAGGGGACGCGGATACCTTCACAGGTAAACGCGTCCCTTCGCGGGCTTCACAGGTATCCTCGTCCGCTCGCCATGCTTCGGGCTCGGTGGCTCGCCACACTATTCTATTCTCAACTCCACGCCGACGTGGATAGTGGGGGTATGAAAAGGTCGTAGGACGCGTACCGCTGCGCTCGCCACGCTTCGGGTTCACGTTGATCGTGGGGTGGCGTTAACAATTGTGGGGGCCATTTCACACTTCAGGGTGGCTATTTGGCCTCTGTGGGCCATTTAACATTGATTCCTATGGAAAAATCGTGTCAATTGAGAAATTTAACATTGGTCCCTATGGTCCCTATGGTCCCTATGGGAAATCGCGGGCATCGCACCCGATTTTTTAGTGCATTCAATGCCCGCGATGGGCGCTGTGCTAGGTAAAGAGTACCGACTTAGTTGTCAGTTACATGTATGAATCTCAGGAATTATTGATGTAGGAATGGACACATTTCATTATTTATTCCTTACATTGAAAGTACAACTAAGGAACAGACACAATCCATAACACGGAGGGAAAAAGGGGAAGGGGAGGATGGACCAGTGCACAGGTTGTAATGTTCGTGATTCAATATGATGGTTAGGTCTATAGGTCCACAACAAAATGATGGTGTGAGAACAAAGGGGTTCTCTTCTAAATCATAGGAGTGGAGGTGCACCCTAGAGAGTAAATGTATATAGAAAGAAGGAGAAGGAACGACTCTCTTTTTTGGGGCACTCTTTAGCTGTGATTACATATAGTAATCAGTTGAAAACATCAATCAGAATGTTTCGGAGGTCAAAGGTTTGGTCAACGCCTTAAAACATATGTCTAGCACTTATTTTATTGAGATTGAATAAAAGTTAATTTTTAAACCATACAATATACCCGGGATGGATCATCCCATCCCATCTCTCTATGTATGACTAGCATTCCCACTGTGTGCATATATAACCCCATCTAAGGACACTGTTCTCATAGAAGGGCTCCAACGAAGGAGCTGTTAAAACCATCTGTATCCTGTTAAAGCTTGTACTTAGACATCCCACCCCGACCAAACCTTTGACCTCCGAAACATTCTGATAGATGTTTTCAACTGATTACTATATGTAATCACAGCTAAAGAGTGCCCCAAAAAAGAGAGAGTCGTTCCTTCTCCTTCTTTCCACAATCCATAACATAATAATTGAGACACACAGTGGAGCCATCACCAAACTTTTAAAATATTTTGTCCGAATTGTTTTGTCACGTTATGTGATATTGGCCTTATTCTAGTTCATTCTTTTTGACAAAATCCTTCTTAGATGAAAAAAACCATGTGCACTGCAGGTGGGGCAGATGTAACATGTGCAGATATAATTATATTTGGGTGGGGTTTTACTTCAAAGTGAGATCTATATTGCAGTGTAAAAATAATGCAGCCAGTATTTACCCTGCACAGAAACAAAATAACTCACCAAAATCTAACTCTCTCTGCACAAGTTACATCTGCCACCCTGCAGTGCACATGGTTTTGTCCATCTAAGAAGGATTTAGTCAGAAAGAGTGAACTAGAACAAGGCCCATAGTGTCTAATTAACAATGGTGGTGACATTTATAGGACTGGACACACAGAGAGGGATGTCAATCGCACTGGACAGTTAAATAGAAAAAAATAGGGTGAGCCTCTGTTATCAATAATATAGCACCGCTTAGGTGTCTATTCTATATAGAGGCATGCTACCCTTGGACACGAGATATAGCAGAGAGGGTTTTGAAAGAAAAGAATGTCCTTATTGGGTGCAACAAAAGAGAAATAGTATTTCTAAAATTTAACCTTTATTGATTCGTTTAAGAACTGCGAATTTTATAAAAAATACACATACAACATATACACACTAATGGACACATTTAAAAAGGAAATTAATCCTGACATGGCAGGGGACAATTGTCATTAATACCTCTATAGTAAGAGGCTGTGCTTATATGACACACTGTAGCTCATAAATCATTGCAACATTATGTTCCGTATGTGCACAGTATGTAAATCATGTTTATTAGAAGAGAGGAACAGTGCGGGCAGCGTCCTGGCCGCTCCGTTCTCAGTGTGATGAGTATTCTCAATGCAATTAACTCTCTAATAACGTGAGGGGTAGACCGAGAGGTATTGGTCATCCCCTGTGCTGCTGCCCAGAAATTACTGTGCGCCGCTACACTCAGATTGGTCACAGTGCGGCTTCGCTACTGAGATTGATCACAGCCGACGCCAGCTGAGTATCTGTCTCTGCGCCCGGGCGCTGACAAGCCACAGTGCCGCCCCGATATCTCCTAGCACCGGTACACACCAGGAGACACCTGTGCGGCTTTACTCCCGAGAACACTCACAGCAGATGCCGGCTGAACGTATAACTCGGCGCACTGGGGCTGGCAGTCTAAACGCACACAACTACTGTAAACATACATTTACAATTTCAACAATTACAGGTCAGACAATGCCCCTGCCCATGTGACAACGCCGACGCACGTTTCGCACTGAGCTTTCTCAAGGCTAACCGGATGGGCGTCCGGGGATCCTTGTTATACCATGCCTCATGAATATTCATTAACTCAGGGGGTGTGTACCCCTCTTCCATTGGTTCCTGTCATAGTCTGGATATTTTATACAATTTGAATCTCTTTGAGAATTAAATGTATTACAGGGAATCATTCTGTGGGGATATATATACCTAATTATAATCAGTTGTTTAACGTGGGATCACCACGCATTTGTGGTCAGATTTCATATAATAATGAGCTTGACGGAGTCTGCCGATGCCCATACATATTATTCACTGTTGCGGGTTATGTTTAAAATGTAAAGAATCATTCTACGGAGATATTCATACACAGGGACCCATCCATTGTTTTAATGAAATCGTCAAACCTTTGTAATAAGTTGTACATACAGTATAATGGTAAATTTGAGTGAGTCTGCCAGTGTCAGTATAAATCATTCACCATTGCGAGTAATCTCTGTTGCCTTCCAGATAGCAGTTGCTCAACCTCTGGTATCATGAATCTATCTAAAAGCGTCACAGTACTTATTGATAATCTTGACATATATACCGCGCATATGGTATTATGTGACCCTACCGATTTCTCTGCGGTCTGATTGTTGATCAAAATTCGAGTAAAAATGTGTGTTATGTTAATGATAGGTGTTAGGGAAATAGAGGAAAATATATATAGGACAGCATTCAAAATGTTACTATTTTTTTTAAACCCAGAAATGGCTTCAATGATTCCCATAATGGTTATTCTCAATATACTGACACATACATTGCAGTGCAGATTTATTTCCAAAGAACAATCTTTATTAACAATTCAATTCCCGAAAACACGGCACGTAGAATTGATTAGAGAAGTTAAAGAACTCTTAATGGATCACTCACCTAATCTGTGATCAGTCAGGCTGTCGCTCCCAACACTCCACTGAGACAGCACTGACTAAAGTAGTCAATGATCTGGCCACTGCTAAATCTAAAGGCCATTTCTCACTTCTTATTCTTCTAGATCTCTCATCTGCCACTGACACTGTGGATCACACTCTTCTCATACAAACACTACAATCTCTAGGTCTTCAGAACACAGCCCTTTCTTGGTTCTCTTTCTACCTATCTAATTGCTCTTTCAGTGTTCGCTTCTCTGATTCTACCTCCTCCTCACTACCTCTGTCTGTTGGAGTACCACAAGGCTCAGTCTTAGGTCCTCTGCTTTTCTCAATCTATACTTCCTCACTCGGGAAACTAATCAACTCTTTAGGATTTCAGTATCACCTGTACGCTGATGATACTCGAATCTATCTATCTTCCCTGGAATTGTCACCATCAGTATTGCTCCGTGTCTCTGAATGTCTTTCTGCCATTTCATCTTGGGTGTCATCTCACCAACTCAAACTCATTTCCAAAACAGAATTAAATATATTCCCACCAGCCACTGTTGAGAACACAACAATTAATTCTACTCCACAAGCTCGCTGCCTAGGGGTCATCCTCGACTCTGAACTGTCCTTCATTCCTCACATTCAATCTGTCTCTAAATCGTGTTACATGCATCAAAAAAACATATCCAAAATTCGTCCGTACCGTACTCAAGACACTGCAAAAACTCTAATCCATGCACTCATTATATCACGCATTGATTATTGCAATGGCCTCCTTACCGGTCTTCCTAAGAAAAGACTCTCACAACTACAATCCATTCTGATAGCAGCTGCGAGGCTGATCTTCCTGGCTAGACGTTCATCATCTGCTGATCCGCTCTGTCAGTCCCTCCATTGGTTGCCTGTATATTACCATTCAATATAAAATACTTCTACTTAAATACAAAGGACCGTCTAGTAATCTCATGGGACTGCCATGCTATGGAATTCTGTCCTTATGTATCCCTCTTATTATCCCTATAGATTGTAAGCTTGTGAGCAGGGCCCTCCTACCTCCATGTCGGTTTATATCTACCCAGTTTATTTAATCACTGTTGTTTCCAATTGTAAAGCGCAATGGAATATGCTGCGCTATATAAGAAACTGTAAATAAATAAACAAATAAATAAATAATAAAGAGACTTGTTGCTCAATAATTGAAGTTGTGATGAATATTTTGCTTACAAAGACTTGTTTTACCTTCAAACTACTGGCACAGTAATGGGGTCCGCACTGACCCCAGAATATGCACGCACATGCAGAGATGTAACTTCAAAGGGAAAACACATATTGTGTGCATACTGAAGCCCACAGGGAAAACTCACTGAATGATAATCCTCTCAAACTCAAACTTACCTTTGAGAGGAGTCAAAAAAAGGGATTTTTGTAAGAACTTACCGTTCGAAACCCTTTCTCTGATATGGTCCTGGTGACAGCTCAACATTGGGATGTAGGAGGGTTCGTAGGAGCCAGGCACCTATCCTAAAGCTTTAGAGGGTAAGCTCCTCCCCTACTGCATCCCAGACTCTTCAGTTCAATCTTTTAAAGCCACTGGAATACATTAACTCAGTACAAACACCTGCACACATTATATGCACATTTTTCAAAAACAACTTTTAACCATATAACATGAAACATCATGAACCTGGCATACTTACTGAGCGTAAGGGAGGAATCGCTGTGTCACCAGGACCATATCAGAGAAAGGGATTCGAACGGTAAGTTCTTACAAAAATCCCTTTTTCTCTTTCAATGATCCTGGTGACACAGCTCAACATTGGGACGTTCCAGAGCCGGTCCTTTGGGTGGGTACGCTCAGGTCTGCAGCTCTCATCACTGCTCGCCCGAATGATGCGTCCTCCGACGCAAACTCATGGAACCTATAGAATTTGGCAAAGGTATGAACAGATGACCAAGTGGCAGCCCTGCAAACCTGCTCAGCTGTTGCCCCATGTCGAACCGCCCAAGAGGTGGCAACCGACCTGGTGGTATGCGCATTAATCCTGGCCGGTACAGGCCTACCAACTTTAGTATATGCAAACGCTATAACAGAGCGCAACCACCTAGCAATGGTCTGCTTAGAAGCAGGCCAACCAATTTTGTGTATGTCATACAAAACTAACAAGGTGTCAGTCTTTCTGACACTCTTAACTCTGTCCACATAAACGCGCTGTCATGAACCCCGGTTCCCGCACTGCTCGCATGCGCCCCTTACTGGCACGCTGGGGTAGTGTCCTCCATAGGTCAGCTGCCGGCACAGTCGGCAATCCCTGGCGTGATGTCTTTTGCTTCCAAGTCACCCCTGCGTCACTGTAAGCTCCAGGTGTATTCCCTGATCAAGTTGGGGGTCACATGATCCAGGTAAACTCCATCTTACTTCCTGGTCTGTGTGCTGCTGCTGCGGCTAATTCCATCACCTGCGTCTGATTTTCTAATCACCTGGAGGGATAAATACCCAGCTCACAGTCTCCTCCTGGTCTTGAACAACTCGTCAGTTTACCTGTGAGTTCTCCAGCGTTAAGCTCCTGTCAAGACTCCCCACGTGCTCCAGAGGTCCGGTTTTCCTGAGTCCGTTGTCACCTGTGTTACTCTCAGCGTCCTGGTCATTCTACTCCTGCCAGAAGTCTCCACGTGTTTCCATCTGCCGTGTGATCCTGTCTTCTCGTGCAGCCCAGGTTTCTTGCTCAGTGTCCGGTTATCCGTGGGTTCCGTGCCGTCTCCTCTCGGCTCTCAGGCCGCTCCAGTGATCCCCAGTATCGGCTCCCTAGCCGCCCCAGTGATTCCAGCGATCCCCAGTGATCTCAAGTACCGGCTCTTTAGCCGCTCCAGCGATCCCCAGTGATCTCAAGTACCGGCTCCCTAGCCGCTTCAGCGATCCCCAGTGATCTCAAGTACCGGCTCCCTAGCCGCTCCAGCGATCCCCAGCGATCTCAAGTATCGGCTCCCTAGTCGCTCCGGTATTTCTCATTGTCTCCAGTGTCCCCCTGTGTTACCTTCACGTCATCCCCGGCTTCCAGGCCGCATCCCACTACTCTCAAGTACCCTCCGTGTTGCTGTATAGCATTCAGTGCCATCGATCACCATCGATGGTTTTCGTACCCCATTAAAGACTCTTGTTATCCAAACTCTGCCTAAGTCACAGGGGAACCTGGGCAGAGGGCCGCGACCTGGTCGGCAGTTGCAGCTAAGTCCATATCCCCTTGCGGGGGTCCCTGGTGAATACCACTGTCGGCTTAGACCCCGCGCCTCTACCTTAGGTCTCAGCCAATCCTCTGTGTCCCCGGCAGTTCAGCTCTCTCCTGTCTCCGTGCATGAGCTCCAGCTATCTCAAGCCTCCTCGCTTCCAGTTCCCTGCGCCCTCCACTGGCGCACCCAGGTCAGTGCCGGGAACACAGACAGTCCAGGCCGTGACAGATTGTTCAAGACCGATGGACTCGGCACGCGACCATAGTGTGGGGCCAGCGGCGCTTCAAGATGTCACCTCGCGTATAGAGACGCAAGAAGCGACGCAGCAGCAGGTGATTACATACCTCCAGGATGTGTCCACTCGTCTGGATTCTCTCCAGCAATCCCTCCGGCCACCTCCGCCACCAGTATCTAATCAGCCTGTCACTCATGCTTCTTCATATTTCCCTCGTCTTCAGCTGCCTACTACTAATAAATATGATGGCAATCCCGAGGCCTGTAGAGGCTTTCTAAACCAATGTGACATTCACTTTGAACTTTTACCACAGAACTTTCCGACTGCCAGAACCAAGATAGCATATATTGTCTCCTTGCTGTCAGGTTCTGCCCTAGATTGGATATCACCCCTCTGGGAAAGATCTGATCCAATTCTCACCGATTATGAGAGATTCGTCTCTACCTTCCGACGGATATTCGATGAGCCAGGAAGGCCTGTGTCAGCCTCTACAGAAATTCTCCGCATCAAACAGGGCTCTCGTTCCATGGGTCAATTCGTGGTTCAGTTTCAGACCCTTGCCTCCGAGCTCAAATGGAACAATGAGGCGCTAACAGCCGCCTTCTGGTTGGGCGTCTCAGAGCGCATCAAAGACGAACTTGCCACCCGAGATCTCCCCGAGCAGCTGGAAGATTTAATCTCCTTGTGTGTCAAAATAGACCTGCGCCTAAGAGAGCGAGGTTTAGAAAAATTAAAGAAAGTAGTTCCCCGAGTCCCGCCTCCGTCTCAGCACCATCCTGCGACAACCTCCACAGAAGAACCTATGCAAATAGGTAGATCTAGGTTATCTACAGATGAACGGTCCAGGAGACAAAGAGAAAAATTATGTATCTACTGTGCCGCCCCCGGTCACTTCATTGGGTCCTGTCCCGAGCGTCCGGGAAACGCCAAGTCCTAACCTGCAGTGGGGGAGTCAGGTTAGGTTGTCTCAGTAAAGCTCCTCCCACCAATGACTTAATTCTACCTGTTGCCCTTGTGTCCCCTGTGGGTACCCTGAAAGTCTCAGCCCTGGCAGACTCCGGGGCTGCAGGGAACTTTATCTCAGCCGAGCTGGTAAAGAAGTGCAAAATCCCAATCCTGCCTCTTCCCCAGCCTCACTACCTCACAGCGGTGGATGGAAGCAGGATCCGCGGAAGTGACATTGTGTATCGGACAGTCCCTGTCTCATTCCACGTAGGGGTACTTCATCAAGAATGTATGGACTTCCTGGTCATTCCTAAATCTTCTTATGATCTTGTGTTAGGATTACCATGGCTACAACTCCACAACCCCCGTATCGATTGGAGATCTCTCCAAATTGTGGAATGGAGCGATTATTGCCAGAAACATTGCTTGACTGAAGTAACTCCAGTCCGATCTTCCACAGTCAAAAGCCTTCCAGGTCTTCCATCAGCATATCATTCTTTCAGTGATGTCTTCAGTGAACAAGCCGCTGATGTTCTGCCTCCACACCGCCGATGGGATTGTCCCATCGATCTCCTCCCTGGGAAGTCCCCTCCTAAGGGGCGTACCTACCCCCTGTCAATCCCTGAGACCAAAGCGATGTCTGAATACATTCAAGAAAATCTCCAGAAAGGGTTCATCCGACCCTCTACCTCCCCTGCTGGTGCAGGATTCTTTTTCGTGAAAAAAAAAGATGGAGGGTTACGCCCATGCATAGATTATAGAGGCCTCAATGAGATAACCATCAAGAACAGTTATCCTCTTCCCTTGATCACTGAACTATTTGATCGTATCAAAGGGGCAAAAAATTTTACCAAGCTTGACCTCCGAGGGGCGTATAACCTAATCAGAATTCGCCAAGGCGACAAATGGAAGACTGCCTTCAACACTAGAGATGGGCATTACGAGTATCTAGTGATGCCCTTCGGTCTCAGTAATGCACCTGCCGTCTTTCAAGAATTCATCAAAGAAATTTTTAGAGATGTCCTATACAAATATCTCGTTGTATATCTCGATGATATTTTGATTTTTTCTTCAGATCTCCAGTCTCATCGGTCTCAAGTCAAAGAAGTGCTGTCCCGTTTACGTGCTAATAAATTGTACGGTAAACTCTCCAAGTGCACATTCGAAGTTCCCCAGATACCCTTCCTAGGGTATATTGTATCCGGCTCAGAGTTGCGAATGGATCCCGCAAAACTTGAAGCCATCGATAGTTGGTCCCAACCAACCACTCTCAAAGCAGTCCAGCGTTTTATTGGCTTTGCCAACTACTACAGAAAATTTGTCAAAGGATTCTCCACCCTCATCGCCCCCATCACAGCCCTCACCCAAAAAGGTGCCAATCCAGCTGTCTGGTCCGAAGAAGCCTTGTCCGCATTCCACCTGCTAAAACAAGCCTTTATTTCTGCCCCCATTCTCCGGCAGCCAGATACAGACAAACCTTTCCTCTTGGAAGTCGACGCCTCTAATGTGGGTGTTGGGGCTGTGCTCTCTCAAGTCACAGACGATGGCAAACAGCACCCCTGTGGGTTTTTCTCCCGGAAATTCCTCCCTGCCGAGAAAAACTATTCCATTGGCGATCAGGAGTTGTTGGCAATTAAACTTGCACTGGAAGAATGGCGATATCTGTTAGAAGGGGCCAAGTTTCCCGTGTCCATCTTCACAGATCACAAGAACTTACTGTACGTCCAGACCGCCCAGTGCCTTAATTCCCACCAAGCTCGCTGGTCCTTATTCTTCTCACGATTTAGTTTTAAAATTTTCTATCGTCCTGGGTCCCAGAATGTAAAAGCCGATGCACTGTCCCGCTCTATGGAAGATGACACAGTGCTACAAGAACAACGTCCCATCATCAGTCCTACGGCTTTTGCGGCCACCCATGTGTCACCTGTGCCACCTCGAGGAAAGATGCTAGTTTTACCTGAGCTCCAGCCCAAAATCTTGTCTTGGGCTCACGCCTCGCCCTTCTCTGGTCACCCAGGTGTTCACAAAACCCTGGAAATTCTTCGCCGGTCATATTGGTGGCCTCACATGAAAAAGGATGTCCAGGATTTCGTGGCCTCATGTCCTATCTGTGCCCAACATCAAGTCCATCGTCAGTCCCCTGCAGGTACTCTCCTTCCTTTGCCCATTCCCACGCGTCCCTGGACGCACATTTCCATGGACTTTATTTCTGAACTCCCAAAGTCTCAAGAATGTAATACCATCTGGGTGGTGGTAGACCGGTTCTCCAAAATGGCACATTTCATTCCATTGACTGGCCTGCCCTCTGCTCCCAAGCTCGCCCAGATCTTCATCCAACACATCTTTCGAACTCATGGACTCCCCACAGATATTGTCTCCGATCGTGGAGTGCAATTTGTAGCCCGCTTTTGGAGAGCTCTCTGTTCTGCCCTGAAAGTGAGATTGAACTTTTCCACAGCGTACCATCCGCAGTCTAATGGGCAAACAGAGAGAGTTAACCAAGACCTAGAAGCATTTCTGCGCCTGTATGTGTCCTCGTCACAAGACAACTGGGTCAACTGGCTGCCTTGGGCTGAATTTGCCCACAACTTCAGATACCACACAGCTACTGGCTACTCTCCTTTCTACGTAGTCTACGGTCATCACCCTCGACCATCGATCTTTGAGCCCTTACCAGTTTTGGAAGTGCCTGCCGCATCTTCCACCCTCAAACATTTTTCGCAAGTTTGGAAAAATGTACATGTTTCTCTCAAGAAAGCCTCAAAGAGATACAAGTTCTTTGCTGACCGTAAAAGAAGAGCAGTTCCTCAGTTAAAGCCTGGCGACAAAGTATGGCTTTCCACTCGAAATCTCCACCTCCGAGTCCCGTCCATGAAGTTCGCCACCGATTCATTGGGCCATTCCCTGTGATCCAAAGGATCAATCCCGTAGCTTATAAGCTGAAGCTACCACCATACCTGAAGATCCCAAATTCCTTCCACATATCCTTACTGCGACCTCTTGTTCTCAACCGGTTCCAAAGTACTACTCCTGAGCTCCCCAGAGTTTATACCCATCGAGGGGTTGAATTCGAGGTCGATAAGGTGGTGGATTCTCGCAAAAGATATGGAAATATCCAATACCTCATCGATTGGAAGGGCTATGGCCCGGAAGAAAGAAGCTGGATCAATGCTGCAGATGTGCATGCTCCCCGTTTGATTGCAGCTTTTCATAAAGACAATCCAAGTAAGCCCAAAGGGTGTTCGGTGCCCACCCTTAAAGGGGGGGGTACTGTCATGAACCCCGGTTCCCGCACTGCTCGCATGCGCCCCTTACCGGCACGCTGGGGTAGTGTCCTCCGTAGGTCAGCTGCCGGCACAGTCGGCAATCCCTGGCGTGATGTCTTTTGCTTCCAAGTCACCCCTGCGTCACTGTAAGCTCCAGGTGTATTCCCTGATCAAGTTGCGGGTCACATGATCCAGGTAAACTCCATCTTACTTCCTGGTCTGTGTGCTGCTGCTGCGGCTAATTCCATCACCTGCGTCTGATTTTCTAATCACCTGGAGGGATAAATACCCAGCTCACAGTCTCCTCCTGGTCTTGAACAACTCGTCAGTTTACCTGTGAGTTCTCCAGCGTTAAGCTCCTGTCAAGACTCCACACGTGCTCCAGAGGTCCGGTTTTCCTTAATCCGTTGTCACCTGTGTTACTCTCAGCGTCCTGGTCATTCTACTCCTGCCAGAAGTCTCCACGTGTTTCCATCTGCCGTGTGATCCTGTCTTCTCGTGCAGCCCAGGTTACTTGCTCAGTGTCCGGTTATCCGTGGGTTCCGTGCCGTCTCCTCTCGGCTCTCAGGCCGCTCCAGTGATCCCCAGTATCGGCTCCCTAGCCGCCCCAGTGATTCCAGCGATCCCCAGTGATCTCAAGTACCGGCTCTTTAGCCGCTCCAGCGATCCCCAGTGATCTCAAGTACCGGCTCCCTAGCCGCTTCAGCGATCCCCAGTGATCTCAAGTACCGGCTCCCTAGCCGCTCCAGCGATCCCCAGCGATCTCAAGTATCGGCTCCCTAGCCTCTCCGGTATTTCTCATTGTCTCCAGTGTCCCCCTGTGTTACCTTCACGTCATCCCCGGCTTCCAGGCCGCATCCCACTACTCTCAAGTACCCTCCGTGTTGCTGTATAGCATTCAGTGCCATCGATCACCATCGATGGTTTTCGTACCCCATTAAAGACTCTTGTTATCCAAACTCACAGGGGAACCTGGGCAGAGGGCCGCGACCTGGTCGGCAGTTGCAGCTAAGTCCATATCCCCTTGCGGGGGTCCCTGGTGAATACCACTGTCGGCTTAGACCCCGCGCCTCTACCTTAGGTCTCAGCCAATCCTCTGTGTCCCCGGCAGTTCAGCTCTCTCCTGTCTCCGTGCATGAGCTCCAGCTATCTCAAGCCTCCTCGCTTCCAGTTCCCTGCGCCCTCCACTGGCGCACCCAGGTCAGTGCCGGGAACACAGACAGTCCAGGCCGTGACACGCGCAAGGCGCGCACAACATCCAAATTCCTCAATTTGTCCCTTTTCCTTGAACCCTCTGGGGGTAGAAACACAGGCAGAACTATCTCCTGATTTAGATGAAAAGCAGAGACTACTTTTGGTAAAATTTGGGGTACTGTCCGAAGAACAGCCCTATCATCATGAAATATAAGGAAGGGAGACTTGCATGACAATGCTCCCAACTCCGATACTCTTTTTGCTGACGCCACTGCCAACAAAAATACCAGTTTCCATGTAAGGAATTTAAGGTCAGCCGACCTTAATGGTTCAAAAGGTGCCTTCTGAAGACACTCCAAAACCAGAGATAAATCCCATGGTGCTACTGGTTGTTTGTAGGGAGGTTTCAATCGGGACACCCCCTACAGGAAGGTCTGTACTTCCGGTATTAAAGCAATCCTTCTTTGGAAGTAAATAGACAAGGCCGAGATCTGTACCTTGAGTGACTGAAGGCTTAACCCGGAGGAAAAGCCATCCTGCAAAAACTCCAACAATTTTGCCAATTTAAAGCGTGATGTGTGTGACTTCTGCCTTTCACACCATCGAATATAGGTCTTCCAGACCCTATAATAATTTGCAGAAGATACTGACTTTCTGGCTTTAATCATTGTGTTAACCACCGCCTCTGAGAATCCTTTATTCCTCAAAATGGCGGTTTCAACAACCAGGCCGTCAAAATTAATCGAGCTGAATCCAGATGGTTGAACGGTCCTTGTCTTAGAAGGTCTGACCTCAGAGGTAGACGCCACGAGTCCACAGACAATCTCTGAAGTCTCGAGTACCAGGACCTCCTTGGCCAATCCGGGGCCACTAAAATTACAGGAATTGTCTGGGCCTGTATCTTTTTCAACACTCTTGCCAGCATTGGAACTGGTGGAAAAACATAAAGAAGATTCTGCCCCCAGGGGATAGTCATGGCATCCATTGCTTCTGCCAGTGGATCCCTTGTCCTGGCATAAAACCTGGGTACCTGATGGTTGAACCTGGATGCCATCAGGTCCACATCCGGGGTTCCCCACCTCATTGTAATCTGGTGAAATACTTGTGGGTTCAGACTCCATTCCCCTTCCATCAGCTCCTCCCTGCTCAGGAAGTCGGCCTCTATATTCTCCACTCCTGGAATGAATATTGCTGATAATGCTGGAACATTCTGTTCCGCCCACAAGAAGATTCGGGACACCTCCCACATAGCCAGCTTGCTGCGTGTGCCTCCCTGGTGATTCAGATATGCCACAGCTGTGGCGTTGTCGGTCTGAATCCTTAAAGGGAGCCTCTGTAACCTTTCTCCCGCCAGAGAAATCACCTTCCACACAGCTCTCAGTTCCAAGATGTTGATCGGTAAGGCAGACTCCTCTGGGGTCCACAAGCCTTGCAGACGCAGGTCCAAGACTACTGCCCCCCAGCCCCAGAGACTGGCGTCGGTAGTGACTACCAGCCAGCTCCAGGACTGCAGGGACCGACCCCACTGAAGGGAATCCACCTCTGTCCACCATTTCAGGGAGGATCGAGTTTCTGAAGACAACACTATCTGTTCCGACTTCATGGTTTGCGTGTTTCCTGACCAAGTCGTCAAAATGTTCCACTGGAACACTCGAGAGTGGAACCTGGCGAACTGCAACGTCTCGAAAGACGCCACCATCTTCCCCAGCAGCTTGAGGCACCTCCATACTTATGTGCTCCGAGAGCCAAGAATCTCCTGGACCAAGGCAGCCAGATCCCTGGCCTTTGCCTCTGGTAAAAATACCCGATGTAGGTGGGTATCCAGAACCACTCCTAGGAATTGGAGTCTCTGTGACGGCACCAACTGAGACTTTTGTAAGTTTAAAAGCCAGCCATTAGCCTGCAAAAACCGATGGCTTCTGCCAAGTGACTCTGCAACATGTCTGCTGACTCCGCTTTGAACAGCAGGTCGTCCAAATATGGAATCACCGTGATTCCCCTCAGTTGAAGCACAGCCGCCATTACAGACATTATCTTGGTGAATACCCTTGGCGCTGAAGGGCAACGCCTGGAATTGCAAGTGCAGGTCTCCTATCGCAAACCTCAACAGAGCCTGATGTTCTGAGTGTATAGGGACATGAAGGTACACGTCATGGACATCCATGGATGCCAAAAATTCTCCCTGGTCCAGGCTTAGTAGCACTGACTGTAGAGACTCCATTTTGAAAAATGGTCTACCCACAAATGGACATTTAGAGACTTTAAATTCAGAATCGGTCTGAAAGACCCGTCTGGTTTGGGCACCAGAAACAGAGTGGAATAAAACCCTCTTTTCCACTCCGCTCTGGGGACCGGGATCACCACACCCTTCTCTAAAAGAGAGTGAGCCGCTCCCAAGAGAGCCGCACGGAGCCGAGCCTCCTTTGGTAGTGGTGTGGGAATGAATCTTCTCGGAGGAAGACCTTTGAAGGGAATTCTGTAACCCTAGGATATAATATCTAATACCCAGGAATCCTGGTCTAACAATGCCCATGCGTCCCTGAACTGTGACAGACGCCCCCCCACCTTGACCACCGCCGGGCAAATCCCCTGGCAGTCATGCGGAGGGTTTGTCCTCTCCTTTGGTGTTTGGTTTCTTATGAAAGCAACCAAATTTTGACTTTGGGGCCTTACCCCTGGAGGATTGAAACTTTCCCCTAAAAGACTGTCCTCGAAAGGACACACCTCCTCTAGGGGAGGGCCGAAAGGACGGCCTGAAAGCAGAAAATCTTGATGTCTGCTTTGCTGCAGGGGCAGGCAGGAAAGTACTTTTGCCACCTGTGGCCTGTTTGATAATCTCTTCCAGTTCAGAGCCAAATAACAGCTTTCCTTTAAAAGCTAATGCTTCTAAGGCCTTCTTAGACTCGTTATCTGCCTCCCAAGCCTTAAGCCAGAGCACTCTCCTGGCATTGACAGACACTGTGGAAACTCTAGCAGCCATTTTGAGAGCTTCCTCCTCAGCTTCCAGTGCATACTCTGCTGCTGCTTTCAGCTTCTCCGCAAGCAATAACACACAAGGGTCAGCATGTAAAATAGTGCACAAATCATTGGCCCATACAATCATGGCCTTAGAGACCCAGGCTGAAGCAATCAGAGGACGTAGGGTGTATCCCACCCCTTCAAATATTGCTTTTAGGTTACCCTCCAGCTTTTTGTCTACGGGGTCCTTAAAAGCTGCGCCCCCTTGCACTGGTAAAACAGTAGCTTTTGACAACCGTGCCACAGAAGCATCAACCACTGGAATTTTCTCCCAGAGATCCCAGAGATCCGCATGAGCCTCAGGCATGGGGTACAGACTTAAGAATCTCTTAGGCATCTGCAGCCTTTTATCGGGCGTTTTCCAAGCCCCTTCCAATAAATCCTGTAAACCTTCATCTGCAGGGAAGGTAACAGCTTCCTTACGCTGCCATTTAAATACACCTTTAGCAGGAGTTTTATCTTCCACAGACAAATCTAAAGCCTGTTTAACAGCAGTAATCAAATCCTCCACCCCTGCGGCTGAGGAATCCTCAGAATCATCACCCTGCTCCCAGGGAATGTCTGCATATGCTCCTTCCTCCTCATCAACCATTAAAGGCACTGAGTAAGACCTTTTAGGGGTCCCCACCAATGTTCCCTCTAATTTTACGAAGGCTGTGTGCGGCAAAAGATTTTGGCTGTGCAACTTTGGAAGGAAATTTAAATTTTTGTGCGTCGCTTATATATAACTGGAAAATGACGTTCAGCATTTGTGTTAACTTTACTTCAAAATGATATTAAACATTTAAATATTCAAAACACATCACACAATGTAATTAATGGGTGAAACACACATTAATTGAGTCCACAACTGCAAAAAGGGACCACTGCTGCTTTGTGCGCTCTGTTGTAATGTCTGTGCGCACGCTCGTCGAGTTGTGTGCGCGCGCACGTGCGCACAGCTTAGAGGGAACACTGGTCCCCACAGCATCAACATCAATCTTGTCTAGCAATTCACTAAACCTGTTAATCCCCTTAGCAGTATCCTGCATCACCTGTAGGAAAGCAGGGTCTGCCTGGGTAAGAGGCAAGGAGCCAGAGGACTGCTGAGATGATGACATAGGTCTCTGAGTATCTACCAAGACATCACTCTGTCTGTCCAGCAATTGCACTAAAGCATTAACAGACCTGCCCAGGGCACTGGCCCACGCGGGTTCCAATTGCTCTACCCCCTGGGGTTCACTCCCCATGGGTTTCACAGCAGCGCAAGCAATACACAAGCCCCCCTTGGCCATCTGCTCAGGGATAAATTTCAGTGTACAAACACTGCAAGCGCTCAATGTATCTGGGGCTCCCTCCCCCAAAACCACAGACTGATGCACAGACATGATGTTCACAAATAACACAGTCACAGCGCAAAATGTACAGGCGTTTACACAAAGCCAATGTACTCAGTCACTTAGCTGTCTGTAGTCTTCAGAATAGGGAAAGCGATGCCCAGGAAATCCAATCACTCTGTCAGGATCTGTCAGCCAGCTCAGCTCCGCTGCAAGCGTTCCGAATGGCGCCAAAACAGAGTGAGGGAAGAGACCAAGTCCCTGCTGCTGCGGGGTCCGTGACTTTTGGCGCCAACCACCCCCAGACAGCCGCTCCCTTAGTAGGATCTCCTAGTTCCAGTATCTCCCCCTCAGCTGGGGACCACTTGGAACATGCCTGTAACACACTGCTGTCCTCTCATATAGGAGCTCAGTGTGTAAGCTCCGCAGAAAATGGCCGCCGCCATCACGGAGCGCCTGTCCCCCATGATCCCCACCTAGCGTGAAGCCGGTTTCAGAGCGCTCCGGAGCCCAGGCAGCTTCTTAAAAGAAGCTGTAAGCGCTGCACAGGGAGGCCAGACAGCGTCTCCCCTGTGCACAGCAAGCTGACAGGACGCGCTTCTGTCAGCTTCTGCTGCGCTAGCAGTGTGAGGATTCACTAATGAGAATCCTCACACTGTGCCTACCTAGCTAGAGTGAAAAGTTAATAAAATAATAAAAAACCCTAACTACTCTAATCCTTAGGCTGCTCCCGCAGCCCTTTAGAATAGCACCCACTCCAGTGGGCACCTAACACAAACTGAAGAGTCCGGGATACAGTAGGGGAGGAGCCTACCCTCTAAAAGCTTTAGGATAGGTGCCTGGCTCCTACGGACCCTCCTAAATCCCAATGTTGAGCTGTGTCACCAGGACCATTGAAAGAGAAAACTGTGACTTTCCTGGATCTCACTTTAACAGTGGAAGACCATGGTCACATCTCTACTGATATTTTTCGGAAGAAAACAGCAACAAATTCTCGGTTGCATCATGAAAGTTCCCACTACCCATCAGTCATTAAAGGTTTAACCAAGGGAGAATTTCTCAGAACTAAGAGAAATTGCTCCAAATTTGAGACCTACGAAATAAGAGCAAATCAACTGGGAAACAGACCAAGGAATAGGGGTTATAGCAACCGAGAAAGTAAGAAAGCAGCTAAAGAAACAGAGAAATACAATAGGGAACAACTACTTATCCACAAAGACAAGCAAGGGACAGGCAAAGACCAAAATAAAGACACGGCACGTTTCATTGGGACTTTTTGTCGTGAATGGAAGGAGATCCAAACTAGTCTCAATAAACATACTGACATCCTGAGGACCGATAAGGATCTAGCTCCTATAATAGATGAACGTAATTAAATCAGCTGGCGACTGAGTCACAACCTCAAATGACATTCTGGTGCATAATCATCTTGGGAAAACCCAGACACCAAAGATCCTGAAAAAAGGATCATATAAATGTGGAACTTGCAAAGCATGGGGCCTTATTCTGATCGGTGCGGCCGGATCCGATTATGCGGCCAGGACTGTGCGTGCGAAACCCCGCCTTCCATACGGATCGCAAACTCCGTCCGTACGAGGTAACAAGCTGTCCGAACGGACCGCACGTGTATTTTTCACGGAATACGCCTCCTCCATCTAAGGGAACCTCCCCAATCATTCGATGGTCGCAGACCATCGAAAGCAGGACCGAGTGGTCCACCAGCTCCCGCAACCTCAGACCACAGACATTTTTCCGTGCAAAAGCAGGGATCTGGGCGGGCAGCTGACATCCGGCGATGTCATATGTCCGCCCCCTACACGTGCGTCACGGCCGCATTACCATACGTATGCCCAGCGTTTGCATGGGAACGCCCATGAAACGCGGGGCGTATGCATATGGTAATAAACCCAAATAGCCCTTCACGCCCCTCTCCACCCCCTGTTCGGAGTGTTCACATATCATGGATTTGGCCGTACGCCCCGCTCGCACATGCGCAGAGACGCCTCTGCACATGCGCAGACACAAAACATCGGCGGCCCGAACGCACGCGGATATATCCGCACCGACCAGAATAAGGTCCATGGTGTCCACCGCTTCCTATTGGGACAGGTACAATAAGGAATGGAGAATTCAGGAATACATTACCTGTAACACTGCTGGTATAGAAAACTTCCGGTGGGGGCCTGGGATGGTCGCACGTACGTGGAGCTCCCGGCTCCCATCCCTGGCCCCCCTAGAGAAGCGGAGGGGGGTGATCCGGCACTATGCAAGGGAGAGGAGATGAAGAGAGGAGTTGCCTGAGGACAGCAGACGATCCCCGGTGCGGCGCACACCCACCACCATATTTATGTATATTTGTATTACTTTTCTATTTTTTTCCATCATTGTCTGATAACTACAGAATTAATATTACGTTAGCGGCAGCGATTTAGGCAACTTTCCGTTTAATTACTAAGATAGGAAATAGAATACTGAATTAGCTCATAAACAAGCATTGTTAAATTTACACTAGAGAAATATCCCAATGATGACACACAAAATGGGAGGAGACATAGTTCAAACTAGCAGAACACCGATTGGTGGACAATGAACCCCATGGTATATAGTCTGACTGTGAGCGGCCAGTCGGGTTGGCTTGAAAAAGTGGCATTGCGAAGCGTGCGCCGGCCCGACAGCGGCGTTTCATATGTGCCTACCAATATAAAATACAATGTACTGATAATTGATGTGCCTTAAACTGCTCTTATCAGAGCATCACTTACTCCATGAACACTGCCTGTTGTGTTTAAGAAACAGCTGTCTATCTAGCTACAGAGCAGGTACAGCAGGTGTCTGCCATAAAAGCACTGGCTGCACCAATAGTTCTATCTATTCTGGTGTGAGAGTGTTGGCACAATAGCAGCCTGTTACTGACAGACAGACACACTAACTCGGTCACCTGCCAGAACGCACCGTATGAACATCACTTCTTATAAACAGGCTGCGTAAATAATGCCACCTCTCCCTGTGTAATACGGTCTGTGCATTATTGGTCTATACGACTTAGCGGGCCTGATTGACAGAGACACTCTCACGTTTTCAACGGTGTGCCAGAACGCACCATCATTCGGTGTTTAAATTCTCACTTATAGAAAGAAATTATAACCATTGACGGCGCCACCTGCTGGATCTGATGTGCAAATAACCATCACATTGCTATGCAATTTTGGTATATGCTGGGTGACCACAGTAGGTGTTGAACAGATCTCCTCACAGGTCTATATATATTTTGAGATTATTTACTCCTACTCTCGCATACTCAGAAACATACAGTACTCAGCTAGTTCTGTGAGCCTCTTCATGCGAAACACGTGTTGCCAATACTGTTACAGACACAACTGAAAGTATCTGTTTAACAGACAACAGTTTCTAGTGTCACATCCATTGGACACAACAATAGGCAGCTACAGAAGTAGAATTATAAGGCACCATCTGAAAATAAACACAAAATCCTCCTGACATACTGCTGGGAAGCAATTACATTTGTATAATAGGAGGGATTCACCTGTCTGAAGAAACTAACAGGCCCAATTGAACGCCCACGTCAGCAATTCTTAATCACAATCTCACTGTGTTTATTCCACTTACTTGTTGTGTGTGTTTTTAATACTTCACAATTTTTTGTTCTTAATCTAATAAAAGGTAAATTTTATGTGTATATTTCCTCTGGTGCATCACACCGTGACAATCCTTTCTTTCCTTTTCTGTTCCAAATATTGTCCAGTGACAGCACACCCCCACCAATCCACAGAGAGGACCCAACTGAGGACCAATACCTAAGGGGGGCCGTTTCACAAAAGTTTCACAAAAAGGGATTTTTGTAAGAACTTACCGTGCGAATCCCTTTTCTCTGATATGGTCCTGGGGACACAGCTCAACATTGGGATGTACGAGGGTCCGCAGGAGCCAGGCACCTATCCTAAAGCTTTTGGAGGGTAGGCTCCTCCCTTCTGCATCCCAGACTCCTCAGTTCAATCTTTCAAAGCCACTGGAATACATTAACTCAGTACAAACGCCTACACATATTATATGCACAATTTCAAAAAATAACTTTTCAACCATATATAACATGAAACATCATGAACACTGGCATACTTACTGAGTGTAAGGGAGGGATCGCGGTGTCACCAGGACCATATCAGAGAAAGGGAATCGAACGGTAAGTTCTTACAAAAATCCCTTTTTCTCTTTCAATGGTCCTGGTGACACAGCTCAACATTGGGACGTTCCAGAGCCGGTCCTTTGGGTGGGTACGCTCAGGTCTGCAGCTCTCATCACTGCTCGCCTGAATGATGCGTCCTCCGACGCGAACTCATGGAACCTATAGAATTTGGCAAAAGTGTGAACAGATGACCAAGTGGGGTCCCTGCAAACCTGCTCAGCTGTGGCCCCATGTCGAACCGCCCAAGAGGTGGCGACCGACCTGGTGGTATGCGCATTAATCCTGGCCGGCATAGGCCTACCAACCTTAGTATATGCAAAGGCGATGACGGAACGCAACCACCTAGCAATGGTCTGCTTAGAGGCAGGCCAACCAATCTTGTGCACATCATACAAGACTAGCAAAGTGTCAGTCTTCCTGACACCCTTCACCCTGTCCACATAAATGCGCAAGGCGCGCACAACATCCAAATTCCTCAATTTGTCCCTTTTTCTTGAACCCTCTGGGGGTTGGAACACAGGCAGAACTATCTCCTGATTCAGATGAAAAGCAGAGACTACTTTTGGTAAAAATTGGGGTACTGTTCAAAGAACAGCCCTGTCATCAAGAAATATAAGGAAAGGAGACTTGCATGACAATGCTCCCAACTCCGATACTCTCTTTGCTGACGCAACCGCCAACAAAAACACAAGCTTCCATGTAAGGAACTTAAGGTCAGCCGACCTCAACGGCTCAAAAGTTGCCTTTTGAAGACACTCCAGAACCAGCGATAAATCTCATGGAGCCACTGCTTGTTTGTAGGGAGGTTTCAATCGAGAAACCCCTTGCAGGAAAGTTTGCACCTCTGGTAACAACACTATGCTTTTCTGGAAATAAATCGACAAGGCCAAAATCTGTACCTTGAGTGACTGAAGGCTTAACCCAGACGAGAAGCCATCCTGCAAAAATTCCAGCAATTTAGAAATTCAAAATCGCGATGTGTGCGACTTCTGCCTTTCACACCACCTAATATAGGTCTTCCAGACCCTATAATAGTTTGCCGAAGACACTGATTTCCTAGCTTTCACCATGGTGTTAACCACAGCCTCTGAGAACCCCTTATTCTTCAAGATGGCGGTCTCAATAGCCAAGCCGTCAAATTTAGCCGAGCTGAATCCAAGTGTAAGAATGGCCCTTGGCTTAACAAATCTGACCTCAGGAGGTAGACGCCACGAGTCCACAGACAATCTCTGAAGCCTCGAGTACCAGGACCTCCTTGGCCAATCTGGGGCCACTAGAATCACCGGAATTCCTTGGGACTGGACTCTTTTCAATACCCTCGCCAGCATTGGAAACGGCGGGAAGACATAAAGCAGATTCCCCTCCCAGGGGATAGTCATTGCATCCACTGCTTCGGCTCGTGGATCTCTCGTCCTGGCATAGAACCTGGGTACCTGATGATTGGACCTTGATGCCATCAGGTCCACATCCGAAGTTCCCCACTTCAATGTAATCTGAAGAAATACCTGTGGGTTCAGGTTCCATTCCCCTTCCAGCAGCTCCTCCCTGCTCAGGAAATCGGCCTCGATATTCTCCACCCCTGGGATGAATATCGCTGACAACGCTGGAACATTCAGCTCCGCCCACAAGAAAATCCGGGAACCCTCCCACATGGCCAGCTTGCTGCGTGTGCCTCCCTGGTGATTCAGGTATGCCACAGCCGTGGCGTTGTCGGTCTGAATCTTCAAAGAAAGGCCCTGCAATCTTTCTCCTGCCAGAGATATAACTTTCCACACAGCTCGCAGTTCCAGGATGTTGATCGGCAAGGCAGACTCCTCCGAGGTCCATAAGCCCTGAAGGCGTAGGTCCAAAACCACCGCCCCCCAGCCCCTGAGACTGGCGTCGGTAGTCACTACCAGCCAGTCCCAGGACTGCAGAGACCGACCCCACTAACGGGAATCCACCTGCATCCACCATTGCAGAGAAGACCGTGTCTCTGGAGACAACACTTTGTGCTCTGACTTCATGGTGTGAGTATTTCCTGACCAAGACGTCAGAATGTCCCACTGAAACACTCGGGAGTGGAACCTGGCAAACTGTAGCGTCTCGAAAGTCGCCACCATTTTCCCCAACAGTTTGAGACACCTCCAAACCGATGGACTCTGAGGCCCCAGGATCTCCCGCACCAAGGTGGCTATGTCCCTGGCCTTTGTTTCTGGCAGAAATACCCGATGTAGATGGGTATCCAGGACAACCCTCAGGAACTGTATTCTCTGTGACGGCACAAGCTGAGACTTTTTTAAGTTTAAAAGCCATCCGTGAGTCTGCAAAAAACTGATGGCCTCTGCCAAGTGACTCTGCAAATTCTCCGCCGACTCTGCTTTGAACAGCAGGTCATCTAAATACGGAATCACCGTGATCCCTTTCAGGCGGAGAGCAGCCGCCATTACAGACATTATTTTGGTGAATACCTTTGGCGCTGTGGCCAGACCGAAGGGCAACGCCTGAAATTGCAAATGCAGGTCTCCTATCGCAAACCTCAAGAGAGCCTGATGCTCCGGATGGATAGGGACGTGAAGATATGCGTCCTGAACATACATGGACGCCAAAAATTATCCCTGGTCCAAGCTTAGCAGCACAGACCGTAGAGATTCCATCTTGAAATGGTCTACCCACAGATGGAGATTCAAAGACTTTAGACTTAAGATTGGTCTGAAAGACCCGTCTGGCTTGGGCACCAAAAACAGAGTGGAATAAAAGCCTTTCTTCCACTCCGCTCGAGGGACCGGGATCACCACACCTTTCTCTAAGAGAGACTGAGCCGCCCCCAAAAGAGCAACACGGAGCCGCGACTCCTTTGGCAGTGGTGTAGGGATGAATCTTCTCGGAGGAAAACCTTTGAAGGGAATTCTGTAACCCTGGGATACAATGTCTAGCACCCAGGAATCCCGGTCCAACAATGCCCACGCAGCCCTGAACCATCTCAGACGCCCCCCCACCTTGACCACCGCTGGGGTATTCCCCAGGTAGTCATGCGGAGGACTTGTCCTCTACTTTGGTGCTTGGTTTCTTATGAAAGGAACCGAACTTTGACTTTGGGGCCTTGCCCCTGGAGGACTGAAACTTTCCCCTAAAAGACTGTCCTCGAAAGGACGCACCCCCTCTAGGGGAGGGCCGAAAGGACGGCCTAAAAGCAGAAAACCTTGAGGCCTGTTTTGCTGCAGGAGCCGGCAGGAAAGTACTTTTGCCTCCCGTGGCCTGCTTAATAATCTCTTCCAGCTCTGAACCAAACAACAGCTTTCCTTTAAAAGCGAAAGCCTCTAAGGCCTTTTTTGATTCATTATCCGCTTCCCAGGCTTTAAGCCAAAGCACTCTCCTGGCGTTGACGGACACTGTGGAAACTCTGGAAGCCATTTTGAGAGCTTCCTCCTCAGCCTCAAGCACATCCTCCGCACCTGCTTTAAGCTTCTCAGCAAGCAGCAACACACATGGATCAGCATGTAAAATTGTACACAGGTCATTGGCCCACACAATCATGGCCTTAGAGACCCAGGCTGATGCTATAAGCGGGCGTACAGTGAAGCCTACCCACTCAAATATTGCCTTGAGGTTACCTTCCAGCTTTTTGTCTACGGGTCCTTAAATGTTGCCCCCCCCTGGACAGGTAGCACCGTGGCTTTAGAAAGCCGAGCCACAGAAGCATCTACCACTGGAACTTTTTCCCAGAGGTCTGCATGAGCCTCAGGCATGGGGTATAGACTTAAGAATCTCTTAGGCATCTGCAGCCTTTTATCGGGTGTTTTCCAAGCCCCTTCCAATAGATCCTGTAAACCTTCATCCGCAGGAAAGGTAACAGTTTCCTTACGCTGCCTTTTAAACACCCTTTGCAGGAGTTTTATCCTCCACAGACAAATTCAAAGCCTGTTTAACAGCAGTAATCAAGTCCTCCACCCCTGAGGCTGAAGACTCTTCAGAATCATCACCCTGATCCCAGGGGATGTCTGTGTACTCTCCCTCCTCTTCAGCAACAAGCAATGGCACTGAATAAGACCTTTTAGGGGTCCCCACAGTATCACCATCAAATTTGTCTAATAAATCATTAAACCTGCTGATCCCCCTTAGCAGTATCCTGCATGACCTGTAAGAAGCTAGGATCTGCCTGGGTCAGAGGCAAGGAGCCAGAGGACTGCTGAGATGATGACATAGGTCTCGGGGAAGCTACCAACACATCACTCTGCCTGTCCAGCAATTGCACTAAGGCATTAACAGACCTGCCCAGGGCACTGGCCCAAGCAGGCTCCGATTGCTCTACCCTCTGGGGTTCACTCCCCATGGGTCTCACAGCAGCGCAAGTAATACACAAGCCCCCCTTGGCCATCTGCTCAGGAGCAAATTTCAGTGTACAAACACTGCAAGCGCTTAATGCATTAAGGGCTTCCTCCCCCAAAACCACAGACTGTTGCTCAGACATGATGTTCTACAAATAACACAGTCACAGCGCACACTGTACAGGCGTTTTATACAGAGCCAATGTACCCAGTCACTTATCTGTCTGAAGCCTTCAGAAGTGGGGAAACGATGCCCAGGAAATACAATCACTCTGCCAGGATCTGTCAGCCAGCTCAGCTCCGCTGCAAGCGTTCCGAATGGCGCCAAAACAGAGTGAGGGAAGAGACCAAGTCCCTGCTGCTGTGGGGTCAGTGACTTCTGGCGCCAACCACCCCCAGACAGCCGCTCCCATTGCAGGATCTCCAAGTTCCAGTATCTCCCTCTCAGCTGGGGACCACTTGGAACATGCCTGTAACACACTGCTGTCCTCTCATATAGTAAGCTCCGCATCACGGAGCGCCTGTCCCCCATGATCCCCACCTAGGGTGAAGCCGGTTTCAGAGCGCTCCGGAGCCCAGGCAGCTTCTTAATAGAAGCTGTAAGCGCTGCACAGGGAGGCCAGACAGCGTCTCCCCTGTGCACAGCGAGCTGACAGGACGCGATTCTGTCAGCTCCTGCTGCGCTAGCAGAGTGAGGATTCACTATGAGAATCCTCACACTGTGCCTACCTAGCTAGTGTAAAAGTTAATAACATAAAAAACTCCTAACTAACTCTAATCCTTTGGCTGCTCCCGCAGCCCGTTAGAATAGCACCCACTCCAGTGGGCACCTAACACGAACTGAGGAGTCTGGGATGCAGAAGGGAGGAGCCTACCCTCCAAAAGCTTTAGGATAGGTGCCTGGCTCCTACGGACTCTCCTACATCCCAATGTTGAGCTGTGTCACCAGGACCATTGAAAGAGAAATAAAATGTCATTGGCTAATTTTTCAGTCTTGTGCGATCGACTTCCTGCTACGATTCTCTGTGTGATGGCTGATGGGACAAGGTAAGACTCCCGAATATTCAGAATCTATGTTCACCATTGGGGTCCATCTAGCAGTCCAACAGCAGGTGTACCACCTTTTGCTGCAGCACGTTTGTTGGTACCATTAGGGAGCCATCCTGTCCCCCATTACAGGGGACAGGATCACAGCTCCTCAGAGCTCTATTGAAAGAGCAGGGGGTTACATTGTAAACCGGATGAGAACCAAACAGGTACTACTGTACATGCAGGTGCCCCTTCACGGCTTGGAGCCCAGAGGCAGGTGTCTCCTTTACTATAAATTATTAAATTTCCACCTTGTTTTACGGTTTATTTATTACAGTTTGTTATAGAACTTTTGCGCTTTGTAATTGGAACTAGTGATAAACCAAAGTGGGTAGTTACAGAGTCACAGTGGAAGGAGGGCCCTGCTCGCAGGCTTACACTCTATGGGATAAAAGAATGTGATACACAGGCACAGGTGTTATATGTTGCATAATGGTCACAAGATTGCAGAGGGTCCGGGTGGGCTGTATGAGACAGTGACCCAGCGATGTTGGCCGGGGGTCAGGAGGAGACACACAATAAGTGAGGACTGTATGGAGGGGATATGATTGGACAGGAAAGGTTTATGAAGATAAGATGGGTCTTGAATATGATAAGATGCATAAAGAGGGTAGTTTTCAGGGAACATTCAGGGATTAGAGGAGACTTATTGGGGGTGGGTGCAGCCCAAAGAAAGTCCTATGAGATAAGGTACATTTTTGTCATCAGGTTTATGGCCTTATGTGTAAGGAACAGTATTTATGTTGCATACGGTAGAACACAGGTAACCAATGGAGAGACTGACAGAGCAGATTCGGGAACGATAAACATATGACGAGGAAGATGAGCCGCCGCTGCATTCAGCACAGACTGTAGTGGTGAGAGTCTGTATTGGGGAAGACCAGTAAGGAGATTATTGCAATAACCAATGCGGGAGATGATGAGAGCAGGGATTAGCAGTGTCCTGTGTGAGGTATGGTCATCTTCCTTATCTGGGACGGTGCTGTGCGGTATATTGATGATATACATATTTGGGAGGTTAGTGACAATGTGGTGTTCTTAGTGTACAGTGATGCTGACATCTTATTACATAAATTCCAGTCTTATATTGATGACATCCAGTCCAACTATGTATGTGGATGGTAATGTAACTATAACAAGTTATATACAGCATCATCTACATGTGTTTCATGGCCGTTATCTCCTGACGTTTAACAAGAGACTTCCGTGTAAGGTTTGGAGCATTATGAACAAGAAAGTGGTTTCTCCACATTGTGACTTCTCTGATGTTTAACAAGTTCTGATTTCCGTATAAAACATTTCCCACAATCAGAGCACGGAAATGGTTTCTCACCTGTGTGACTTCTCTGATGTATAACAAGATTTGAGTTCCGTGTAAAACATTTCCCACACTCAGAACATGGAAATGGCTTCTCACCTGTGTGACGTCTCTGATGTATAACAAGAAATGATTTCTGCGTAAAGCACTTCCCACACTCAGAGCAGGAAAATGGGCTCTCCACTGTGTGACATCTCTGGTGTCTAACAAGTTCTGATTTCTGTGTAAAACATTTCCCACACTCAGAACATGAAAATGGTTTCTCACCTGTGTGACATCTCATATGTACAAATAGACTTGATTTTTGTGGAAAACGTTTCCCACACTCAGAACATGGATATGGCCTCTCACCTGTGTGACTTCTCTGATGTATAACAAGAAATGAGTTCCGTGTAAAACATTTCCCACACTCAGAACATGGAAATGGCTTCTCACCTGTGTGACTTCTCTGATGTATACTAAGATATGAGTTCTGTTTAAAACATTTCCCACACTCAGAACATGGAAATGGCTTCTCACCTGTGTGACTTCTCTGATGTCGAACAAGTTCAGCTTTAGACGTACAACATTTCCCACACTCAGCACATGCATTTCGTTTCCCTCCTGACTTAGCTGGTTGATCATTAATGAGTGGTGTGTTCTGTTGAACATCTATAGAGCAGGTATATACTTTATCTACTGTCGGACCTGTAATAGGTGTAACAATAACTGGGATATCAGCAGAACACTGGGCGCGATTAGACGGATCACATGGTATGTCTGCACTGGGAGGTACTGGGTGTATAATGGGGGTGTTGGGGTTTTGTCCTGGAGAACATCGTGTGATATCTTCTATGTTACCATCTAGAGATAAGAGATGTCTGGCTGAGATATTCCTTCTGTTACATCCATCTGCTGGGAATATAATAATATATGTCACTAGTAACGTTTCCCTGTAACGTCCCCAAATACCAACAAATGGCTAAATTCAGGTGCAGGTAAAAACGTTCCCACCTCCCAAACCCAGCACCTACATAGGGGCTGATAGCTGCTATTGTATGAGATGCGTACAGTTTTTTGAGTGGTTCCCGCACAGGATTTTCGCCGTGACCCTAATATACTTCTGGTCACAATACAGGGCGAATGTAATTTCAAATTTATCCAAATCCCAATTACATAACCTGATGTTTAATTCAGTGTCAAGAAATTCAAAAGGGTTGGGAGGTGCTCCCCTGAGTCAGAGAGAACATATACAAAACAGGTAGAAAAAGAATACTCTTTTTTGGGGGCACACTTGTAACAAATGGTGTATGTGTGAAACAATTAAACTGTAAGATCGATGAGTGGTTAATCAAGTAAAACTTAACTTTTAATTAATTCTATTTATAAGATAGGGTATTCACAGAACATAAGATACACAAAGGACACACAAAAAGACATACAAACACTGGTTAAAAGGGCAATTCTACCGCCGAGACGGGGGTACTTAGTCACACCCCTAAATGCAGTGACTAAATTGTCAAGTGACTAAGCTGAGAGAAATTTCAAATAGGCTCAAATAAACAAAGTACTCTACTTAATTAAACTAAAAACGTCTATTTATCAAATGTATTCAAATTAACACTTCAACAATTTATCAGTTTAGAATAACTGGCCGCTACTCAGACCACAATGGGGATTTCAATATCCGCCTGTCTGAGTGTGTGACGTTTCAAGTTGATCTGATTATATGCTGAGGAAATGGCAATGTTCAAAAAGAAACAGTGCAAGCAATACTTTTCAGACAATGGCCCCTATTCTGGTTGGTGCGGCCAGAGCCGCACACGGGGCTCCGGCCGCACAAACCAATCCCCGCCCACCCTACGGATCGCCACGGCCGTCCGTACACGGACGGCTGGCGATCCGCATAAAAATGGTGGAGGCTACGCCTCCACCATGGTGGGAGCTGCCCCCTGCATTCGATGGTCGTCGACCATCGAAGGCAGGTCCGCACGCCGCGGCAGCTCCCGCAAGCTGAGACCACACGGACAATCGTCCGTGTGGTAGCTTGTATGGGGGCTGAAAGCTGACATCCGGCGACGTCAGCTTTCCGCCCCCATGAGTTGCGTCATGGCCTCATTACCATGCATACGCCCCGCGTTTGCATGGGAACGCCCATGAAACGCGGGGCGTACACATAGGGAAATGAGGGCATGATGCCTCTCACGCCCCTATACGCCCCCTTTGCGGCGGACGAAATCCGTCTGCGGCGAAGGGGGCTGCACATGCGCAGATTGACCTCTGCGCATGTGCAGAGTAAAAACATCGGCGGTACGGCCGCACGCGGGCCGTACCGATCCGATTAGAATAAGGGCCAATGTAACAATGTTATAGTACTTTTGTATAAATTCTAAGAGCGTATGAATGTACCCAGGCACGCTGCAATGGATTCATAGCCTCTTCACAGATATAGAAAGAATCAAAAAGAGAATTGCAGAATGGCTACAATATCTGTTTTCTCACCCTGTTTCTGCTGTCTCATCATCATGTATAGAAATATAGTGGATGATCGATGAGAGAACAGGGGAGAGATAATGTATTGCCTGAGGAAAGGTATTTCTGCTGTTCCTGTTGACGGTCTTAGATTATGGCTGTTGCATATTTTCAGCAGAGCAGCCTTTTACCAAGCCTGTACCAGCGAATGAGAGAAGACTAAAGAGATTTGTAGTTTTAGAGAGATAAAAGTTTAGAGAGGTAAAGTAAGCACATAATAAGTATTAAACTTGAGGAGAGGTCAGTTTTTAGGGTAGGAAAGTGTCTAAGTTAACCCTCAAATGCTCCCTACAACCTCAATCATCATGAGTCAGAGGATGATTGTTAAGGTGGTATATGGGAACAGACGGGGCATATAAGACAGAAAGAAGATTGGCCACTGGGACCCTTCTGCTGCTCAAGTATACCCGGCCTCAAAGGCACTGATGCTAATATGGCAGTGCAGTGAGATTTATGGCCGGCCCCGTGAGTGAGAGAGGGTTTAAAAGGGAAAGAATAGAGGTAAATTGTATTACAAATAAATATCACAAAGCTTATTTTTTCTCTTATATCTGTGGTGATGTTCTGTGACATTAATCACGTTTCAGAGGTCCCAGCAGACGTCTGTACAGGATTCGCTTGGTTTGGTGCCAAGTGTTTAAATCTCCATCAGAGGAGCGCGGTAACAGCCAGGCAGCATGCAGCGGGTATTGGCAGCCGTAGTGACCTTTGGGAGAATCTCCGGTTATGCGTGAAGCGGGGTGCGCTCAGTGAGCGCGGAGTCTTGTGTCCCAGAAACAGCCCGTGTAGATTCACAGCGTGGCAGCGGGCGTCAGGTACTTGTAACGGCTCCTGACAGAAATCTGGTCAGGCGTCGGGTACTTGTAACGGCTCCTGACAAAAAGCCGGTCAGGCGTCAGGTACTTGTAACGGCTCCTGACAGAAAGCCGGTCAGGCGTCAGGTACTTGTAACGGCTCCTGACAGAAATCTGGTCAGGCGTCGGGTACTTGTAACGGCTCCTGACAGAAAGCCGGTCAGGCGTCAGGTACTTGTAACGGCTCCTGACAGAAATCTGGTCAGGCGTCAGGTACTTGTAACGGCTCCTGACAGAAAGCCGGTCAGGCGTCAGGTACTTGTAACGGCTCCTGACAGAAATCTGGTCAGGCGTCGGGTACTTGTAACGGCTCCTGACAGAAAGCCCCTCAGGCGTCGGGTACTTGTAACGGCTCCTGACAGAAAGCCGGTCAGGCGTCAGGTACTTGTAACGGCTCCTGACAGAAAGCCGCTCAGGCGTCGGGTACTTGTAACGGCTCCTGACAGAAAGCCGCTCAGGCGTCGGGTACTTGTAACAGCTCCTGACAGAAAGCCGGTCAGGCGTCGGGTACTTGTAACGGCTCCTGACAGAAAGCCGGTCAGGCGTCGGGTACTTGTAACGGCTCCTGACAGAAAGCCGGTCAGGCGTCGGGTACTTGTAGCGGCTCCTGACAGAAAGCCGGTCAGGCGTCGGGTACTTGTAACGGCTTCTGACAGAAAGCCGGTCAGGCGTCGGGTACTTGTAACGGCTCCTGACAGAAAGCCGGTCAGGCGTCGGGTACTTGTAACGGCTTCTGACAGAAAGCCGGTCAGGCGTCGGGTACTTGTAGCGGCTCCTGACAGAAAGACGGTCAGGCGTCGGGTACTTGTAACCTTCTGACAGAAAGCCGGTCAGGCGTCGGGTACTTGTAACGGCTCCTGACAGAAAGCCGGTCAGGCGTCGGGTACTTGTAACGGCTTCTGACAGAAAGCCGGTCAGGCGTCGGGTACTTGTAGCGGCTCCTGACAGAAAGCCGCTCAGGCGTCGGGTACTTGTAACGGCTTCTGACAGAAAGCCGGTCAGGCGCCGGGTACTTGTAACGGCTCCTGACAGAAAGACGGTCAGGCGTCGGGTACTTGTAACGGCTCCTGACAGAAAGCCGGTCAGGCGTCAGGTACTTGTAACGGCTCCTGACAGAAAGCCGGTCAGGCGTCAGGTACTTGTAACGGCTCCTGACAGAAATCTGGTCAGGCGTCAGGTACTTGTAACGGCTCCTGACAGAAAGCCGGTCAGGCGTCGGGTACTTGTAACGGCTTCTGACAGAAAGCCGGTCAGGCGTCGGGTACTTGTAACGGCTCCTGACAGAAAGCCGGTCAGGCGTCGGGTACTTGTAACGGCTTCTGACAGAAAGCCGGTCAGGCGTCGGGTACTTGTAGCGGCTCCTGACAGAAAGACGGTCAGGCGTCGGGTACTTGTAACCTTCTGACAGAAAGCCGGTCAGGCGTCGGGTACTTGTAACGGCTCCTGACAGAAAGCCGGTCAGGCGTCGGGTACTTGTAACGGCTTCTGACAGAAAGCCGGTCAGGCGTCGGGTACTTGTAGCGGCTCCTGACAGAAAGCCGCTCAGGCGTCGGGTACTTGTAACGGCTTCTGACAGAAAGCCGGTCAGGCGCCGGGTACTTGTAACGGCTCCTGACAGAAAGACGGTCAGGCGTCGGGTACTTGTAACGGCTCCTGACAGAAAGACGGTCAGGCGTCGGGTACTTGTAACGGCTTCTGACAGAAAGACGGTCAGGCGTCGGGTACTTGTAACGGCTCCTGACAGAAAGACGGTCAGGCGTCGGGTACTTGTAACGGCTTCTGACAGAAATCCGGTCAGGCGTCGGGTACTTGTAACGGCTCCTGTCAGAAAGCCGGTCAGGCGTCGGGTACTTGTAACGGCTCCTGACAGAAAGCCGGTCAGGCGTCGGGTACTTGTAACGGCTCCTGACAGAAAGCCGGTCAGGCGTCGGGTACTTGTAACGGCTTCTGACAGAAAGCCGGTCAGGCGTCGGGTACTTGTAGCGGCTCCTGACAGAAAGCCGCTCAGGCGTCGGGTACTTGTAACGGCTCCTGACAGAAAGCCGGTCAGGCGTCGGGTACTTGTAACGGCTTCTGACAGAAAGCCGGTCAGGCGTCGGGTACTTGTAACGGCTCCTGACAGAAAGACGGTCAGGCGTCGGGTACTTGTAACCTTCTGACAGAAAGACGGTCAGGCGTCGGGTACTTGTAACCTTCTGACAGAAAGACGGTCAGGCGTCGGGTACTTGTAACGGCTCCTGACAGAAAGCCGGTCAGGCGTCGGGTACTTGTAACGGCTCCTGACAGAAAGCCGGTCAGGCGTCGGGTACTTGTAACGGCTTCTGACAGAAAGCCGGTCAGGCGTCGGGTACTTGTAGCGGCTCCTGACAGAAAGCCGCTCAGGCGTCGGGTACTTGTAACGGCTTCTGACAGAAAGCCGGTCAGGCGTCGGGTACTTGTAACGGCTTCTGACAGAAAGCCGCTCAGGCGTCGGGTACTTGTAACGGCTTCTGACAGAAAGCCGGTCAGGCGTCGGGTACTTGTAACGGCTCCTGACAGAAAGACGGTCAGGCGTCGGGTACTTGTAACCTTCTGACAGAAAGACGGTCAGGCGTCGGGTACTTGTAACCTTCTGACAGAAAGACGGTCAGGCGTCGGGTACTTGTAACGGCTTCTGACAGAAAGCCGGTCAGGCTTCCAAAGTGGAATTCCTTAGGCTACGAAGAAATGTCTCTGATGATACTATATACAAACATCAATGTAAGGAACTCACACAAAGACTGAAGGATCGGGGATATAGCAACAGGTCATTGAAAAGAGCACAGAAGTCCACCAATGCCATCAACAGGGATACTCTAATCTTCAAATCAGACGGTTCCATTGGGCAGGACGTAACAAATGAATCTAAACCAGGATTCATAACCAACAATGGAGGTCCATTAAACAATGCCTCCAAAAATTCTGGCACGTCTTATTATCAGACGAGGATTTGGCAAAGATCATTGGCACTGATGTTGCCATCAGTTGGAGACAATCGCCCAATCTGAGAGACCATCTGGTGACTAGCCACTATACAAGAACTAAACCAAGACCTCCAATACTCCTGGGTTCCTACCCATGTGGTCTATGTAAAGCCAATACATGCTGAGGACAAAGGAAACACAGGATAGATATGGCAGTTGCAAGAAAATAAACCACTACATCAACTGCCGCACAAAAGGTGTGATTTACTGCGTAACATGCAAATGTGGGTCCCAATATGTGGGCATGACCAGCCGGATGTTAAAACAACGCATCCTGGAACATATAGGAACCATTAGAAATGCGGGTACAGATGTGGCCAGATTTACACAACTGACATCTGTAGCCCGACACTTCTATTACAAGCACAATGGAGACTTGAGTTATTTCAAGGCATATGGCCTTGAAGCCATTCACCGTGGCATCAGAGGAGGAGATCTCACAACAGAACTCTTGAAGAGAGAGAGCGTTTGGACGTTCATGCTCAATACTCTGGTTCCCAATGGCATGAATGAATACATCAACTTCAATTCCTTCCTGTGACCCTCAACATAACTGAACATTGACAATCCAAAAACCTCAAGCGTATAAACAATTCCTCCTTAACTCAAACCAATTCAAAGTATGCAGAATCATACCTATCAAACCAAGTGAATATACTATCCTGCCATCTCATAATCATACATGTCCTAGTAACGTCACCTCTTCTATGGTTGTCCAGCAATTCAACTCCCCTCAGATCTTCTCTCAGATCTCAATTCATTCCACTTTGATTTGGTCACCAAGGTCACCCACTATCATAAATCTCCAACAATTAATGCCCCTTCAATCCCTTCCGGTTGTACAACCCTAATCCTGACTCACCAATATAATTAAATAAACTATTAATAATTAATTCCCTATAAATTACACCAAGTTGTTTTATTTGTTTTCTCCTGATAGATAATAATTTGATAAAACACCTTCAAATTTTCAAAATGATCAAGGAGATACTACCCAATTATATTAGTAAAATGACCCCAAATCCCTAGACATCTCATTCCAACAATCCTTGGTTGCAGCTGCAAGGAGCAGAATAATTATCCTTCACTCTATCTAAATAAAAATTTAAATAAAGATCCCAATAGTAATACAAATAGAAATATTTATTTTGTATTTTATTTATTTATATTTCTCATTATTATGATCATCCTTGTTCAAGCATCGTGCAATATGCATCCCTCCTTCTCCCCCGTTTTTACACACCCAATTCACGCAGGTATCAACTTAACACAATATCTCCAATTATAAATATCACTAGCTAAATTGAACAAACTCCCTGGAGCCTCTGGAGAACCCACCCACCAATGCTCGGAGGGATTACTCTAGCACAATCATGCATGTGCCTCTCAGTATCTTCATGTCTCTATATAGAATTTGTCTCTCCCCCTTTCCGTTATCAATTTAGCGATTATTCTTAATGATCACAACTTGGCTTCATATCTCTCTCCGTTCGCTCAATACTATATTGTAAACACAATTATGACATTTTTAGATTAATTATCCAGAGGATTTACTGTTGTTATCCTTGTATTTTCTATTTATTAATCCTCTATTTCTTCTATAGGTCCTCATCAGCTTCTCTAATTTAATATATTCATTTATACTCATTATGCTTTAATACTGTATTCTATTATTCACTACTGTCCTATGTGCTTATAAACTCGGTAATACAGAAGCTCCTACACATAGACTTACAATAATACTTTCAAATTATAGAGTACTCAGCCCAATGGTTTTTCCTGGACACTTAATTCCAATTAATTGACCAATTGTTCAATTACCGATTTGAACCTAGAGCTATAAAATCACTGTAACTTCTGTGGCCTCAACAGGATGTGATCAAGCCCCTGGGAGGGGCGAAACGAGTCTCCTCGCCACCCGGCAATCTATACTGCACCCCTGATGCGCTAAGCTGCTGACCAACTCTCTGTCTGACAGTGCTCACAGAAGCCGCAACAAGTACCCAAAGCCTGAGCGGCTTTCTGTCAGGAGCCGTTACAAGTACCCGACGCCTGAGCGGCTTTCTGTCAGGAGCCCTTACAAGTACCCGACGCCTGAGCGGCTTTCTGTCAGGAGCCGTTACAAGTACCCAACGCCTGAGTGGCTTTCTGTCAGGAGCCACTACAAGTACCCGACGCCTGAGCGGCTTTCTGTCAGGAGCCGTTACAAGTACCCGACGCCTGAGCGGCTTTCTGTCAGGAGCCGTTACAAGTACCCGACGCCTGAGCGGCTTTCTGTCAGGAGCCGCAACAAGTACCCGACGCCTGAGCGGCTTTCTGTCAGGAGCCGCTACAAGAACCCGACGCCTGACCGGCTTTCTGTCAGGAGCCGTTACAAGTACCCGACGCCTGACCGGCTTTCTGTCAGGAGCCGTTACAAGTACCCGACGCCTGACCGGCTTTCTGTCAGGAGCCGCAACAAGTACCCGACGCCTGACCGGCTTTCTGTCAGGAGCCGCAACAAGTACCCGACGCCTGACCGGCTTTCTGTCAGGAGCCGTTACAAGTACCGACGCCTGACCGGCTTTCTGTCAGGAGCCGTTACAAGTACCCGACCCCTGACCGGCTTTTTGTCAGGAGCCGTTACAAGTACTCGACGCCTAACCGGTTTTCTGTCAGGAGCCGTTACAAGTACCCGACGCCTGACCAGATTTCTGTCAGGAGCCGTTACAAGTACCTGACGCCTGACCAGATTTCTGTCAGGAGCCGTTACAAGTACCCGACGCCTGAGCGGCTTTCTGTCAGGAGCCGCAACAAGTACCCGACGCCTGAGCGGCTTTCTGTCAGGAGCCGCAACAAGTACCCGACGCCTGAGCGGCTTTCTGTCAGGAGCCGTTACAAGTACCCGACGCCTGACCGGCTTTCTGTCAGGAGCCGCTACAAGAACCCGACGCCTGACCGGCTTTCTGTCAGGAGCCGTTACAAGTACCCGACGCCTGACCGGCTTTCTGTCAGGAGCCGTTACAAGTACCGACGCCTGACCGGCTTTCTGTCAGGAGCCGTTACAAGTACCCGACCCCTGACCGGCTTTTTGTCAGGAGCCGTTACAAGTACCCGACGCCTAACCGGCTTTCTGTCAGGAGCCGTTACAAGTACCCGACGCCTGACCGGCTTTCTGTCAGGAGCCGTTACAAGTACCCGACGCCTGACCGGCTTTCTGTCAGGAGCCGTTACAAGTACCCGACGCCTGAGCGGCTTTCTGTCAGGAGCCGTTACAAGTACCTGACGCCCGCTGCCACGCTGTAAATCTACACAGGCTGTTTCTGGGACACAAGACTCCACGCTCACTGAGCGCACCCCGCTTCACGCATAACCGGAGATTCTGCCAAAGGTCACTACGGCTGCCAATACCCGCTGCATGCTGCCTGACTGTTACCGCGCTCCTCTGATGGAGATTTAAACACTTGGCACCAAACCAAGCGAATCCTGTACAGACGTCTGCTGGGACCTCTGAAACGTGATTAATGTGCCTGGGTACATTCATACGCTCTTAGAATTTATACAAAAGTACTATAACATTGTTACATTGTCTGAAAAGTATTGCTTGCACTGTTTCTTTTTGAACATTGCCATTTCCTCAGCATATAATCAGATCAACTTGAAACGTCACACACTCAGACAGGCGGATATTGAAATCCCCATTGTGGTCTGAGTAGCGGCCAGTTATTCTAAACTGATAAATTGTTGAAGTGTTAATTTGAACACATTTGATAAATAGACGTTTTTAGTTTAATTAAGTAGAGTACTTTGTTTATTTGAGCCTATTTGAAATTTCTCTCAGCTTAGTCACTTGACAATTTAGTCACTGCATTTAGGGGTGTGACTAAGTACCCCCGCCTTGGCGGTAGAATTGCCTTTTTAACCAGTGTTTGTATGTCTTTTTGTGTGTCCTTTGTGTATCTTATGTTCTGAGAATACCCTATCTTATAAATAGAATTAATTAAAAGTTAAGTTTTACTTGATTAACCACTCATCGATCTTACAGTTTAATTTTTTCACACATACACCATTTGTTACAAGTGTGCCCCCAAAAAAGAGTATTCTTTTTCTACCTGTTTTGTATATTGTACACTAGCGAGTGAGGGGAGGAGACTGGTCAGATCTCTGGGCTGGTAACACACAGTGACATGATGTGAGGGGGAGAGCAGGGGTATAATAGGGGCTGATGGCACCTGATGTATGCGATACACCAGAGAGTGCGGGGAGGAGACTGGTCAGATCTCTGGGCTGGTAACACAGTGACATGATGTGAGGGGAGAGCAGGAGTATAATAGGGGCTGATGGCTGCTGATGTATAAGATACACCAGAGAGTGCGGGGAGGAGACTGGTCAGATCTCTGGGCTGGTAACACACAGTGACATGATGTGAGGGGGAGAGCAGGAGTATAATAGGGGCTGATGGCTCCTGATGTATGAGATACACCAGAGAGTGCGGGAAGGAGACTGGTCAGATCTCTGGGCTGGTAACACACAGTGACATGATGTGAGGGGGAGAGCAGGAGTATAATAGGGGCTGATGGCTCCTGATGTATGAGATACACCAGAGAGTGTGGGGAGGAGACTGGTCAGATCTCTGGGCTGGTAACACACAGTGACATGATGTGAGGGGGAGAGCAGGAGTATAATAGGTGCTGATGGTTCCTGATGTACGAGATACACCAGAGAGTGCGGGGAGGAGACGGGTCAGATCTCTGGGCTGGTAACACACAGTGACATAATGTGAGGGGAGAGCAGGAGTATAATAGGGGCTGATGGCTCCTGATGTATGAGATACACCAGAGAGTGCGGGAAGGAGACTGGTCAGATCTCTGGGCTGGTAACACACAGTGACATAATGTGAGGGGAGAGCAGGAGTATAATAGGGGCTGATGGCTCCTGATGTATGAGATACACCAGAGAGTGCGGGAAGGAGACTGGTCAGATCTCTGGGCTGGTAACACACAGTGACATGATGTGAGGGGGAGAGCAGGAGTATAATAGGGGCTAATGGCTCCTGATGTATGAGATACACCAGAGAGTGCGGGGAGGAGACTGGTCAGATCTCTGGGCTGGTAACACACAGTGACATGACGTGAGGGGGAGAGCAGGAGTGTAATAGGGGCTGATGGCTCCTGATGTATGAGATACACCAGAGAGTGCGGGAAGGAGACTGGTCAGATCTCTGGGCTGGTAACACACAGTGACATGATGTGAGGGGGAGAGCAGGAGTATAATAGGGGCTAATGGCTCCTGATGTATGAGATACACCAGAGAGTGCGGGGAGGAGACTGGTCAGATCTCTGGGCTGGTAACACACAGTGACATGATGGCAACAGGCTCCAGATCTGGAAATATTTCACCAACATTAGTCTGTAATAAGTGTTTATTACTCACCTGTGCTGATATCTGTAGGGATCTCCTCCTCCTTACACTGGTGATCACCTCTCACATACGTCTCTTCTTCTCCCTCTGTATCTTCTGCCTTCATATCAGTCACATACGTCTCTTCTTCTCCCTCTGTATCTTCTGCCTTCATACCAGTCACATACGTCTCTTCATCTCCCTCTGTATCTTCTGCCTTCATATCAGTCACATACGTCTCTTCTTCTCCCTCTGTATCTTCTGCCTTCATATCAGTCACATACATCTCTTCTTCTCCCTCTGTATCTTCTGCCTTCATATCAGTCACATACGTCTCTTCTACTCCCTCTGTAGCTTCTGCCTTCATATCAGTCACATACGTCTCTTCTCCCTCTGTATCTTCTGCCTTCATATCAGTCACATACGTCTCTTCTTCTCCCTCTGTATCTTCTGCCTTCATATCAGTCACATACGTCTCTTCTTCTCCCTCTGTATCTTCTGCCTTCATATCAGTAACATACGTCTCTTCTTCTCCCTCTGTATCTTCTGCCTTCATATCAGTCACATACGTCTCTTCTTCTCCCTCTGTATCTTCTGCCTTCATATCAGTCACATACGTCTCTTCTCCCTCTGTATCTTCTGCCTTCATATCAGTCACATACGTCTCTTCTCCTCCCTCTGTATCTTCTGCCTTCATATCAGTCACATATGTCTCTTCTCCCTCTGTATCTTCTGCCTTCATATCAGTCACATACGTCTCTTCTTCTCCCTCTGTATCTTCTGCCTTCATATCAGTCACATACGTCTCTTCTTCTCCCTCTGTATCTTCTGCCTTCATATCAGTCACATACGTCTCTTCTCCCTCTGTATCTTCTGCCTTCATATCAGTCACATACGTCTCATCTCCCTCTGTACCTTCTGCCTTCATATCAGTCACATACGTCTCTTCTTCTCCCTCTGTATCTTCTGCCTTCATATCAGTCACATACGTCTCTTCTTCTCCCTCTGTATCTTCTGCCTTCATATCAGTCACATACATCTCTTCTTCTCCTTCTGTATCTTCTGCCTTTATATCAGTCACATACGTCTCTTCTTCTCCCTCTGTATCTTCTGCCTTCATATCAGTCACATACGTCTCTTCTTCTCCCTCTGTACCTTCTGCCTTCATATCAGTCACATACGTCTCTTCTTCTCCCTCTGTATCTTCAGCCTTCATATCAGTCACATACGTCTCTTCTCCCTCTGTATCTTCTGCCTTCATACCAGTCACATACGTCTCTTCTTCTCCGTCTCCATCTTCTATCTTGATAAGAGTCAGGGGCTCACCCTAAAATAAATTAGGAATTATGGTAAACATACTTTCGGTTAAATCCTTTTCCTCAAGGTTCTTGGGACCACAGGGAGCTTCCCATCATGTCCGACTCCTCTCCCCTATAACCCGCCTCCATGTACAAGACACAAGTTTAGTAACAAGTCCAGCAGGAAGTAGAGAAGGAAAGAAGAGAGAGATTACGGACACTGTATCACACCTACTCATACAGAGAGGAAAAGGGACTAGTGACCAAGTCACAGACGTCCCCACCATCACCCTAGGCGTATCAGCGTGGGTGCCCTGTGGTCCCAGGAACCGTTAAACTCCTAATTTTCTCTTCAGGGTTTCTGGTCCCACAGGGATGACATCAGGGATGTCCAAAAGCAGTATTATTTAGGGTGGGATGACGCTTGTGGGGCCAGAAGGAACTGGCGACTAAAAGCAGCAATTGTGTCAAAGGCATAGAACTTCAGAAACCACGTTGCCGCCTTGCACAGATGTTCAGCAGAAACACCACGATGTGCAGCCCACGAGGGACCCACTGACCTAGTGGATTGAGCTGAAAGAGAATTAGGAACTGGTCGACCCGCATGGGCGATGGCCAGTTCGATCCAGCGAGCTAACGTCTGTTTGTGCGCTGGCCATACCTCTTTTATTAAAAATGACCTTTTATTATTTATTCATTAAAAAGGCTGCGAAATATGACACACAACATGTAACAAACACAAGTGGATACAGTGAATTCATTTACCAAAGCGCGTGCGGGGTTCGTCAGCTTCTGCCCTGACTAGGTTTATTTAGGTATTTATGGATGGCACTTTATATTCCTTTATGAGGGGAATCTGTATATCAGGAACAGTGTCTCTACTTGTTTTCTAATCTGTGTCTGAGCGGAAGTGTGAGAATTGTTTCAGACCAATTTGTCTGTCAGACTTCATTATATGTGGTACCAGGTATGTGACAACACTGTTGGTCTTCTGTCGACAGTGTCTATTTCCACTGTGCAGCCCTCACTATGATTGTAGTCCCAATTGACAGTGTATATAACCACACGTGTGTGATTATATGTGTCCAGGCATCTTATAGATCAGTGGTTCCCAACCTTTTTTGTCTCCCGTACCCCTGGATTAGGATTTTCATTTATGAGTACCCCCTCGTGGAAATTTTAGGGGCGTGGCCTAAAAGGGGTGTGTCCTCATTGGAAGGGTGTGGCTTAACAGGGGCAAGTCATACTGGCAATGACGAGAAAAAAAAAATAAGTGCAACCACTTGACCACAATAGAAGCTCCGCCCATTCTGCGGACAGCATATAAAGTAACAGAACACTGTCAAATCTCTATTACTGAAGCAACAAACTTTCCAACGGATCACGTTAGCCATGTGCCAGATACACATATGCCCCCAAAAGTGCCAGATACACGTATGCTCCAATGGTGCCAGGTATGCCCGCACAGTGCCAGAAACAGGAATGCCACCACGGTGCCAGGTATGACCCCATGGTACTGGGTATGTGCCCACTGTGCCAACAATGCCCCTACAGTGCCAGCAACAAGTATACCCCATAGTGCCAGCAACAAGTATGCCCCACAGTGCCAGCAACAAGTATGCCCCACAGTGCCAGCAATGCCCCACAGTGCCAGCAACAAGTGTGCCCCAGTGCCAGCAATAAATATGCCCCCACAGTGCCAGCAATATGGTATGCCCCCACAGTGCCAAGAATAAATATGCCCCCACAGTGCCAGCAATAAGTATACCCCCACAGTGCCAGCAATAAGTATACCCCCACAGTGCCAAGAATAAATATGCAAGACAAGAGTTTTAGGCCAATAAAATCATGCGCTAATTGACAGCAGCTTAGGGTCCACAGTGGCTGAAGCCCGGGGCTGTCACCGGCGTCCCTGGCCATTGGACGCCGGCCTGATAGGGTTAAAGTGACATTCCCAACATAGCTTAATACAGGAGAACGACAAGTGCCAGCAGACCTCCGTATGCTGGGACTTGGAGAACCACAAGTCCCAGCATGCGGGGCATTAATGGGCCCACTGGGACTTGTAGTCCACATGTAAAAAGAATGTTAAAAGAAAACACACACACAGAGAAGTAAAACTTTATTACATACACATCCACACACCTCACTTTTACACCGCTATACATACCGATCCAGGATCCAGCGCTGGTCTCCCTTCTGCAGAGCCGGCTCCCCCCGCACTGACAGCGGGGACAACCGGCTTTCTCCGATGCAGCTAACAGCTTCTGTCGCGTTGTCCCAGCGCGACACAGGCTGAGAGTGTGATTGGGCGATGTGTCTCCATGGAGACGCATAAGCCGAAGACGCTCTCAGCCTGTGTCGCGCTGGGACAACGCGACAGAAGCTGTTAGCTGCATCGGAGAAAGCCGGTTGTCCCCGCTGATAGTGCGGGCTGACTGGCTCTGCAGCAGAAGGGAGACCAGCGCTGGATCCTGGATCGGTATGTATAGCGGTGTAAAAGTGAGGTGTGTGGATGTGTAATAAAGTTTTACTTCTCTGTGTGTGTGCTTTATTTTAACAATCTTTTTACAGGTGGACTACAAGTCCCAGAGGGCCCATTAATGCCCCGCATGCTGGGACTTGTGGTTCTCAAAGTCCCAGCATGCGGGGGAGGTCTGCTGGCACTTGTAGTTCTCCTGTGTTAAGCAATGTTAGGAATGTGAATTTAACACTATCAGGCCGGCGTCCAATGGCCAGGGACGCCGGTGACAGCCCCGGGCTTCAGCCCTGGACGGGTGAAGCCTGGGGGGACCCCTTTATTGGGGGGGTCCCCACTCCTCCAGGTACCCCGTCCAAGGCTGACCAGCCACGGTGCTCATGTTTCGGCCGGGGGACCTTGTGTAAAAAGTGTCCCCCGGCTGTGGCATGACACTGCGGGCTGTTGGAGCCCGGTGCTGGTTTCAAAATACGGGGGACCCCCAGATTTTTTGTCCCCCGTATTTTTGGAACCAGGACCGGTCCAAGAGTCCGGGGCTGGTTTCAGAAATATGGGGGAACCCTACGCTTTTTGTCCCCCGTATTTTTGGAACCAGGTCCGGCTCAATGAGCCCGAGGCCAGTTATGTACAGGAGGGGGGACCTCACGCCATTTTTTTTTAAAATTACAAAATCGCACTTTTTCATGCTAATCGCCCTTTCTCGCACTTTTCATGCCGGAATACACACCTCATTAAATATGCGAATTCACAGCAAAAATGCGATTTTAAAAAACGTCAATATAGGGCGATTTGAGAAAAAAAAAATTGCATTTTCTCAAAAATGGTCAACCCACTAAATCTCGCCCTAGGTCAGTGGTGGGATTCAGCCGGTTCGCACCGGTTCTGCAGAACCGATACCTAATGCATTGTCGGTTCTGCAGAACCGTTTCCTAAAGAGCACGCTGTCGGCTGAATTCCACCACTTATTTACAGTCCCAAATTCCCAATGCATTGCACGGCTCTCCTGTAGGCACTTCCTGGGGGTGTGTGGGAGCAGCTGTGGGAGAGAAGAGCAGTGGACTGGCTGTTGCCGAGCGACTGACGTCATCCCGGCTCGCCCTCTGCTCCGTGCCTGTGTCTCTCCGCGGGTACCTTCCGCTAAGTGCGTGTGTGCCAGCAGGGTGTGCGCGTTGGGCAACCAGAGCACCACGTGGACCCATGGCTCCGATCAGGCGGCTTCCACCTCGCATCTACTGGCAATGACCTCACTCTCCGCTCCCCTATACCACCGGCCACATCATAATGGTTTGTTGACTTATATTGTGTACACTCCTTTAGACCTTACATGTAGTTTTAGACTTAAAGCTTTGCTTCTTATGGTGAATAATGAGACCCAATGAATATGTCTCTATGTAGAAGTCTGTTGTGGCTGAGAAGTAATACTCCCGAATATTCTGGCATCATTACAACAGCATTGGAGCCAGAGAGAGCCAAGTATCTCCGCGGCACAAAATGCCTCATGTCAGTAATTCTTAGTGACCCCACAGACTACTGCATTCATCTCAAGATCATTTCTGCCCTTCCTGAGTCCGTAGAGCAGGTGCTGCCTAATCCTGAGACGGGGATTCTGTTCCATAACCGGCCATTGCTAAACTTCTCCCTAGCTTCTGTCCCGTCATCTTTTCTAATGATGATATGTGAGTTTTATAGCCATGTGTGGCCCTCATTAGGAACCATTTACAGGTCATTCAGCAGCCCTCCAATCGCCTCGTCCAATAGCGGACAATGTACTGTATAAGACTTCCAGCGGAGCCTTGTGGGAAATCATATTGAATAAACATTTCAGATAGTTTGAACGTAAAGGGTTACTGCATATGACGCATTATTTACCCATCAGGCACAGCGGGTTCAGCTGTATCCCTGCTTTGCCTGTGAGTGATGGGCATTACTGTGTGTGGCATGATGTGTAACGGGCATCACGGTGTGTGGCATGATGTTTAACGGGCATCACGGTGTATAGCACAATGTGTAATGGGCATTACTGTGTGTGGCATGATGTGTAACGGGCATCACGGTGTGTAGCACAATGTGTAATTGGCATTACAGCGCGTGGCTTTATGTGTAATGGGCATTACTGTGTGTGGCATGATGTGTAATGGGCATCACGGTGTGTAGCACAATGTGTAATGGGCATTACGGCGCGTGGCTTTATGTGTAATGGGCATTACTGTGTGTGGCATGATGTGTAACGGGCATCACGATATGTGGCATGATGTGTAACGGGCATCACGGTGTGTAGCACAATGTGTAATAGGCATTAGGACATAGAACCTGTTTTTCTGAATCCCACCACTGCCCTAGGTGTCATCTCGTATCTGAGCTGTACCGGTCCTTTTATATGTATATGTCAATGTTTTCACATTTTCTTATATAAAGGAACCGATATAACATGAATGGAGTCTGTGTATTCCTTCATTGTAGTCCCAGCGCCGCTTCTTGTTTCCTTTGTGTGCCACCTGTCCCAGTGACAGCCCCAACAGGGAGTGACTACCCCTGTGACCAAGCAGCTGCACGAGGGAGACAGCTCATACATATAATATACATTCTCCAGTTATCTCTGCCTTGTGGTAGACCCGGAGCCACCTGCAGAGCGTTGTATACGGGTCTCACCTCCAAGACATTGACGGACAGCATGAGTCTATGTTCTATGTAAGGGCCGGGATTCGAATACAGTGTCCCAGTCCCGCAGACTGGCTTATGTAGTGAGAAGAACCAAAAGGGACGTCCCACAGTGAGATGTGTCTCGTCCAACCACCATGATAGTGAAGCAGTGCCAGATTAAGCCTTCAGGGGGCCCGGGGCACTTTAGACAGGGTGGCCCCCTTGCACTTGTCATTACTAGCCGCAAACTGTATGGGGGAATATTACACTGTCAAAACACAGTGTAAAGGCAGTATAAACTTGGTCAATGGGTAACTTCAGGGGATATATATATATATATATATATATATATATATATATATATATATATATATATATATATATATATATATATACATACATACATACACACACACACATATATACACATACATACATACATATATACACACACACGCATACAGAGTACCACAACACTCGCCATCCCTGCGAATGGGGTGCAAACAGCACTCGCCATTCCCAGGTTGGGGTGAAAGTGGCCTGTGACCACATGCTCTAATAAATACAAATACAGGGACTCAACACTCTCCATAATGAACTAACTCACCTTAGTATACAATTAATCAAATAAATAATGGGGTTTTAGTTCATGAATTGATCAATGCATTTAAGCTTGCAGCCCATCGCCAAGGGACCCCATTTCACTGCAAGTCCTACACTAACAATAGTCTCTCAAGAGCCTGCCAACTGCTGACACATCATAGCTAAAGTGGACATGTGTTTTTTCCTGGTTTAAAGCTCACCTGCCAAGTGCCTTATGGCTTTTAAAGATGAGGCAGTCACCTAACACAACACCTGACTTAGAATTAAAGGGGCAGCTGTGACAGATTACAGATAAATGAGCTCATCTGGGGTGAAAGAGAAAGCTATGATCACAGTAACAGAGGTTAATAAAAATTAACCCACATATATACACACATATATACACACCTTGGCGATGGGCTGCAAGCTTAAATGCATTGATCAATTCATGAACTAAAACCCCATTATTTATTTGATTAATTGTATACTAAGGTGAGTTAGTTCATTATGGAGAGTGTTGAGTCCCTGTATTTGTATATATATATATATATATATATATATATATATATATATATATATATATATATATATATATATATATATATATATATATATATATATATATATATATATATATATACACATATATACATACATACATACATACACACACACGCATGCATACATACATACATACATACCACATGAAAAGCCTGTGTTTGTCCCTCTGCACCTTACTCTGTAGGAGACCCTCACAGTCCCAGTGCTGCCACCTGATTAGAAACCCTCCCATGACAAGGCTGCTGCTGCTGTTATCCATGGGCCTAAGAAGCATGTAATGAGCTCCACCAATCAGAGCTCAGCACAAACGTCTCAGCCTCTGCCCTCTGGTGCAAAGTGTCATGGGACTTAGTCAACTCCCAGTAATGCACTGCACACTTGGCTCCCGATGATCAGTACCATTAGTCATTGTCATATTGGCAGATAGGTGAAGCTGCAGCACTACCCCACTCCCATGCACAAAACCTTTAGCTAAAAAAATAAAAAAAAAGGGGGCCCAGGGGCACTGACCCCTTGTGCCCCCATTATAATCCGGCCCTGTAGTGAAGCTCTTATCACTGGGGTGAGAGACAGTGTCTGAGACTGGAGATGTTCAGGGTGACGTCCCATCTCTGGAAGATTCATTTCTGCAGAGGGCGAGAGTGAAATTGTGTGTGTGTGTGTGTGTGTGTGGGGGGGGGGGGGGGGGGGGGGGGGAGGGGGGATCTTAGATTGCACACCCGATTTACATGAGGTGCTTTCATGCTGGGACTTGTAGTTCTACAAAGAAAAACACATGGTGCAGATGCACACTACATATTATTAAATCAATAATAAAGGTTCTTGGTATATTCATTGACCATTCACTCTGTATTACTGTATAACGTCCCATTCCCAGCAGTCACCTCTCCGGTCACATCCCCCGGTGTTACTGTATAACGTCCCATTCCCAGCAGTCACCTCTCCAGTCACATCCCCCGGTGTTACTGTATAACGTCCCATTCCCAGCAGTCACCTCTCCGGTCACATCCCCGGTGTTACTATATAACGTCCCATTCCCAGCAGTCACCTCTCCGGTCACATCCCCCGGTGTTACTGTACAATGCCCCATTCCCAGCAGTCACCTCTCCGGTCACATCCCCCGGTGTTACTGTATAACATCCCATTCCCAGCAGTCACCTCTCCGGTCACATCCCCCGGTGTTACTGTATAACGTCCCATTCCCAGCAGTCACCTCTCCGGTCACATCCCCCGGTGTTACTGTATAACGTCCCATTCCCAGCAGTCACCTCTCCGGTCACATCCCCCGGTGTTACTGTATAACGTCCCATTCCCAGCAGTCACCTCTCCAGTCACATCCCCCCGGTGTTACTGTATAACGTCCCATTCCCAGCAGTCACCTCTCCGGTCACATCCCCGGTGTTACTGTATAACATCCCATTCCCAGCAGTCACCTCTCCGGTCACATTCCCCGGTGTTACTGTATAACGTCCCATTCCCAGCAGTCACTTCTCCGGTCACATCCCCCGGTGTTACTGTATAACGTCCCATTCCCAGCAGTCACCTCTCCGGTCACATCCCCCGGTGTTACTGTATAACGTCCCATTCCCAGCAGTCACCTCTCCGGTCACATCCCCTGGTGTTACTGTATAACGTCCCATTCCCAGCAGTCACCTCTCCTGTCACATCCCCCGATGTTACTGTATAACGTCCCATTCCCAGCAGTCACCTCTCCGGTCACATCCCCCGGTGTTACTGTATAACGTCCCATTCCCAGCAGTCACCTCTCCTGTCACATCCCCCGGTGTTACTGTATAACGTCCCATTCCCAGCAGTCACCTCTCCGGTCACATCCCCCGGTGTTACTGTATAACATCCCATTCCCAGCAGTCACCTCTCCGGTCACATCCCCCGGTGTTACTGTATAACGTCCCATTCCCAGCAGTCACCTCTCCGGTCACATCCCCCGGTGTTACTGTATAACGTCCCATTCCCAGCAGTCACCTCTCCGGTCACATCCCCTGGTGTTACTGTATAACGTCCCATTCCCAGCAGTCACCTCTCCGGTCACATCCCCCGGTGTTACTGTATAACGTCCCATTCCCAGCAGTCACCTCTCCGGTCACATCCCCCGGTGTTACTGTATAACGTCCCATTCCCAGCAGTCACCTCTCCAGTCACATCCCCCCGGTGTTACTGTATAACGTCCCATTCCCAGCAGTCACCTCTCCGGTCACATCCCCGGTGTTACTGTATAACATCCCATTCCCAGCAGTCACCTCTCCGATCACATCCCCCGGTGTTACTGTATAACGTCCAATTCCCGGCAGTCACCTCTCCGGTCACATCCCCCCGGTGTTACTGTATAACGCCTCATTCCCAGCAGTCACCTCTCCGGTCACATCCCCCGGTGTTACTGTATAACGTCCCATTCCCAGCAGTCACCTCTCCGGTCACATCTCCCGGTGTTACTGTATAACGTCCAATTCCCGGCAGTCACCTCTCCGGTCACATCCCCCGGTGTTACTGTATAACGCCCCATTCCCAGCAGTCACCTCTCCGGTCACATCCCCCGGTGTTACTGTATAACGTCCCATTCCCAGCAGTCACCTCTCCGGTCACATCCCCCGGTGTTACTGTATAACATCCCATTCCCAGCAGTCACCTCTCCGGTCACATCCCCCCGGTGTTACTGTATAACGTCCCATTCCCAGCAGTCACCTCTCCGGTCACATCCCCCGGTGTTACTGTATAACGTCCCATTCCAAGCAGTCACCTCTCCGGTCACATCCCCCCGGTGTTACTGTATAACGTCCCATTCCCAGCAGTCATCTCTCCGGTCACATCCCTGGTGTTACTGTATAACGTCCCATTCCCAGCAGTCACCTCTCCGGTCACATCCCCCGGTGTTACTGTATAATGTCCCATTCCCAGCAGTCACCTCTCTGGTCACATCCCCCGGTGTTACTGTATAACGTCCCGTTTCCCAGCAGTCATCTCTCCGGTCACATCCCTGGTGTTACTGTATAACGTCCCATTCCCAGCAGTCACCTCTCCGGTCACATCCCCCAGTGTTACTGTATAACGTCCCATTCTCAGCAGTCACCTCTCCGGTCACATCTCCCTGTATTACTGTATAACTTCCCATTCCCAGCAGTCACCTCTCCTGTCACATCCCCCGGTGTTACTGCATAACGTCCCATTCCCAGCAGTCGCCACTCCGGTCACATCCCCCGATGTTACTGTATAACGTCCCATTCCCAGCAGTCACCTCTCTGGTCACATCCCCCGGTGTTACTGTATAACGTCCCGTTTCCCAGCAGTCATCTCTCCGGTCACATCCCTGGTGTTACTGTATAACGTCCCATTCCCAGCAGTCACCTCTCCGGTCACATCCCCCAGTGTTACTGTATAACGTCCCATTCCCAGCAGTCACCTCTCCGGTCACATCCCCGGTGTTACTGTATAACGTCCCATTCCCAGCAGTCACCTCTCCGGTCACATCCCCCGGTGTTACTGTATAACGTCCCATTCCCAGCAGTCACCTCTCCGGTCACATCCCCCGGTGTTACTGTATAACTTCCCATTCCCAGCAGTCACCTCTCCAGTCACATCCCAGTGTTACTGTATAATGTCCCATTCCCAGCAGTCACCTCTCCGGTCACATCCCCCGGTGTTACTGTATAACGTCCCATTCCCAGCAGTCACCTCTCCGGTCACATCTCCCTGTATCACTGTATAACGTCCCATTCCCAGCAGTCACCTCTCCGGTCACATCCCCCGGTGTTACTGTATAACGTCCCATTCCCCGCAGTCACCGCTCCGGTCACATCCCCCGGTGTTACTGTATAACGTCCCATTCCCCGCAGTCACCGCTCCGGTCACATCCCCCGGTGTTACTGTATAACGTCCCATTCCCAGCAGTCACCTCTACGGTCACATCCCCCGGTGTTACTGTATAACGTCCCATTCCCAGCAGTCACCTCTCCGGTCACATCCCCCGGTGTTACTGTATAACGTCCCATTCGCAGCAGTCACCTCTCCGGTCACATCCCCTGGTGTTACTGTATAACGTCCCATTCCCAGCAGTCACCTCTCTGGTCACATCCCCCGGTGTTACTGTATAACGTCCCATTCCCAGCAGTCACCTCTCCGGTCACCTCCCACCGTGTTACTCTATAACGTCCCATTCCCAGCAGTCACCTCACCGGTCACATCCCCCGGTATTACTGTATAACGTCCCATTCGCAGCAGTCACCTCTACGGTCCCATCCCCCGGTGTTACTGTATAACGTCCCATTCCCAGCAGTCACCTCTCCGGTCCCATCCCCGGGTGTTACTGTATAACGTCCCATTCCCAGCAGACACCTCTCCAGTCACATCCCCCGGTGTTACCGTATAACGTCCCATTCCCAGCAGTCTCCTCTTCGGTCACATCCCCGGGTGTTACCGTATAACGTCCCATTCGCAGCAGTCACCTCTCCAGTCACATTCCCCCGGTGTGACTGTATAACATCCCATTCCCAGCAGTCACCTCTCCGGTCACATCCCCCGGTGTTACTGTATAACGCCCCATTCCCAGCAGTCACCTCTCCGGTCACATCCCCCGGTGTTACCGTATAACGTTCCATTCCCAGCTGTCACCTCTACTGTCACATCCCCCGGTGTTACCGTATAATGTACCATTCCCACCAGTCACCTCTCCGGTCACATCCCCCGATGATACCGTATAAAGTCCCATTCCCAGCAGACACCTCTCCAGTCACATCCCCCGGTGTTACCGTATAACGTCCCATTCCCAGCAGTCTCCTCTTCGGTCACATCCCCGGGTGTTACCGTATAACGTCCCATTCGCAGCAGTCACCTCTCCAGTCACATTCCCCCGGTGTGACTGTATAACATCCCATTCCCAGCAGTCACCTCTCCGGTCACATCCCCCGGTGTTACTGTATAACGCCCCATTCCCAGCAGTCACCTCTCCGGTCACATCCCCCGGTGTTACTGTATAACGTCCCATTCCCAGCAGTCACCTCTCCGGTCACATCCCCCGGTGTTACTGTATAACGTCCAATTCCCAGCAGTCACCTCTTTCTGTCACATCTCCGGTGTTACTGTATAACATCCCATTCCCAGCAGTCACCTCTCCGGTCACATCCCCGGTGTTACTGTATAACGTCCCATTCCCAGCAGTCACCTCTCCGGTCACATCCCCCGGTGTTACTGTATAACGTCCCATTCCCAGCAGTCACCTCTCCGGTCACATCCCCGGTGTTACGGTGTAACGTCCCATTCCCAGCAGTCACGTCTCCGGTCACATCCCCCGATGTTACTGTATAACGCCCCATTCCCAGCAGTCACCTCTCCGGTCACATCCCCCAGTGTTACTGTATAACGTCCCATTCCCAGCAGTCACCTCTCCGGTCACATCCCCCTGTGTTACTGTATAACGTCCCATTCCCAGCAGTCACCTCTCCGGTCAGCAGCTGAATGATCTTGTTGGTGAGTTCCAGGATCTTCTGGTCATTGTGCCTCTCATGTATCAGTGAGTGAGGTGGAGGCACCGTGATGGGGCTCTGGGTCCTGCCCAGTCCTCCTGACACACGGGGACGGCTGCTGGGTGTCTCACACTCACCGGGTGTCTTCTTCACTACTGTGTAATCCTGTGTATTGGGGGAGACACCAAATATCATTATATACAATCCCAATTACTCCTCACCTCCCCGGTCACCTACCTGTATAATTACTATAGATATGTGATGTCACTGTCACCTCCCCGGTCACATCCCTGTATTATTACTATAGATATAAGTGATGTCACTGTCACCTCCCCGGTCACATCCCTGTATTATTACTATAGATATAAGTGATGTCACTGTCACCTCCCCGGTCACATCCCTGTATTATTACTATAGATATAAGTGATGTCACTGTCACCTCCCCGGTCACGTCCCTGTATTATTACTATAGATATAAGTGATGTCACCGTCACCTCCCCGGTCACTTCCCTGTATTATTACTATAGATATAAGTGATGTCACTGTCACCTCCCCGGTCACGTCCCTGTATTACTACTATAGATATAAGTGATGTCACTGTCACCTCCCCGGTCACATCCCTGTATTATTACTATAGATATAAGTGATGTCACCATTACCTCCCCGGTCACGTCCCTGTATTATTACTATAGATAGAAGTGATGTCACCGTCACCTCCCTGGTCACGTCCCTGTATTATTACTATAGATATAAGTGATGTCACCGTCACCTCCCCGGTCACGTCCCTGGATTATTACTATAGATATAAGTGATGTCACTGTCACCTCCTAGGTCACATCCCTGTATTATCACTATAAATGTAAGTGATGTCACTGTCACCTCCCTGTATCATTACTATAGATCTAAGTGATGTCACCGTCACTTCCCCGGTCACATCCCTGTATTATTACTATAGATATAAGTGATGTCACTGTCACCTCCCCGGTCACGTCCCTGGATTATTACTATAGATATAAGTGATGTCACTGTCACTTCCCCGGTCACGTCCCTGTATTATTACTATAGATATAAGTGATGTCACTGTCACCTCCCTGTATCATTACTATAGATCTAAGTGATGTCACCGTCACTTCCCCGGTCACATCCCTGTATTATTACTATAGATATAAGTGATGTCACTGTCACCTCCCCGGTCACGTCCCTGGATTATTACTATAGATATAAGTGATGTCACTGTCACTTCCCCGGTCACATCCCTGTATTATTACTATAGGTATAAGTGATGTCACTGTCACCTCCCCGGTCACGTCCCTGTATTTTTACTATATATATATATAATTGATGTCACTGTCACGTCCCCGGTCACGTCCCTGTATTATTACTATAGATATAAGTGATGTCACCTCCGCGGTCACCTCCCTGTATTATTACTGTAGATATAAGTGATGTCACTGTCACCTCCCCGGTCACGTCCCTGTATTATTATTATAGGTATAAGTGATGTCACTGTCACCTCCCCGGTCACGTCCTTGTGTTATTACTATATATATATGTGATATCACGGTCACCTCCCCGGTCACGTCCCTGTATTATTACTATAGATATAAGTGATGTCACCTCCCTGGTCACGTCCCTGTATTATTACTATAGATATAAGTGATGTCACTGTCACATCCCTGTATTATTACTATAGATATAAGTGATGTCACTGTCACCTCCCAGGTCACGTCCCTGTATTATTACTATAGATATACGTGATGTCACTGTCACCTCCCTGTATTATTACTATAGATATAAGTGATGTCACTGTCACCTCCCAGGTCACGTCCCTGTATTATTACTATAGATATAAGTGATGTCACCTCCCCGGTCATGTCCCTGTATTATTACTATAGATATAAGTGATGTCACTGTAACCTCCCCGGTCACGTCCCTGTATTATTACTATAGATATTAGTGATGTCACTGTCACCTCCTCGGTCACGTCCCTGTATTATTACTGTAGATATAAGTGATGTCACTGTCACCTCCCTGTATTATTACTATACATATAAGTGATGTCACTGTCACGTCCCTGTATTATTACTATAGATATAAGTAATTTCACTGTCACGTCCCTATATTATTACTATAGATATAAGTGATGTCACTGTCACCTCCCCGGTCAAGTCCCTGTATTACTACTACAGATATAAGTGATGTCACTGTCACATCCCTGTATTATTACTATAGATATAAGTGATATCACTGCCACCTCCCTGTATTATTACTATAGATATAAGTGATGTCACTGTCACGTCCCTGTATTATTACTATCAGATATAAGTGATGTCACTGTCACCTCCCCGGTCACGTCCCTGTATTATTACTATACATATAAGTGATGTCACTGTCACCTCCCTGTATTATTACTATAGATATAAGTGATGTCACTGTCACCTCCCCGGTCAGCAGGTAGATGATCTCCAGGGTGAGACTTAGTATCCTCTCAGACATGTGACTCCCGTCCTTCTCCATCCTCAGGGAATCAGTGACGCGTCTCATCCTCACGTGACGTGTAGTAAACTCTCTGGATCCTCACAGCTCAGTGGTCTAGGAGTAAGTATAATAATTATAATACACAGCACAGAGCACACATGTAACATAGATATGAAGCACTGAGTCCTCCTCTATCCCCCATGTCACACAGCCCTGGTCACACATCAGACGCCCCAGTGACTGTCACACAATGCTGTATTGCTAATAGGTTACACCGCACAACTCATAGCCAGGACACCAAAGGTTGCTCCTCCTGTATATTAATAATAACAACAAGACACCACAGGCTGTTCCCTCCGAAAAATACTAATAATAAAAAGGACACCACAGGCCCCTCCCACTGTATAACAACAACAGGACACCACAGTCTACTCCCCCTTTATAATAACCACAGGACACCACAGGCTGCTCCTCCTGCATAATAACAACAACAACAACAACAACAGGAAACTACAGTCTGCTCACCATGTATAAAAATAATATCAGGACAGCACTGGCTGCTCCCCCTGTATAATACCAGGACACCACAGGCTGCTCCCCCTGTATAATAATAACAGGACACCACAGGCTGCTCCCCCTGTATAAAAATAGCAGGACACCACAGGCTGCGCCCCCTGTATAAAAGCAACAAGACACCCCAGGCTACTCCACTTGTATAATAATAACAACAATACACCACAGTCTGCTCCCCCTGTATAATAATAATAATAATAGGGCACCACAGGCTGCTCTCCCAGTGTAATAATAATTACAGGAAAATGCAGGCTGCTCCTCCTGTATAATAATAATAATAATAATAATACAGGACACCAAAGGCTCCTCCTCCTGTATAATAATAATAATAATAATAATAATAACAACAACAGGACACCACAGGCTGCTCATCCTGTTTAATAATAACAACAACAAAAGGACACCACAGGCTGCTCACCCTGTATAATAATAACTGGACACCACAGGCTGCTCCTTCTGTATAATAATAACAGGACACCACAGGCTGCTCCTCCTGTATAATAATCACAGGACACCACAGGCTGCTCCTACTGTATAATAATCACATGACACCACAGGCTGCTCCTACTGTATAATAATAACAGGACACTACAGGCTGCCCTCCTGTATAAATATAACAGGACACCAAAGGCTGCTCCTACTGTATAATAATCACAGGACACCACAGGCTGCTCCTCCTGTATAATAATAACAGGACACTACAGGCTGCTCCTCCTGTATAATAATAACAGTACACCACAGGCTGCCCTCCTGTATAAATATAACAGGACACCACAGGCTGCTCCTACTGTATAATAATAATAATAATACAGGAAACCACAGGCTGCTCCTCCTGTATATTAATCACAGGCTGCTCCTAAGGTATAATAATAATAATAATGGACACCACAGGCTGCTCCTCCTGTATAAAAATCACAGGCTGCTCCTATGGTATAATAATAATAATGGACACCACAGGCTGCTCCTACTGTATAATAATAACAACAACAACAACAACAACAGGACACCACAGGCGGCTCCCCCTGTATAATAATTCAGGACACTAAAGGCTGCTCCTCCTGTATAATAATAACAGGACACCACAGGCTGCTCCCCTGTATAATAATAGCAGGACACCACAGGCTGCTCCCCCTGTATAATAATAATAATAATAATAATAATAATAATAATAATAATATCAGGACACCACAGGCTGCTCCCCCTGTATAATAATACAGGACACCAAAGGCTGCTCCTCCTGTATAATAATAACAGGACACCACCGGATGCTCCTCCTGTATAATAATAATACAGGACAAAACAGGCTGCTCCTCCTGTATAATAATACAGGACACCACAGGCTGCTCCTTCTGTATAATAATAACAGGACACCACAGGCTGCTCCTCCTGTATAATAATAAAAGGACACCACAGGCTGCTCCTCCTGTATAATAATAACAGGACACCACAGGCTGCTCCTCCTGTATAATAATAACAGGACACCACAGGCTGCTCCTCCTGTATAATAATAACAGGACACCACAGGCTGCTCCTCCTGTATAATAATAACAGGACACCACAGGCTCCTCCTCCTGTATAATAATAACAGGACACCACAGGCTCCTCCTCCTGTATAATAATAACAGGACACCACAGGCTCCTCCTCCTGTATAATAATAACAGGACACCACAGGCTGCTCCTCCTGTATAATAATAACAGGACACCACAGGCTCCTCCTCCTGTATAATAATAACAGGACACCACAGGCTGCTCCTCCTGTATAATAATAACAGGACACCACAGGCTGCTCCTCCTGTATAATAATAACAGGACACCACAGGCTGCTCCTCCTGTATAATAATAACAGGACACCACAGGCTGCTCCTCCTGTATAATAATAACAGGACACCACAGGCTGCTCCTCCTGTATAATAATAACAGGACACCACAGGCTGCTCCCCTGTATAATAATAACAGGACACCACAGGCTGCTCCCCTGTATAATAATAACAGGACACCACCGGATGCTCCCCCTGTATAATAATAACAGGACACCACCGGATGCTCCCCCTGTATAATAATAACAGGACACCACAGGCTGCTCCTCCTGTATAATAATAACAGGACACCACAGGCTGCTCCTCCTGTATAATAATAACAGGACACCACAGGCTGCTCCTCCTGTATAATAATAACAGGACACCACAGGCTGCTCCCCTGTATAATAATAACAGGACACCACCGGATGCTCCCCCTGTATAATAATAACAGGACACCACAGGCTGCTCCCCCTGTATAATAATAACCGGACACCACAGGCTGCTCCCCCTGTATAATAATAATAACAGGCCACCACAGGCTGCTCCCCCTGTATAATAATAATAATAATAATAATAATAATAATTACAGGACACCACAGGCTGCTCCCCCTGTATAATAATAATAATAATATCAGGACACCACAGGCTGCTCCCACTGTATAATAATACAGGACACCAAAGGCTGCTCCTCCTGTATAATAATAACAGGACACCACCGGATGCTCCTCCTGTATAATAATAATACAGGACACCACAGGCTGCTCCTCCTGTATAATAATACAGGACACCACAGGCTGCTCCTCCTGTATAATAATAACAGGACACCACAGGCTGCTCCTCCTGTATAATAATAACAGGACACCACAGGCTGCTCCTCCTGTATAATAATAACAGGACACCACAGGCTGCTCCCCTGTATAATAATAACAGGACACCACAGGCTGCTCCCCTGTATAATAATAACACAACACCACCGGATGCTCCCCCTGTATAATAATAACCGGACACCACAGGCTGCTCCTCCTGTATAATAATAACAGGACACCACAGGCTCCTCCTCCTGTATAATAATAACAGGACACCACAGGCTGCTCCTCCTGTATAATAATAACAGGACACCACAGGCTCCTCCTCCTGTATAATAATAACAGGACACCACAGGCTGCTCCTCCTGTATAATAATAACAGGACACCACAGGCTGCTCCTCCTGTATAATAATAACAGGACACCACAGGCTGCTCCTCCTGTATAATAATAACAGGACACCACAGGCTGCTCCTCCTGTATAATAATAACAGGACACCACAGGCTGCTCCTCCTGTATAATAATAACAGGACACCACAGGCTGCTCCCCTGTATAATAATAACAGGACACCACAGGCTGCTCCCCTGTATAATAATAACAGGACACCACCGGATGCTCCCCCTGTATAATAATAACAGGACACCACCGGATGCTCCCCCTGTATAATAATAACAGGACACCACAGGCTGCTCCTCCTGTATAATAATAACAGGACACCACAGGCTGCTCCTCCTGTATAATAATAACAGGACACCACAGGCTGCTCCTCCTGTATAATAATAACAGGACACCACAGGCTGCTCCCCTGTATAATAATAACAGGACACCACCGGATGCTCCCCCTGTATAATAATAACAGGACACCACAGGCTGCTCCCCCTGTATAATAATAACCGGACACCACAGGCTGCTCCCCCTGTATAATAATAATAACAGGCCACCACAGGCTGCTACCCCTGTATAATAATAATAATAATAACAGGCCACCACAGGCTGCTCCCCCTGTATAATAATAATAATAATAATAATAATAATAATAATAATAATAATAATAATTACAGGACACCACAGGCTGCTCCCCCTGTATAATAATAATAATAATATCAGGACACCACAGGCTGCTCCCCCTGTATAATAATAATAATACAGGACACCAAAGGCTGCTCCTCCTGTATAATAATAACAGGACACCACCGGATGCTCCTCCTGTATAATAATAATACAGGACACCACAGGCTGCTCCTCCTGTATAATAATAACAGGACACCACAGGCTGCTCCTCCTGTAAAATAATAACAGGACACCACAGGCTGCTCCTCCTGTATAATAATAACAGGACACCACAGGCTGCTCCTCCTGTATAATAATAACAGGACACCACAGGCTGCTCCTCCTGTATAATAATAACAGGACACCACAGGCTGCTCCTCCTGTATAATAACAGGACACCACAGGCTGCTCCTCCTGTATAATAATAACAGGACACCACAGGCTGCTCCCCTGTATAATAATAACACGACACCACCGGATGCTCCCCCTGTATAATAATAACCGGGCACCACAGGCTGCTCCCCCTGTATAATAATAACAGTACACCCAAGGCTGCTCCCCCTGTATAATAATAATAATAATAACAGGACACCACAGGCTGCTCCCCCTGTATAATAATAACAGGACACCACAAGCTGCTCCCCCTGTATAATAATAATAATATCAGGACACCACAGGCTGCTCCCCCTGTATAATAATAATAATAATAATAATAATAATAATAACAGGACACCACCGGATGCTCCCTCTGTATAATAATATCAGGACACCACAGGCTGCTCCTCATGTATAAAAATACAGGACACCACAGTCTGCTCCTCCTGTATAATAATAATAACAGGACACCACAGCCTGCTCCCCCTGTATAATAATAATAATAATAATTACAGGACACCACAGGCTGCTTCCCATGTATAATAATAATTACAGGACACCACAGGCTGCTCCCCCTGTATAATAATAACAGGACACCACAGGCTGCTCCCCCTGTATAATAATAATAATTACAGGACACCACAGGCTGCTCCCCCTGTATAATAATATCAGGACACCACAGGCTGCTCCTCCTGTATTACCTGATCGACGGATAACGAGGCTGCAGCAGATGCATTAGGGGGAAATAATGTGGAACGCACAGGCCGGAAGTTGGCTGTGATTGGTGCAGGCTGCTTCCTGGTGTCTGGCCCCTCCCCTCCTCCGACCAGATCAGCAGTAGCGTGAAGTGACGTCAGGTGTGAGCCCTGCCCTTGTCTTTCACTCCACTGTCCCACAAGGCAGCAGGAGCACAGAGCGGCCATTGCTGTTTCTGGCAGCAGAAGCAGAGAGCGGCCATTGCTTTGTCTAGCAACAGGAGCACAGAGTGGCCATTGCTGTGTCTGATAGCAAGTGCAGAGAGCGGCCATTGCTGTGTCTGGCAGCAGGAGCAGGGAGTGGCCATTGCTGTGTCTGGCAGCAGGAGCACAAAGCGGCCATTGATGTTTCTGGCAGCAGGAGCACAAAGCGACCATTGCTGTGTCTGGCAGCAGGAGCAGAGACCGGCTATTGCTGTGTCTGACAGCAGGAGCACAAAGCGGCCATTGATGTTTCTGGCAGCAGGAGCACAAAGCGATCATTGCTGTGTCTGGCAGCTGGAGCAGAGAGCGGCCATTGCTGTGTCTGACAGCAGGAGCAGAGAGCAGCCATTGCTTTGTCTAGCAACAGGAGCACAGAGCGGCCATTGCTGTGTCTGGCAGCAGGAGCAAAGAGCGGCCATTGCTTTGTCTAGCAACAGGAGCACAGAGCGGCCATTGCTGTGTCTGACAGCAGGTGCAGAGAGCGGTTATTGCTGTGTGTGGCAGCAGGAGCAGGGAGTGGCCATTGCTGTGTCTGACAGCAGGAGCACAAAGCGGCCATTGCTGTTTCTGGTAGGAGGAGCAGAGAGCAGCCATTGCTGTTTCTGGGAGGAGGAGCAGAGAGCGGCCATTGCTGTGTCTGGCAGCAGGAGCACAAAACAACCATTGCTGTGTCTGGCAGCAGGAGCAGAGAGCGGCCATTGCTGTGTCTCTGACAGCAGGAGCAGAGAGCGGCCATTGCTGTGTCTGGCAGCAGGAGCAGAGAGAGAGAGAGCTGCCATTGTTGTGTCTGGCAGCAGGAGCAGAGAGAGAGCGGCCATTGTTGTGTCTGGCAGCAGGAGCAGAGAGAGAGAGAGCGGCCATTGCTGTGTCTGGCAGCAGGAGCAGAGAGCGGCCATTGCTGTGTCTAGCAACAGGAGCACATAGCGCCCATTGCTGTGTCTAGCAACAGGAGCACAGAGCGGCCGTTGCTGTGTCTGGCAGCTGGTAATGATATGTGAGATGCACTACATGGAATGCCAGTTACTATGGGAGTAGATTGGATTTCTATGACTATTACATATAGCTCCCAACATCCCCTCTCCAGGAGGACACAATGCTCCGTTCCTGGACTTTCTTCTTAATGTATGAATGCCATCACCTGTGTTCAAATATCTTTCTTATCAATGAACCTGTGCAACACAGGTGCTGGCATTCATACATTAAGAGGAGCAGAGCATTGTGTCCTCCTGGAGTGGGTCATGTTGGGAGGTATGCACGCCTAAACCAAAAGAAGAGGATATGTAAACGGACTGGGACCGGGGGAGAAATAGAAATCGGCTGGAATCGAAGGAGATGTAACCGGACTGGAACCGGGGGAGATACAACCCTCCCAATAGTATCTAACCCTCCTGCAGTCTAATCCTGTCCTCCCACTAGTGTCTAACCCTCCTGCAGTCTAATCCTGCCCTCCCACTAGGTTCTAACCCTCCTGCAGTCTAATCCTGCCCTCCCACTAGTGTCTAACCCTCCTGCAGTCTAATCCTGCCCTCCCACTAGTGTCTAACCTCACCGTCCTGCAGTCTAATTCTGCCCTCCTACTAGTGTCTAACCCTTCTGCAGTCTAATCCTGCGCTCCCACTAGTGCATAACCCTCCTGCAGTCTAATCCTGCCCTCCCACTAGTGTCTAACCCTTCTGCAGTCTAATCCTGCCCTCCCACTAGTGCATAACCCTAACCTCCTGCAGTCTAATCCTGTCCTCCCACTAGTGTCTAACCCTCCTGCAGGTGAATTCCTACCTCCCACAAGTGTCTAACCCTCCTATAGCCTCATCCTACCCTCCAATTAATGTCTAACCCTACCCTCCTGCAGCCTTATCCTGGCCTTCCAATTGTGTTTAATCCCCCTGCAGGCAAATCCTACCCTCCCTTTAGTGTTTAACCATCCTGAAGCAGAATTTTACCCTCTCACTAGTGTCTAATCCTGCCTTCCTTCTAGTGTCTAACCTTCCTGTAGATTAATCCTTCCCTCCCACAAAGCGGACTTGCAGACTAATCCTGCCTTCCCACAAGTATCTAACCCTCCTGTAGCCTAATCCCACCCTCCTGCAGTCTAATCTTGCCCTCCCACTAGTGTCTAACCTTATCCCCCTATAGCCCAAACCTACCCCCCCCCCCCCCACTAGTGTCTATACCTCCTGTAGCCTAATTTTTCCCTGCCACTAGTGTCTAACTCCATTCTACTGCAGTCTAATCCTGCCCTCCCACGAGTGTATAACCTTCCTGCAGTTTAATACTACCCTCCCACTAGGGTATAACCCTTCTGTAGCCTAATTCTGCCCTCCCACTAGTGTTTTACCCTCCCACTAGTGTCTAACCCTCCTGCAGCCCAATCCTGCCCTCCCACTAGTGTCTAATCCTACCCTCCTGTAGCCTAATCCTGCCCTCCCACTAGTGTCTAACCCTCCTGTAGCCTAATCCTGCCCTCCCACTTGTCTAACTCTCCTGTAACCTAATCCTGCCCTCCTACTAGTGTCTAACCCTCCTGTAGCCTAATCCTGCCCCGCCACTAGTGTCTAACCCTCCTGAAGCCTAATCCTGCCCTCCCACTAGTGTCTAACTCTCCTGTAGCCCAATCCTGCCCTCCTACTAGTGTCTAACCCTCCTGTAGCCTAATCCTGCCCTCCCACTAGTATCTAATTCTACCCTGCTGCAGCCTAATCCTGCCCTCCTACTAGTGTCTAACCCTCCTGCAGCCCAATCCTGCCCTCCCACTAGTGTCTAATCCTACCCTCCTGTAGCCTAATACTGCCCTCCTACTAGTGTCTAACCCCACCCTCCATCAGCCTAATCCTGCCCTGCCACTAGTGTCTAACCCTCCTGAAGCCTAATCCTGCCCTCCCACTAGTGTCTAACCCTCCTGTAGCCTAATCATGCCCTCCTACTAGTGTCTAACCCTCCTGTAGCCTAATCCTGCCCTCCCACTAGTGTCTAACCCTCCTGTAGCCTAATCCTGCCCTCCCACTAGTGTCTAACCCTCCTGTAGCCTAATCCTGCCCTCCTACTAGTGTCTAACCCTCCTGCAGCCCAATCCTGCCCTCCCACTAGTGTCTAATCCTACCCTCCTGTAGCCTAATACTGCCCTCCCACTAGTGTCTAACCCTCCTGTAGCCTAATCCTGCCCTCCCACTTGTCTAACTCTCCTGTAACCTAATCCTGCCCTCCTACTAGTGTCTAACCCTCCTGTAGCCTAATCCTGCCCCGCCACTAGTGTCTAACCCTCCTGAAGCCTAATCCTGCCCTCCCACTAGTGTCTAACTCTCCTGTAGCCTAATCCTGCCCTCCTACTAGTGTCTAACCCTCCTGTAGCCTAATCCTGCCCTCCCACTAGTATCTAATTCTACCCTGCTGCAGTCTAATCCTGCCCTCCCACTAGTGTCTAACCCCACCCTCCTGCAGCCTAATCCTGCCCTACTACTAGTGTCTAACCCTCCTGCAGCCCAATCCTGCCCTCCCACTAGTGTATAATCCTACCCTCCTGTAGCCTAATACTGCCCTCCTACTAGTGTCTAACCCCACCCTCCATCAGCCTAATCCTGCTCTGCCACTAGTGTCTAACCCTCCTGAAGCCTAATCCTGCCCTTCCACTAGTGTCTAACCCTCCTGTAGCCTAATCATGCCCTCCTACTAGTGTCTAACCCTCCTGTAGCCTAATCCTGCCCTCCCACTAGTGTCTAACCCTCCTGTAGCCTAATCCTGCCCTCCCAATAGTGTCTAACCCTCCTGTAGCCTAATCCTGCCCTCCTACTAGTGTCTAACCCTCCTGCAGCCCAATCCTGCCCTCCCACTAGTGTCTAATCCTACCCTCCTGTAGCCTAATCCTGCCCTCCCACTTGTCTAACTCTTCTGTAGCCTAATCCTGCCCTCCCACTAGTGTCTAACCCTCCTGTAGCCTTATCCTGCCCTCCCACTAGTGTCTAACTCTCCTGTAGCCTAATCCTGCCCTACCACTAGTGTCTAACCCTCCTGTAGCCTAATCCTGCCCTACCACTAGTGTCTAACCCTACAACTTCTGTCCAAGGGATTCCTCAGGCCAACGGTTCTCATAGTGTATGTTATACTTCTGTACATATTGTATTTAGACTGTAATTACTGATATTACATATATAGTTAGAGTATTCAATATAGGAAAATAAAGATATTTGTCCATCAAGTCCAACCTGTTCTTACAAGACTCATTAAGGAGTATGTTCAAGATGTGATCTCCTCCCCCAGGATTCTAAACTTTACATCTATATTCAGTTTAAGTACTGAGTTGTGTTGGCCTTACTTTGGGCACTGCTCCCTTCCCTAGACCATAACGTCTTCAGTATATACTGACGTTCCTAGCTTCCATGCCCCTTTATACAGGCTAGTATCTGATTGGCTACTCCCTGGCACTGAGCTTTGCACCCCAGATTATTATCAGTTTGTACTCCTAGGTCCTTTACCATTGGGATTCTCCAAACTGCCCCAGTCACCGCACCAGGTGTCAGTATTCTGGTGTCGGCATCCTGACCACATCCCGTGTGTCGTGTGTGGTCTGTGGTACTCGGAGAAGGAACCAGGGTGCTATGTGAGACGTATAGGTGAGAGTGTTACACACATAGACCTGGGATCTGTACACATGGTAAAGGGGGATGACGGCTGATTACATACTAACTACACACTACTATATAAATCACTGTCTGCCCCAGTTACTGCACCGGACGCCGGGTGTCAGTATTCTGGTGTCGGCATCCTGACCACATCCCGTGTGTCCTGTGTGGTCTGTGGTACTCGGAGAAGGAACCAGGGTGCTATGTGAGACGTATAGGTGAGAGTGTTACACACATAGACCTGGGATCTGTACACATGGTAAAGGGGGATGACGGCTGATTACATACTAACTACACACTACTATATAAATCACTGCTCCAGTTACTGCACCGGATGCCAGGTGTCAGTATTCTGGTGTCGGCATCCTGACCACATCCCGTGTCCTGTGTGATCTGTGGTACTCGGAGAAGGAACCAGGGTGCTATGTGAGACGTATAGGTGACAGTGTTACACACATAGACCTGGGATCTGTACACATGGTAAAGGGGGATGACGGCTGATTACGTACTAACTACACACTACTATATAAATCACTGTCTGCCCCAGTTACCGCACCGGACGCCAGGTGTCAGTATTCTGGTGTCGGCATCCTGACCACATCCCGTGTGTCCTGTGTGGTCTGTGGTACTCGGAGAAGGAACCAGGGTGCTGTGTGAGACATATAGGTGAGAGTGTTACACACATAGACCTGGGATCTGTACACATGGTAAAGGGGGATGGCGGCTGATTACATACTAACTACACACTACTATATAAATCACTGTCTGCCCCAGTTACCGCACCGGACGCCAGGTGTCAGTATTCTGGTGTCGGCATCCTGACCACATCCCGTGTCCTGTGTGGTCTGTGGTACTCGGAGAAGGAGCCAGGGTGCTATGTGAGACGTATAGGTGACAGTGTTACACACATAGACCTGCAGAATTTTTGTTGGGCAGCACCTACCTTATGGAATGCCCTTCCACGCACATTAAGACTCTCCTCTAGCCTCCAAACACCTCTTCAGGCAGCTTATCATATTCAGGACCCCCACACAACCTCCAGTAGCATTCATATCTAATTGCACCCCACCAGGACCGTCTAGTAATCTCATGGGACTGCCATGCTATGGAATTCTATCCTTATGTATCCCTCCTATTGTCCCTATAGATTGTAAGCTTGTGAGCAGGGCCCTCCTACCTCCATGTCGGTTTGTATCTACCCAGTTTGTTTAATCACTGTTGTTTCCAATTGTAAAGCGCAACGGAATATGCTGCGCTATATAAGAAACTGTAAATAAACAAATAAATAAATAATAAAGAGACTTGTTGCTCAATAATTGAAGTTGTGATGAATATTTTGCTTTCAAAGCCTTGTTTTACCTTCAAACTACTGGCACCATAATGGGGTCCGCACAGACCCCAGAATATGCACGCACATGCAGAGGCGTTACTTCAAAGGGAAAACACATATTGTGTGCATACTGAAGCCCACAGGGAAAACTCACTGAATGATAATTCTCTCAACCTCAAACTTACCTTCGAGATGAGTAAAAAAACTATGACTTTCCTGGATCTCACTTTAACAGTGGAAGACGATGGTCACATCTCTACTGATATTTTTCGGAAGAAAAAAGCAACAAATTCTCTGTTACATCATGAAAGTTCCCACTACCCATCAGTCATTAAAGGTTTACCCAAGGTAGAATTCCTCAGAACTAAGAGAAATTTCTCCAAATTTGAGACCAATGAAATAAGAGCAAATCAACTGGGAAACAGAGGGGTTATAGCAGCCGAGAAATTAAGAAAGCAGCTAAAGAAACAGAGAAATACAATAGGGAACAACTACTTATCCACAAAGACAAGCAAGGGACAGGCAAAGACCAAAATAAAGACACGGTACGTTTCATTGGGACTTTTTGTCGCGAATGGAAGGAGATCCAAACTAGTCTCAATAAACATACTGACATCCTGAGGACCGATAAGGATCTAGCTCCTATAATAGATGAACATAATCAAATCAGCTGGCGACGGAGTCACAACCTCAATGACATTTTGGTGCATGGTCATCTTGGGAAAACCCAGACACCAAAGATCCTGAAAAAAGGATCATATAAATGTGGAACTTGCAAAGCATGTCCGATCATGGTGACCACCACTTCCTATTGTGACAGGTACAATAAGGAATGGAGATTTCAGGAATACATTGCCTGCAACACTGCTAGCAGAATATATCTTTTGAAATGTCCATGTAACCTCCAATACATAGGAAAAACAAAAAGGCCCATGAAAAAGAGAATGTTGGAACATATTGCAAGCATCAGAAATGCAGAGAGGGACCGACGTAATATGAAGACCCTGACACCCATCGCCAAGCACTTTTTCTAGAAACATCATGGAAACCCAATCGGACTTTGGAATGCTGGAGGTAGAGATGGGTATAAGAAAGGGAAATCTGGACAATGAGCTGCTCAAACAAGAGAGTAGGCTCATTTTCCTTATGGACACTTTAACTCCAAGAGAATAACTATTCAGCCTTCCCCAAAAAAACATATCCTTTACGGAATCTTGGATGGTATACATCCCATGAATACGCTTCCTTCTCTCCAATCATGACTATTTCTCTTCCAAAAAATTTTTTCTTCAAAATTGTATATATTTCTAGATTACCCAAAGAGGGATAGATGAAGGGGATTTTAGTGGGAGAACCATTTATATCAAATTTGGAATCCAACTCCCCTTCATATCCCAGCAAATAATCTGGCATCTCTTTAGTGTAACATAAACGTGTACACATATTTGGCATAAGAAAGGTATGTATATATGGATCACATTTCCATGACAGTCATATACAATTCTAGGTGAGTATATTTGGTCACACGATACTAACACTGAGGGCGGGATGTACTAAAGGGAAAATGCGGTAAAACCCCCGTTTTACCGCATTTTCCTATGTACTAAAACCCGTTCGCAGCCGTTTCGCAGGGCAGTGTATCGCCACCTTTGGGTGGCGATACCCTATAGAAGCCTATGGGCTTCTTTTCGCCGCCCGCCGCGTCGCCGCAACCCCGCCGCCTCGCCGACCCCCCCTTTCCCCCCTCCCTTGGGCTTACCTTCTTGCAGGTCCTCCTGGACCCCGGAAGGTAAGCCCTTCCTCCCCCTAGCAACGCAGCCGGACGTCCTTCCGGCTGCAGGGGGGAGGAGGAAGCGCCGGGGACAGCTTGCTTAGCTGTCCCCGGCGTGTAGGCAGCAGAAGCCGGCTGGGAGGTGACGGAGCCCCACCGCAGACCACAATACAGGTATCGCGGGGGGGCTCCGTCACCGCATCGCGATGCCAGCCGCATATGTTAGTACATATGCGGCGGCATCGCGGCGGGGGGGGCGCGAAGGGCGGCGATGTATTTTAATACATCCCGCCCATATGAAAACAGTGGGGTACATATAATATTTGTAACCAATCCTCTCTTGTCCCTCTTGTAGAAGATCTCACCAACAGCTATTCCTTAGCAGAGTACACAGGTATCTACAGTAATACACCTTCCACCTTGTGTTATAAATACAGATCACCACCGCACTTAGATCACGTACACATCTTACCTTCATATCCATTCACCATCACCTGGTAGGATTATTATCTACCCATAGACACTCCCCGATATCTGGATATCCTCACTTATTTATTAGTGTGCATGTTTAAGTTATTCACTTTATTCAGCTTGACGGAGGATAGGATTCACTCAATGAGCACATTAATTATGTATTTCATTTATTGTTTTTATCGTAGGATACAGAGCTTCACGGTATGTACCAGATAATCATCTACCATTATTCACACATTATCTATATTACTATTAATTAAACATATTCACTTATACACCAGCGATATTCCTTCTGTCTTATTCATCATTGACACATCTTTCACTTATTCTGGAACTAAGGTCACGCGTATACACGTAGTAGTATACAACACGCTTTCCTCTTTTTCATTATTGTATTACCAATTCTATTTATTTATATCCATATTTTTTCTTATTCATGTATATTTGTATTACTTTTCTAACTTTTGCCATCATAATCTGATAAGTACAGAATTAATATTACTTTAGCGCCAGTCGGGTTGCCTTGAAAAAGTGAAATTCCAAATATTGTCCAGTGATAGCACACCCCCACCAATCCACAGAAAGGACCCATTTGGGGACCAATGCTGCAGCACGTTTATTGGTACCATTAGGGAGCCATCCTGTCCCCCATTACAGGGGACAGGATCACAGCTCCTCAGAGCTCTATTGAAAGAGCAGGGGGTTACATTGTAAACCGGATGAGAACCACACAGGTACTACTGTACATGCAGGTGCCCCTTCACGGCTTGGAGCCCAGAGGCAGGTGTCTCCTTTACTATAAATTATTCATTATTGAATTTCCACCTTGTTTTATGGTTTATTTATTACAGTTTGTTATAGAACTTTTGCTCTTTGTAATTGGACTAGTGATAAACCAAAGTGGGTGGTTACAGAGAGTCACAGTGGAAGGAGGGCCCTGCTCGCAGGCTTACACTCTATGGGATAAAAGAATGTGATACACAGGCACAGGTGTTATATTTTGCATAATGGTCACCAGATTGCAGAGGCTCCGGGTGGGCTGTATGAGACAGTGACCCAGCGATGTTGGCTGGGGGTCAGGAGGAGACACACAATAAGTGAGGACTGTATGGAGGGGATATGATTGGACAGGGAAGGTTTATGAAGATAAGATTGGTCTCGAATATGATAAGATGCATAAAGAGGGTAGTTTTCAGGGAACATTCACGGACTAGAGGAGACTTATTGGGGGTGGGTGCAGCCCAAAGAAAGTCCTATGAGATGAGAAGAGGTAAATCAGGTTTATGGCCTTATGTGTAAGGAACAGTATTTATGTTGCATACGGTAGAACACAGGTAACCAATGGAGAGACTGACAGAGCAGATTCGGGAACGATGAACATATGACGAGGAAGATCAGTCGCAGCTGCATTCAGCATGGACTGTAGTGGTGAGAGTCTGTATTGGGGAAGACCAGTAAGGAGATTATTGCAATAACCAATGCGGGAGATGATGAGAGCAGGGATTAGCAGTGTCCTGTGTGAGGTATGGTCATCTTCCTTATCTGGGACGGTGCTGTGCGGTATATTGATGATATACATATTTGGGAGGTTAGTGACAATGTGGTGTTCTTAGTGTACAGTGATGCTGACATCTTATTACATAAATTCCAGTCTTATATTGATGACATCCAGTCCAACTATGTATGTGGATGGTAATGTAACTATAACAAGTTATATACAGCATCATCTACATGTGTTTCATGGCCGTTGTGACGGACCCACCGGTCCCCTGCTCCGATACGTCAATCTGAGCAGCTCCGGCCGTGACTGGGGTTCACTTTGGACACTCGGGTCCTTTCTTTGAGGTACACTGCCACCAGCCAAAACCTGATTTTAGTGCTTGAAACTGCGCAAGGGGCGGCTTGGCTCGCACCTGACCACACAATACAGTATAAAAATAAGGTAACGCTGACCACTCTTCGTTGGCTTACAGGTTCTAAGAATCACAAAATCAAAACTGGGAATATGTATTATTTATTCCTAGAAATACTACAGAGCTTTAGTGAAAAAAATGGTTACAAGATATTACAATGATTTTAAAAGTACACACAAGATAAATGCAATCCAGAAATAAAAGGGAATAAAAGAAATGACAGAACTGTATCTTACACCTAAATACAAATTCTGACATGGGGGGGGGGGGGGGGGGGTGGTCTCCACAAGAAACAAGCGGTCGCTTCAGATCGATGCTGCTCCCCAAGAAGTACAACTAGGTATTCAAAGGTACAGAGGTTTTATCTGCAACCTCCCTAATCCCTCCCACCCTTGGGATTTTTAACCCTTCTCTTGCTGATCACTAGGGGATGTCCATAGATATAGGACCTTTTACATGAATAATGTGTCTGCTGTTTCCAAAGGGATTGATAACTGGCAGGCCTCACTGATGAGAGGTCTAACTGGGTGGGGAGAGACAAGCTCTCTCTTCTGGGCCATGGTTTATGAGGGGTCTCAGATCTCTATCTGGCATCCTACCTTCACAGGATTTCTACAGATGTCAATCTGAGAGAATACAGACCTCAAACTCCCAGGGTCACCTACAGTTGACCCACATAATACAAGACATGTCCTGATTCCAAACATAATAATCACAGGCGACATGATTTTACAAAACATAATCAGACATACATTGATCGAACAGATAATAACAGGAGGCATACTTTATTTTGATCGATCACCTGATCTGATCGTTACAGCCGTTATCTCCTGATGTTTAACAAGAGACTTCCGTGTAAGGTTTGGAACATTATGAACAACAAAGTTTTTTAACACTTGTGTGACTTATCTGATGTTTAACAAGTTGTGATTTGTGTATAAAACATTTCCCACACTCAGAGCATAGAAATGGTTTCTCCCCCGTGTGACCTCTCTGATGTATAGCAAGATATGATTTCTGTGTAAAACATTTCCCACACTCAGAGCAGGAAAATGGCCTCTCACCTGTGTGAATTCTCTTGTGTATAACAAGATATGAGTTCCGTGTAAAACATTTCCCACACTCAGAGCATGGAAATGGGTTCTCACCTGTGTGACTTCTCTGATGTATAACAAGATATGATTTCTGCGTAAAGCATTTCCCACACTCAGAGCAGGAAAATGGCCTCTCACCTGTGTGAATTCTCTTGTGTCTAACAAGTTCTGATTTCTGTGTAAAACATTTCCCACACTCAGAGCATGAAAATGGTTTCTCACCTGTGTGACATCTCATATGTATGAATAGACTTGATTTTTGTGTAAAACGTTTCCCACACTCAGAACATGGAAATGGCCTCTCTCCTGTGTGACTTCTCTGATGCAGAACAAGATGTGATTTCAGTGTAAAACGTTCCCCATACTCAGAGCAAGGAAATGGCCTCTCACCTGTGTGATGTCTCTGATGTTTAACAAGATGTGATTTCTGTGAAAAACTTTTCCCACACTCAGAACATGAAAATGGCCTCTCACCTGTGTGAATTCTCTGGTGTCTAACAAGTTCTGATTTCTGTGTAAAACATTTCCCACACTCAGAACATGAAAATGGTTTCTCACCTTCGTGATATCTCATATGTAACAGAAGACGTGATTTCTGAGTAAAACTTTTCTCACACACAAAACATGGAAATGACCTCTCATCTGGATGACTTCTCTCATGTATAACAAGATTTGACTTCCGTTTAAAACATTTCCCACACACAGAACATGGAAATGGGTTCTCATCTGTGCGACTACTCTGATGTGCAACAACATGTGATTTCTGGGAAAAAGATTTCCCATACTCAGAACATGAATAAATGTGATTACCTGTATGACATTTCTGATGGTTAACAAGATCTGATTTAGAGGTACATTTTCCACACTCAGAACATGGAAATAGCCTCTTACCTGTGTGACGTCTCTGATGCATAACAAGAGTTGATTTATATGTAAAACATTTCCCACACTCAGAGCATGTAAATGGCCTTTCACCTGTGTGACTTCTCTGATGTCTAACAAGTACTGATTTAGATGTAAAACATTTCCCACACTCAGAGCATGGAAATGGTTTCTCACCTGTGTGACCTCTCTGATGTATAACAAGACTTGATTTTTGAGTAAAACATATCCCACACTCAGAGCATGAAAATGGCCTCTCACCTGTGTGACTTCTCTGATGTGCAACAAGATGTGCTTTCTGTATAAAACATTTCCCACACTCCGAACAGGAATAAGGTTTCACACCTGTGTGACTTCTATGATGTATAACAAGTTCTGATTTCTGTGTAAAACATTTCCCACACTCAGAGCACGGAAATGGCTTCTCACCTGTGTGAGTTCTCTGATGTCTAACAAGATCAGCTTTAGACGTACAACATTTCCCACACTCAGAACATGCATAACGTTTCCCTCCTGACTTAGCTGGTTGATCATTAATGAGTGGTGTGTTCTGTTGAACATCTATAGAGCAGGTATATACTTTATCTACTGTCGGACCTGTAATAGGTGTAACAATAACTGGGATATCAGCAGAACACTGGGCGTGATTAGAGAGATCACATGGTATGTCTGCACTGGGAGGTACTGGGTGTATAATGGGGGTGTTGGGGTTTTGTCCTGGAGAACCGCGTGTGAGATCTTCTATGTTACCATCTGGAGATAAGAGATGTCTGGCTGAGATATTCCTTCTGTTACATCCATCTGCTGGGAATATAATAATATATGTCATCAGTAACGTTTCCCTGTAACGTCCCCAAATACCAACAAATGGCTACATTCAGGTGCAGGAAGATACACCAGAGAGTGCGGGGAGGAGACTGGTCAGATCTCTGGGCTGGTAACACACAGTGACATGATGTGAGGGGGAGAGCAGGAGTATAATAGGGGCTGATGGCTTCTGATGTATGAGATACACCAGAGAGTGCGGGGAGGAGACTGGTCAGATCTCTGGGCTGGTAACACACAGTGACATGATGTGAGGGGGAGAGCAGGAGTATAATAGGGGCTGATGGCTGCTGATGTATGAGATACACCAGAGAGTGCGGGGAGGAGACTGGTCAGATCTCTGGGCTGGTAACACACAGTGACATGATGTGAGGGGGAGAGCAGGAGTATAATAGGGGCTGATGGCTCCTGATGTATGAGATACACCAGAGAGTGCGGGGAGGAGACTGGTCAGATCTCTGGGCTGGTAACACACAGTGACATGATGTGAGGGGGAGAGTAGTAGTATAATAGGGGCTGATGGCTCCTGATGTATGAGATACACCAGAGAGTGTGGGGAGGAGACTGGTCAGATCTCTGGGCTGGTAACACACAGTGACATGATGTGAGGGGGAGAGCAGGAGTATAATAGGGGCTGATGGCTCCTGATGTATGAGATACACCAGAGAGTGCGGGGAGGAGACTGGTCAGATCTCTGGGCTGGTAACACACAGTGACATTATGTGAGGGGAGAGCAGGAGTATAATAGGGGCTGATGGCTGCTGATGTATGAGATACACCAGAGAGTGTGGGGAGAAGACTGGTCAGATCTCTGGGCTGGTAACACACAGTGACATGATGTGAGGGGAGAGCAGGAGTATAATAGGGGCTGATGGCTCCTGATGTATGAGATACACCAGAGAGTGCTGTGAGGAGACTGGTCAGATCTCTGGGCTGGTAACACACAGTGACATGATGTGAGGGGAGAGCAGGAGTATAATAGGGGCTGATGGCTCCTGATGTATGAGATACACCGGAGAGTGTAGGGAGGAGACTGGTCAGATCTCTGGGCTGGTGACACACAGTGACATGATGTGAGGGGGAGAGCAGGAGTATAATAGGGACTGATGGCTCCTGATGTATGAGATACACCAGAGAGTGCAGGGAGGAGACTGGTCAGATCTCTGGGCTGGTAACACACGGTGACATGATGTGAGGGGGAGAGCAGGAGTATAATAGGGGCTGATGGCTGCTGATGTATGAGATACACCAGAGAGTGTGGGGAGGAGACTGGTCAGATCTCTGGGCTGGTAACACACAGTGACATGATGTGAGGGGGAGAGCAGGAGTATAATAGGGGCTGATGGCTGCTGATGTATGAGATACACCAGAGAGTGCAGGGAGGAGACTGGTCAGATCTCTGGGCTGGTAACACACAGTGACATGATGTGAGGGGGAGAGCAGGAGTATAATAGGGGCTGATGGCTGCTGATGTATGAGATACACCAGAGAGTGCGGGGAGGAGACTGGTCAGATCTCTGGGCTGGTGACACACAGTAACATGATGTGAGGGGGAGAACAGGAGTATAATAGGGGCTGATGGCTCCTGATGTATGAGATACACCAGAGAGTGCGGGGAGGAGACTGGTCAGATCTCTGGGCTGGTAACACACAGTGACATGATGTGAGGGGGAGAGCAGGAGTATAATAGGGGCTGATGGCTGCTGATGTATGAGATACACCAGAGAGTGCAGGGAGGAGACTGGTCAGATCTCTGGGCTGGTAACACACAGTGACATGATGTGAGGGGGAGAGCAGGAGTATAATAGGGGCTGATGGCTGCTGATGTATGAGATACACCAGAGAGTGTGGGGAGGAGACTGGTCAGATCTCTGGGCTGGTGACACACAGTAACATGATGTGAGGGGGAGAACAGGAGTATAATAGGGGCTGATGGCTCCTGATGTATGAGATACACCAGAGAGTGCGGGGAGGAGACTGGTCAGATCTCTGGGCTGGTAACACACAGTGACATGATGTGAGGGGGAGAGCAGGAGTATAATAGGGGCTGATGGCTCCTGATGTATGAGATACACCAGAGAGTGCGGGGAGGAGACTGGTCAGATCTCTGGGCTGGTAACACACAGTGACATTATGTGAGGGGAGAGCAGGAGTATAATAGGGGCTGATGGCTGCTGATGTATGAGATACACCAGAGAGTGTGGGGAGAAGACTGGTCAGATCTCTGGGCTGGTAACACACAGTGACATGATGTGAGGGGAGAGCAGGAGTATAATAGGGGCTGATGGCTCCTGATGTATGAGATACACCAGAGAGTGTGGGGAGGAGACTGGTCAGATCTCTGGCCTGGTAACACACAGTGACATGATGTGAGGGGGAGAGCAGGAGTATAATAGGGGCTGATGGCTCCTGATGTATGAGATACACCAGAGAGTGCGGGGAGGAGACTGGTCAGATCTCTGGGCTGGTAACACACAGTGACATTATGTGAGAGGAGAGCAGGAGTATAATAGGGGCTGATGGCTGCTGATGTATGAGATACACCAGAGAGTGTGGGGAGAAGACTGGTCAGATCTCTGGGCTGGTAACACACAGTGACATGATGTGAGGGGAGAGCAGGAGTATAATAGGGGCTGATGGCTCCTGATGTATGAGATACACCAGAGAGTGCGGGGAGGAGACTGGTCAGATCTCTGGGCTGGTAACACACAGTGACATGATGTGAGGGGGAGAGCAGGAGTATAATAGGGGCTGATGGCTCCTGATGTATGAGATACACCAGAGAGTGCGGGGAGGAGACTGGTCAGATCTCTGGGCTGGTAACACACAGTGACATTATGTGAGGGGAGAGCAGGAGTATAATAGGGGCTGATGGCTGCTGATGTATGAGATACACCAGAGAGTGTGGGGAGAAGACTGGTCAGATCTCTGGGCTGGTAACACACAGTGACATGATGTGAGGGGAGAGCAGGAGTATAATAGGGGCTGATGGCTCCTGATGTATGAGATACACCATAGAGTGCTGTGAGGAGACTGGTCAGATCTCTGGGCTGGTAACACACAGTGACATGATGTGAGGGGAGAGCAGGAGTATAATAGGGGCTGATGGCTGCTGATGTATGAGATACACCAGAGAGTGCAGGGAGGAGACTGGTCAGATCTCTGGGCTGGTAACACACAGTGACATGATGTGAGGGGGAGAGCAGGAGTATAATAGGGGCTAATGGCTCCTGATGTAGGAGATACACCAGAGAGTGCGGGGAGGAGACTGGTCAGATCTCTGGGCTGGTAACACACAGTGACATGATGTGATGGGGAGAGCAGGATTATAATAGGGGCTGATGGCTGCTGATGTATGAGATACACCAGAGAGTGCGGGGAGGAGACTGGTCAGATCTCTGGGCTGGTAACACACAGTGACATGATGTGAGGGGGAGAGCAGGAGTATAATAGGGGCTGATGGCTGCTTATGTATGAGATACACCAGAGAGTGTGGGGAGGAGACTGGTCAGATCTCTGGGCTGGTGACACACAGTAACATGATGTGAGGGGGAGAACAGGAGTATAATAGGGGCTGATGGCTCCTGATGTATGAGATACACCAGAGAGTGCGGGGAGGAGACTGGTCAGATCTCTGGGCTGATAACACACAGTGACATGATGTGAGGGGGAGAGCAGGAGTATAATAGGGGCTGATGGCTCCTGATGTATGAGATACACCAGAGAGTGCTGTGAGGAGACTGGTCAGATCTCTGGGCTGGTAACACACAGTGACATGATGTGAGGGGAGAGCAGGAGTATAATAGGGGCTGATGGCACCTGATGTATGAGATACACCAGAGAGTGCTGTGAGGAGACTGGTCAGATCTCTGGGCTGGTAACACACAGTGACATGATGTGAGGGGAGAGCAGGAGTATAATAGGGGCTGATGGCTCCTGATGTATGAGATACACCAGAGAGTGTGGGGAGGAGACTGGTCAGATCTCTGGGCTGGTGACACACAGTGACATGATGCGAGGGGGAGAGCAGGAGTATAATAGGGGCTGATGGCTGCTGATGTATGAGATACACCAGAGAGTGCTGGGAGGAGACTGGTCAGATCTCTGGGCTGGTAACACACAGTGACATGATGTGAGGGGGAGAGCAGGAGTATAATAGGGGCTGATGGCTCCTGATGTATGAGATACACCAGAGAGTGCGGGGAGGAGACTGGTCAGATCTCTGGGCTGGTAACACACAGTGACATGATGTGAGGGGGAGAGCAGGAGTATAATAGGGGCTGATGGCTGCTGATGTATGAGATACACCAGAGAGTGTGAGGAGGAGACTGGTCAGATCTCTGGGCTGGTGACACACAGTAACATGATGTGAGGGGGAGAACAGGAGTATAATAGGGGCTGATGGCTCCTGATGTATGAGATACACCAGAGAGTGTGGGGAGGAGACTGGTCAGATCTCTGGGCTGGTGACACACAGTGACATGATGTGAGAGGGAGAGCAGGAGTATAATAGGGGCTGATGGCTGCTGATGTATGAGATACACCAGAGAGTGTGGGGAGGAGACTGGTCAGATCTCTGGGCTGGTAACACACAGTGACATGATGTGAGGGGGAGAGCAGGAGTATAATAGGGGCTGATGGCTCCTGATGTATGAGATACACCAGAGAGTGCGGGGAGGAGACTGGTCAGATCTCTGGGCTGGTAACACAGTGACATGATGTGAGGGGGAGAGCAGGAGTATAATAGGGGCTGATGGCTCCTGATGTATGAGATACACCAGAGAGTGCGGGGAGGAGACTGGTCAGATCTCTGGGCTGGTAACACACAGTGACATGATGTGAGGGGGAGAGCAGGAGTATAATAGGGGCTGATGGCTCCTGGTGCATAAGATACACCAGAGAGTGCGGGGAGGAGACTGGTCAGATTTCTGGGCTGGTAACACACAGTGACATAATGTGAGGGGAGAGCAGGAGTATAATAGGGGCTGATGGCTCCTGATCTATGAGATACACCAGAGAGTGCGGGGAGGAGACTGGTCAGATCTCTGGGCTGGTAACACACAGTGACATGATGTGAGGGGGAGAGCAGGAGTATAATAGGGGCCGATGGCTCCTGATGTATGAGATACACCAGAGAGTGCGGGGAGGAGACTGGTCAGATATCTGGGCTGGTAACACACAGTGACATGATGTGAGGGGGAGAGCAGGAGTAAAATAGGGGCTGATGGCTCCTGGTGCATAAGATACACCAGAGAGTGCGGGGAGGAGACTGGTCAGATCTCTGTGCTGGTAACACACAGTGACATGATGTGAGGGGGAGAGCAGGATTATAATAGGGGCTAATGGCTCCTGATGTATGAGATACACCAGAGAGTGCGGGGAGGAGACTGGTCAGATCTCTGGGCTGGTAACACACAGTGACATGATGTGAGAGTAGAGCAGGAGTATAATAGTGGCTGATGTCGTCTGATGTATGAGATACACCAGAGAGTGGGGGGGGGAGGGACTGGTCAGATCTCTGGGCTGGTAACACACAGTGACATGATGTGAGGGGGAGAGCAGGAGTATAATAGGGGCTGATGGCTGCTGATGTATGAGATACACCAGAGAGTGTGGGGAGGAGACTGGTCAGATCTCTGGGCTGGTAACACACAGTGACATGATGTGAGGGGGGAGAGCAGGAGTATAATAGGGGCTGATGGCTCCTGATGTATGAGATATACCAGAGAGTGTGGGGAGGAGACTGGTCAGATCTCTGGGCTGGTAACACACAGTGACATGATGTGAGGGTAGAGCAGAAGTATAATAGGGGCTGATGGCTCCTGATGTATGAGATACACCAGAGAGTGGGGGGGGGGGGACTGGTCAAATATCTGGGCTGGTAACACAGTGACATGATGTGAGGGGGAGAGCAGGAGTATAATACGGGCTGATGGCTCCTGATGTATGAGATACACCAGAGAGTGCGGGGAGGAGACTGGTCAGATCTCTGAGCTGGTAACACACAGTGACATGATGTGAGGGTGAGAGCAGGAGTATAATAGGTGGTGATGGCTCCTGATGTATGAGATACACCAGAGAGTGCGGGGAGGAGACTGGTCAGATCTCTGGGCTGGTAACACACAGTGACATGATGTGAGGGGAGAGCAGGAGTATAATAGGGGCTTATGGCACCTGATGTATGAGATACACCAGAGAGTGCGGGAGAAGACTGGTCAGATCTCTGGGCTGGTAACACAGTGACATGATGTGAGGGGGAGAGCAGGAGTATAATAGGGGCCGATGGCTCCTGATGTATGAGATACACCAGAGAGTGCGGGGAGGAGACTGGTCAGATATCTGGGCTGGTAACACACAGTGACATGATGTGAGGGGGAGAGCAGGAGTAAAATAGGGGCTGATGGCTCCTGGTGCATAAGATACACCAGAGAGTGCGGGGAGGAGACTGGTCAGATCTCTGTGCTGGTAACACACAGTGACATGATGTGAGGGGGAGAGCAGGATTATAATAGGGGCTAATGGCTCCTGATGTATGAGATACACCAGAGAGTGCGGGGAGGAGACTGGTCAGATCTCTGGGCTGGTAACACACAGTGACATGATGTGAGAGTAGAGCAGGAGTATAATAGTGGCTGATGTCGTCTGATGTATGAGATACACCAGAGAGTGGGGGGGGGAGGGACTGGTCAGATCTCTGGGCTGGTAACACACAGTGACATGATGTGAGGGGAGAGCAGGAGTATAATAGGGGCTGATAGCTGCTGATGTATGAGATACACCAGAGAGTGCAGGGAGGAGACTGGTCAGATCTCTGGGCTGGTAACACACAGTGACATGATGTGAGGGGGAGAGCAGGAGTATAATAGGGGCTGATGGCTGCTGATGTATGAGATACACCAGAGAGTGTGGGGAGGAGACTGGTCAGATCTCTGGGCTGGTAACACACAGTGACATGATGTGAGGGGGGAGAGCAGGAGTATAATAGGGGCTGATGGCTCCTGATGTATGAGATATACCAGAGAGTGTGGGGAGGAGACTGGTCAGATCTCTGGGCTGGTAACACACAGTGACATGATGTGAGGGTAGAGCAGAAGTATAATAGGGGCTGATGGCTCCTGATGTATGAGATACACCAGAGAGTGCGGGGAGGAGACTGGTCAGATCTCTGGGCTGGTAACACACAGTGACATGATGTGAGGGGGAGAGCAGGAGTATAATAGGTGGTGATGGCTCCTGATGTATGAGATACACCAGAGAGTGGGGGGGGGGGGACTGGTCAAATATCTGGGCTGGTAACACAGTGACATGATGTGAGGGGGAGAGCAGGAGTATAATACGGGCTGATGGCTCCTGATGTATGAGATACACCAGAGAGTGCGGGGAGGAGACTGGTCAGATCTCTGAGCTGGTAACACACAGTGACATGATGTGAGGGTGAGAGCAGGAGTATAATAGGTGGTGATGGCTCCTGATGTATGAGATACACCAGAGAGTGCGGGGAGGAGACTGGTCAGATCTCTGGGCTGGTAACACACAGTGACATGATGTGAGGGGAGAGCAGGAGTATAATAGGGGCTTATGGCACCTGATGTATGAGATACACCAGAGAGTGCGGGAGAAGACTGGTCAGATCTCTGGGCTGGTAACACAGTGACATGATGTGAGGGGAGAGCAGGAGTATAATAGGGGCTGATGGCTCCTGATGTATGAGATACACCAGAGAGTGCGGGGAGGAGACTGGTCAGATCTCTGGGCTGGTAACACACAGTGACATGATGTGAGGGGCAGAGCAGGAGTATAATAAGGGATGATGGCTCCTGATGTATGAGATAAACCAGAGAGTGCGGGGAGGAGACTGGTGAGATATTTGGGCTGGTAACACACAGTGACATGATGTGAGGGGGAGAGCAGGAGTATAATAGGGGCTGATGGCTCCTGATGTATGAGATACACCAGAGAGTGCGGGGAGGAGACTGGTCAGATCTCTGGGCTGGTAACACACAGTGACATGATGTGAGGGGAGAGCAGGAGTATAATAGGTGCTGATGGCTCCTGATGTATGAGATATACCAGAGAGTGCGGGGAGGAGACTGGTCAGATCTCTGGGCTGGTAACACACAGTGACATGTTGTGAGGGGAGAGCAGGAGTATAATAGGGTCTGATGGCAACGGACTTCGAAACGGTCTCCATCATTAAATGTTTTTTACTCACCTGTGCTGATATCTGTAGGGATCTTCTCCACCTTACACTGCTGATCACCTCTCAAATACGTCTCTTCTCCCTCTGTATCTTCTGCCTTCATATCAGTCACATACGCCTCTTCTTCTCCCTCTGTATCTTCTGCCTTCATATCAGTCAGGGATTCACTCTACAGTATAATATCAGTGTATAAGTCACACAGCTTCTGTACAAATCATATACTGACAGTCACTGTGGTATATTGGGGAAACCCTAAATCCCACTTACCTGATCCTCCTGTGGGGTCCTGTGATTCTCCTCTGTACAATCCTGGGAATACAGAGGACGGGGACATCTCTCTGGGGTATTCCTGTTACTGGGCCCATCTGTAGGAGACACACAGTGACTGAGGACATTGTATATATGTGATTATCCTGGGAATACAGAGGACGGGGACATCTCTCTGGGGTATTCCTGTTACTGGCCCCATCTGTAGGAGACACACAGTGACTGAGGACATTGTATATATGTGATTACCCTGGGAATACAGGGGACGGGGACATCTCTCTGGGGTATTCCTGTTACTGGGCACATCTGTAGGAGACACACAGTGACTGAGGACATTGTATATATGTGATTATCCTGGGAATATAGAGGACGGGGACATCTCTCTGGGGTATTCCTGTTACTGGCCCCATCTGTAGGAGACACGCAGTGACTGAGTACATGGTATATATGTGATTACCCTGGGAATACAGAGGACGGGGACATCTCTCTGGGGTATTCCGGTTACTGGCCCATCTGTAGGAGACACGCAGTGACTGAGGACATTGTATATATGTGATTATCCTGGGAATACCGAGGACGGGGACATCTCTCTGGGGGATCTGTTACTGGGCCCATCTGTAGGAGACACGCAGTGACTGAGGACATTGTATATATGTGATTATCCTGGGAATACAGAGGACGGGGACATCTCTCTGGGGTATTCCTGTTACTGGCCCATCTGTAGGAGACACACAGTGACTGAGTACATGGTATATATGTGATTATCCTGGGAATACAGAGGACGGGGACATCTCTCTGGGGTATTCCTGTTACTGGGCCTATCTGTAGGATACACACAGTGACTGAGGACATTGTATATATGTGATTATCCTGGGAATACAGAGGACGGGGACATCTCTCTGGGGTATTCCTGTTACTGGCCCCATCTGTAGGATACACACAGTGACTGAGGACATTGTATATATGTGATTATCCTGGGAATACAGAGGACGGGGACATCTCTCTGGGGTATTCCTGTTACTGGCCCCATCTGTAGGAGATACACAGTGACTGAGGACATGGTATATATGTGATTATCCTGGGAATACAGAGGACGGGGACATCTCTCTGGGGTATTCCTGTTACTGGGCCCATCTGTAGGAGACATGCAGTGACTGAGGACATTGTATATATGTGATTATCAGATGCTGGGAGTATATAGGGGACCCCCATACCTGCTCTCCCCTGTACAATAAATGTCCCCTCTTACCCAGTGATGTGAGGGGCCGGTGATTCTCCATCATCACGTCCTTGTACAGACCCCTGTGTTCCTCTATATACTCCCCCTCCTGCATGGAGAGATAGACAGTGACATCCTGACACCTTATAGGCACCTGACACACACAATGATACAGTCATCACCCAGACACATCCCCGGTGTTACTGTATAACGTCCCATTCCCAGCAGTCACCTCTCCGGTCACATCCCCCGGTGTTACTGTATAACGTCCCATTCCCAGCAGTCACCTCTCCGGTCACATCCCCCGATGTTACTGTATAACATCCCATTCGTCACCTCTCCGGTCACATCCCCTGTGTTACTGTATAATGTCCCATTCCCAGCAGTCACCTCTCCGGTCACATCCCCCCGGTGTTACCGTATAACGTCCCATTCCCAGCAGTCACCTCTCCGGTCCCATCCACCGGTGTTACTGTATAGCGGCCCATTCCCAGCAGTCACCTCTCCGGTCACATCCCCCCGGTGTTACTCTATAACGTCTCATTCCCAGCAGTCACCTCTCCGGTCACATCCCCGGTGTTACTGTATAACGGCCCATTCCCAGCAGTCACCTCTCCGGTCACATCCCCCGGTGTTACTGTATAACGTCCCATTCCCAGCAGCCACCTCTCCGGTCACATCCCCCGGTGTTACTGTATAACGTCCCACTCCCAGCAGTCACCTCTCCGGTCACATCCCCCCGGTGTTACTGTATAAAGTCCCATTCCCAGCAGTCACCTCTCCGGTCACATCCCCCCGGTGTTACTGTATAACGTCCAATTCCCAGCAGTCATCTCTCCGGTCACATCCCCGGTGTTACGGTATAACGTCCCATTCCCAGCAGTCACCTCTCCGGTCACATCCCCCGGTGTTACGGTATAACGTCCCATTCCCAGCAGTCATCTCTCCGGTCACATCCCCCGGTGTTACGGTATAACGTCCCATTCCCAGCAGTCACCTCTCCGGTCACATCCCCGGTGTTACTGTATAACGTCCCATTCCCAGCAGTCACCTCTCCGGTCACATCCCTCGGTGTTAGGTGTTAGTGGGGGAGAGCAGGAGTATAATAGGGGCTGATGGCTCCTGGTGCATAAGATACACCAGAGAGTGCGGGGAGGAGACTGGTCAGATTTCTGGGCTGGTAACACACAGTGACATAATGTGAGGGGAGAGCAGGAGTATAATAGGGGCTGATGGCTCCTGATCTATGAGATACACCAGAGAGTGCGGGGAGGAGACTGGTCAGATCTCTGGGCTGGTAACACACAGTGACATGATGTGAGGGGGAGAGCAGGAGTATAATAGGGGCCGATGGCTCCTGATGTATGAGATACACCAGAGAGTGCGGGGAGGAGACTGGTCAGATATCTGGGCTGGTAACACACAGTGACATGATGTGAGGGGGAGAGCAGGAGTAAAATAGGGGCTGATGGCTCCTGGTGCATAAGATACACCAGAGAGTGCGGGGAGGAGACTGGTCAGATCTCTGTGCTGGTAACACACAGTGACATGATGTGAGAGTAGAGCAGGAGTATAATAGGGGCTAATGGCTCCTGATGTATGAGATACACCAGAGAGTGCGGGGAGGAGACTGGTCAGATCTCTGGGCTGGTAACACACAGTGACATGATGTGAGAGTAGAGCAGGAGTATAATAGGGGCTGATGGCTCCTGATGTATGAGATACACCAGGGAGTGCGGGGAGGAGACTGGTCAGATCTCTGGGCTGGTAACACACAGTGACATGATGTGAGTGGAGAGCAGTAGTATAATAGGGGCTGATGTCGTCTGATGTATGAGATACACCAGAGAGTGGGGGGGGGAGGGACTGGTCAGATCTCTGGGCTGGTAACACACAGTGACATGATGTGAGGGGGAGAGCAGGAGTATAATAGGGGCTGATGGCTGCTGATGTATGAGATACACCAGAGAGTGTGGGGAGGAGACTGGTCAGATCTCTGGGCTGGTAACACACAGTGACATGATGTGAGGGGGGAGAGCAGGAGTATAATAGGGGCTGATGGCTCCTGATGTATGAGATATACCAGAGAGTGTGGGGAGGAGACTGGTCAGATCTCTGGGCTGGTAACACACAGTGACATGATGTGAGGGTAGAGCAGAAGTATAATAGGGGCTGATGGCTCCTGATGTATGAGATACACCAGAGAGTGGGGGGGGGGGACTGGTCAAATATCTGGGCTGGTAACACAGTGACATGATGTGAGGGGGAGAGCAGGAGTATAATACGGGCTGATGGCTCCTGATGTATGAGATACACCAGAGAGTGCGGGGAGGAGACTGGTCAGATCTCTGAGCTGGTAACACACAGTGACATGATGTGAGGGTGAGAGCAGGAGTATAATAGGTGGTGATGGCTCCTGATGTATGAGATACACCAGAGAGTGCGGGGAGGAGACTGGTCAGATCTCTGGGCTGGTAACACACAGTGACATGATGTGAGGGGGAGAGCAGGAGTATAATAGGGGCTGATGGCTCCTGATGTATGAGATACACCAGAGAGTGCGGGGAGGAGACTGGTCAGATCTCTGGGCTGGTAACACACAGTGACATGATGTGAGGGGGAGACCAGGAGTATAATATGGGCTTATGGCACCTGATGTATGAGATACACCAGAGAGTGCGGGAGAAGACTGGTCAGATCTCTGGGCTGGTAACACAGTGACATGATGTGAGGGGAGAGCAGGAGTATAATAGGGGCTGATGGCTCCTGATGTATGAGATACACCAGAGAGTGCGGGGAGGAGACTGGTCAGATCTCTGGGCTGGTAACACACAGTGACATGATGTGAGGGGCAGAGCAGGAGTATAATAAGGGATGATGGCTCCTGATGTATGAGATAAACCAGAGAGTGCGGGGAGGAGACTGGTGAGATATTTGGGCTGGTAACACACAGTGACATGATGTGAGGGGGAGAGCAGGAGTATAATAGGGGCTGATGGCTCCTGATGTATGAGATACACCAGAGAGTGCGGGGAGGAGACTGGTCAGATCTCTGGGCTGGTAACACACAGTGACATGATGTGAGGGGAGAGCAGGAGTATAATAGGTGCTGATGGCTCCTGATGTATGAGATATACCAGAGAGTGCGGGGAGGAGACTGGTCAGATCTCTGGGCTGGTAACACACAGTGACATGTTGTGAGGGGAGAGCAGGAGTATAATAGGGTCTGATGGCAACGGACTTCGAAACGGTCTCCATCATTAAATGTTTTTTACTCACCTGTGCTGATATCTGTAGGGATCTTCTCCACCTTACACTGCTGATCACCTCTCAAATACGTCTCTTCTCCCTCTGTATCTTCTGCCTTCATATCAGTCACATACGTGTCTTCTTCTCCCTCTGTATCTTCTGCCTTCATATCAGTCACATATGTCTCTTCTTCTCCCTCTGTATCTTCTGCCTTCATATCAGTCACATACGTCTCTTCTTCTCCCTCTGTACCTTCTGCCTTCATATCAGTCACATACGTCTCTTCTTCTCCCTCTGTTCCTTCTGCCTTCATATCAGTCAGGGATTCACTCTACAGTATAATATCAGTGTATAAGTCACACAGCTTCTGTACAAATCATATACTGACAGTCACTGTGGTATATTGGGGAAACCCTAAATCCCACTTACCTGATCCTCCTGTGGGGTCCTGTGATTCTCCTCTGTACAATCCTGGGAATACAGAGGACGGGGACATCTCTCTGGGGTATTCCTGTTACTGGGCCCATCTGTAGGAGACACACAGTGACTGAGGACATTGTATATATGTGATTATCCTGGGAATACAGAGGACGGGGACATCTCTCTGGGGTATTCCTGTTACTGGCCCCATCTGTAGGAGACACACAGTGACTGAGGACATTGTATATATGTGATTACCCTGGGAATACAGGGGACGGGGACATCTCTCTGGGGTATTCCTGTTACTGGGCACATCTGTAGGAGACACACAGTGACTGAGGACATTGTATATATGTGATTATCCTGGGAATATAGAGGACGGGGACATCTCTCTGGGGTATTCCTGTTACTGGCCCCATCTGTAGGAGACACGCAGTGACTGAGTACATGGTATATATGTGATTACCCTGGGAATACAGAGGACGGGGACATCTCTCTGGGGTATTCCGGTTACTGGCCCATCTGTAGGAGACACGCAGTGACTGAGGACATTGTATATATGTGATTATCCTGGGAATACCGAGGACGGGGACATCTCTCTGGGGGATCTCTGTTACTGGGCCCATCTGTAGGAGACACGCAGTGACTGAGGACATTGTATATATGTGATTATCCTGGGAATACAGAGGACGGGGACATCTCTCTGGGGTATTCCTGTTACTGGCCCCATCTGTAGGAGACACACAGTGACTGAGGACATTGTATATATGTGATTATCCTGGGAATACAGAGGACGGGGACATCTCTCTGGGGTATTCCTGTTACTGGGCCCATCTGTAGGAGACACACAGTGACTGAGGACATGGTATATATGTGATTATCCTGGGAATACAGAGGACGGGGACATCTCTCTGGGGTATCTCTGTTACTGGGCCCATCTGTAGGCGACACACAGTGACTGAGTACATGGTATATATGTGATTATCCTGGGAATACAGAGGACGGGGACATCTCTCTGGGGTATTCCTGTTACTGGGTCCATCTGTAGGAGACACGCAGTGACTGAGTACATTGTATATATGTGATTATCCTGGGAATACAGAGGACGGGGACATCTCTCTGGGGTATTCCTGTTACTGGCCCATCTGTAGGAGACACACAGTGACTGAGTACATTGTATATATGTGATTATCCTGGGAATACAGAGGACGGGGACATCTCTCTGGGGTATTCCTGTTACTGGCCCCATCTGTAGGAGACACACAGTGACTGAGGACATTGTATATATGTGATTACCCTGGGAATACAGGGGACGGGGACATCTCTCTGGGGTATTCCTGTTACTGGGCACATCTGTAGGAGACACACAGTGACTGAGGACATTGTATATATGTGATTATCCTGGGAATATAGAGGACGGGGACATCTCTCTGGGGTATTCCTGTTACTGGCCCCATCTGTAGGAGACACGCAGTGACTGAGTACATTGTATATATGTGATTATCCTGGGAATACAGAGGACGGGGACATCTCTCTGGGGTATTCCTGTTACTGGGCCCATCTGTAGGAGACACGCAGTGACTGAGGACATTGTATATATGTGATTATCCTGGGAATACAGAGGACGGGGACATCTCTCTGGGGTATTCCTGTTACTGGGCCCATCTGTAGGAGACACGCAGTGACTGAGGACATTGTATATATGTGATTATCCTGGGAATACAGAGGACGGGGACATCTCTCTGGGGTATTCCTGTTACTGGCCCCATCTGTAGGAGACACGCAGTGACTGAGTACATTGTATATATGTGATTATCCTGGGAATACAGAGGACGAGGACATCTCTCTGGGGTATTCCTGTTACTGGCCCCATCTGTAGGAGACACGCAGTGACTGAGTACATGGTATATATGTGATTACCCTGGGAATACAGAGGACGGGGACATCTCTCTGGGGTATTCCGGTTACTGGCCCATCTGTAGGAGACACGCAGTGACTGAGGACATTGTATATATGTGATTATCCTGGGAATACCGAGGACGGGGACATCTCTCTGGGGTATTCCTGTTACTGGGCCCATCTGTAGGATACACACAGTGACTGAGGACATTGTATATATGTGATTATCCTGGGAATACAGAGGACGGGGACATCTCTCTGGGGTATTCCTGTTACTGGCCCATCTGTAGGAGACACACAGTGACTGAGTACATGGTATATATGTGATTATCCTGGGAATACAGAGGACGGGGACATCTCTCTGGGGTATTCCTGTTACTGGCCCCATCTGTAGGATACACACAGTGACTGAGGACATTGTATATATGTGATTATCCTAGGAATACAGAGGACGGGGACATCTCTCTGGGGTATTCCTGTTACTGGGCCCATCTGTAGGAGACATGCAGTGACTGAGGACATTGTATATATGTGATTATCAGATGCTGGGAGTATATAGGGGACCCCCATACCTGCTCTCCCCTGTACAATAAATGTCTCCTCTTACCCAGTGATGTGAGGGGCCGGTGATTCTCCATCATCACGTCCTTGTACAGACCCCTGTGTTCCTCTATATACTCCCCCTCCTGCATGGAGAGATAGACAGTGACATCCTGACACCTTATAGGCACCTGACACACACAATGATACAGTCATCACCCAGACACATCCCCGGTGTTACTGTATAACGTCCCATTCCCAGCAGTCACCTCTCCGGTCACATCCCCCGGTGTTACTGTACAACGTCCCATTCCCAGCAGTCACCTCTCCGGTCACATCCCCCGATGTTACTGTATAACATCCCATTCGTCACCTCTCCGGTCACATCCCCTGTGTTACTGTATAATGTCCCATTCCCAGCAGTCACCTCTCCGGTCACATCCCCCCGGTGTTACCGTATAACGTCCCATTCCCAGCAGTCACCTCTCCGGTCCCATCCACCGGTGTTACTGTATAGCGGCCCATTCCCAGCAGTCACCTCTCCGGTCACATCCCCCCGGTGTTACTCTATAACGTCTCATTCCCAGCAGTCACCTCTCCGGTCACATCCCCGGTGTTACTGTATAACGGCCCATTCCCAGCAGTCACCTCTCCGGTCACATCCCCCGGTGTTACTGTATAACGTCCCATTCCCAGCAGCCACCTCTCCGGTCACATCCCCCGGTGTTACTGTATAACGTCCCACTCCCAGCAGTCACCTCTCCGGTCACATCCCCCCGGTGTTACTGTATAAAGTCCCATTCCCAGCAGTCACCTCTCCGGTCACATCCCCCCGGTGTTACTGTATAACGTCCCATTCCCAGCAGTCACCTCTCCGGTCACATCCCCCGGTGTTACGGTATAACGTCCCATTCCCAGCAGTCATCTCTCCGGTCACATCCCCCGGTGTTACGGTATAACGTCCCATTCCCAGCAGTCACCTCTCCGGTCACATCCCCGGTGTTACTGTATAACGTCCCATTCCCAGCAGTCACCTCTCCGGTCACATCCCTCGGTGTTAGGTGTTAGTGGCTTAAACCCAGAGTGAAATATAAGCACAGGCTGCTCCCCCTGTATAATAATATTAACAGGACACCACAGGATGCTCCCCCTGTATAATAATAAAGGACACTCTAGGATGCTCGTCCTGTATAATAACAGGACTCTACAGGCTGCTTCCCCTGTATAATAATATCAGGCACCCCAGGCTGCTCCTCCTGTATAACGATCACAGGACACCACCCTGTATCATACTATCAGACACCACAGTCTGCTACCCCTGTATAATAACAGGACACTACAGGCTGCTTCCCCTGTATAATGTTAACAGGACACCAAAGTCTGCTCCTCCTGTATAATAACAGGACACTACAGGCTGCTCACCCTGTATAATAATAACAGGACACCACAGGCTGCTCCCCCTGTATAATAATAACAGGACACTACAGGCTGTTCCCCCTGTATAATAATAACAGGACACTACAGGCTGCGCCACCTGTATAATAACAGGACACTAAAGGCTACTCCACCGGTATAGGCACCAATACCTGATCTCGATGGTCTCTTTGCTGCTGCTGCTGCAGTCGAAGGAAACTCACTTCCTGGGAGTGGAACGCACGGGCCGGAAGTAACTCGGAACGCACAGGGCGGAAGTAACCTGTCATTACAAGAGATTCGCCCCTCCCTCACCCCGTTCACAGCCCCGCCCTCTGTATATATGTCACCTGTAGTTCAGTCCGGCAGCTGCAGCGTTCAGTGACGTCGGCTATTAGTCCCGCCCTCCTCTGCAATGCCCACAAGGCAGCAGGAGCAGAAAGCGGCCATTGCTGTGTCTGGCAGCAGGAGCAGAGAGCGGCCATTGCTGTGTCTGGCAGCAGGAGCAGAGAGCGGCCATTGCTCTGTCTGGCAGCAGGAGCAGAGAGCGGCCATTGCTTTGTCTGGCAGCAGATAATGATATTATTGTTCTATAGGCTGAGCAGCTCTACTGTCAGGTTGCTGTAGTACAGGGGGAGCAGTCTGTGGTGGCTTGTTATAGTGCAGCTGGAGCAGCCTCTGGTGATGCATTATCATTGTCATACATGAGGCAGACACTTTAGTGTCCTATTACTGTAATACAGGTGGTGTGGACCCCAGTGTTACTGTATTACAGGTGGTGCGGACCCCAGTGTTATTGTAATACAGGTGGTGCGGACCCTGGCGTTACTGTAATACAGGTGGTGCGGACCCCGGCGTTACTGTAATACAGGTGGTGCGGACCCCGGCGTTACTGTAATACAGGTGGTGCGGACCCCGGTGTTACTGTAATACAGGTGGTGCGGACCCCGCTGTTACTGTAATAAGGAGGTGCGGACCCTGGCGTTACTGTAATACAGGTGGTGCGGACCCCGGCGTTACTGTATAACAGGTGGTGCGGACCCCGGCGTTACTGTAATACAGGTGGTGCGGACCCCGGTGTTACTGTAATACAGGTGGTGCGGACCCTGGTGTTACTGTAATACAGGTGGTGCGGACTGCGTTGTTACTGTAATACAGGTGGTGCGGACCCAGGTGTTACTGTAATACAGGTGGTGCGGACCCCGGTGTTACTGTAATACAGATGGCGCGGACCCCAGTGTTATTGTAATACAGGTGGTGCGGACCCCGGCGTTACTGTAATACAGGTGGTGCGGACCCCGGCGTTACTGTAATACAGGTGGTGCGGACCCCGGTGTTACTGTAATACAGGTGGTGCGGACCCCGCTGTTACTGTAATACAGGTGGTGCGGACCCCGGCGTTACTGTATTACAGGTGGTGCGGACCCCGGCGTTACTGTAATACAGGTGGTGCGGACCCCGGTGTTACTGTAGTACAGGTGGCGCGGACCCCGGTGTTACTGTAATACAGATGGCGCGGACCCCAGTGTTATTGTAATACAGGTGGTGCGGACCCCGGTGTTACTGTAATGCAGGTGGTGCAGACCCCGGTGTTACTGTAATACAGGAGGTGCGGACCCCGGTGTTACTGTAATACAAATGGTGCGGACCCCGGTGTTACTGTAATACAGGAGGTGCGGACCCCGGCGTTACTGTAATACAGGTGGTGCGGACCCCGTTGTTACTGTAATACAGGTGGTGCGGACCCCAGTGTTACTGTAATACAGATGAGCAGCCCTCTGTGTTACTGTAATACAGGTGGTGCGGACTGTGGTGTTACTGTAAAACAGGTGGTGCGGACTCTGGTGTTACTGTAATACAGGTGGTGCGGACTCTGGTGTTACTGTAATACAGGTGGTGCGGACTCTGGTGTTACTGTAATACAGGTGGTGCGGACTCTGGTAATACTGTAATACAGGTGGTGCGGACTCTGGTGTTACTGTAATACAGGTGGTGCAGACCCCGGTGTTACTGTAATACAGGTGGTGCGGACTCTGGTGTTACTGTAATACAGGTGGTGCAGTCATACCCTCCAACATTCTCAACTAAAAAAACGGTACAGGGGTGTGGCCATTGATAGAGGGGCGTGACCACGGGTAAAGGGGGCATGACCTCGACCATTTTACTTTCAACCACATTGCCAATTTCATCAAGCGTTCAATTTTAATATAAAGGCTGGCTGTTCCTACCTCGTGACTTCACGCCGCCCCGGAGGTCGTGGCTTGTGCTGTAGCAGCCGGGACTTGTAGTCTCTGCACAGCCGATACATCCTCAGTCTCTCCCTGAGCAGGGGGAGCTGAGCCTGACAGAGCCCTCTGCCGTGCACCCTGGGAGATGTAGTCCCAGCTGGCTGCTCCTCCATGCTCCCTGGGGAGCAGTCGGCAGTATAATCAACTACATCTCCCAGAGTGCCCCAGTCAGCCAGAGCTGATATTAAAAAAACGGTACAATCAGTACAGTTTATTTTAGCCGGTACAGACCGTTAAAAAACGGTACTGTACCCGCTAAAACGGTACAGTTGGAGGGTATGTGCAGTCCCCAGTGTAACTGTAATACAGGTGGTGCAGACTGTGGTGTTACTGTAATACAGAGGATGCAGCCTTCTGCAGTGTATACAGCTATATGTAACTGAGACAGGAGACAAAATGGCTGCTGCACCAGTCACACACCTGCCTATGTTACAGGGAAGGCCTTATACCCTCCAGGGCTAGGGCCGTACAGCAGGTGTAGCCTCCTGCAGTGTATACAGCTATATGTAACTGAGACAGGAGACAAAATGGCTGCTGCACCAGTCACACACCTGCCTATGTTACAGGGAAGGCCTTATACCCTCCAGGGCTAGGGCCGTACAGCAGGTGTAGCCTCCTGCAGTGTATACAGCTATATGTAACTGAGACATGAGACAAAATGGCTGCTGCATCAGTCACACACCTGCCTATGTTACAGGGAAGGCCTTATACCCTCCAGGGCTAGGGCCGTACAGCAGGTGTAGCCTCCTGCAGTGTATACAGCTATATGTAACTGAGACAGGAGACAAAATGGCTGCTGCACCAGTCACACACCTGCCTATGTTACAGGGAAGGCTGTATACCCTCCAGGGCTAGGGCCGTACAGCAAGTGTAGCCTCCTGCAGTGTATACAGCTATATGTAACTGAGACAGGAGACAAAATGGCTGCTGCATCAGTCACACACCCGCCTATGTTACAGGGAAGGCCTTATACCCTCCAGGGCTAGGGCCGTACAGCAAGTGTAGCCTCCTACAGTGTATACAGCTATATGTAACTGAGACAGGAGACAAAATGGCTGCTGCACCAGTCACACACCCGCCTATGTTACAGGGAAGGCTGTATACCCTCCAGGGCTAGGGCCGTACAGCAAGTGTAGCCTCCTGCAGTGTATACAGCTATATGTAACTGAGACATGAGACAAAATGGCTGCTGCACCAGTCACACACCTGCCTATGTTACAGGGAAGGCCTTATACCCTCCAGGGCTAGGACCGTACAGCAAGTGTAGCCTCCTGCAGTGTATACAGCTATATGTAACTGAGACATGAGACAAAATGGCTGCTGCATCAGTCACACACCTGCCTATGTTACAGGGAAGGCCTTATACCCTCCAGGGCTAGGACCGTACAGCAAGTGTAGCCTCCTGCAGTGTATACAGCTATATGTAACTGAGACAGGAGACAAAATGGCTGCTGCACCAGTCACACACCTGCCTATGTTACAGGGAAGGCCTTATACCCTCCAGGGCTAGGACCGTACAGCAGGTGTAGCCTCCTGCAGTGTATACAGCTATATGTAACTGAGACAGGAGACAAAATGGCTGCTGCACCAGTCACACACCTGCCTATGTTACAGGGAAGGCCTTATACCCTCCAGGGCTAGGGCCGTACAGCAGGTGTAGCCTCCTGCAGTGTATACAGCTATATGTAACTGAGACAGGAGACAAAATGGCTGCTGCACCAGTCACACACCCGCCTATGTTACAGGGAAGGCCTTATACCCTCCAGGGCTAGGCCCGTACAGCAGGTGTAGCCTCCTGCAGTGTATACAGCTATATGTAACTGAGACAGGAGACAAAATGGCTGCTGCACCAGTCACACACCTGCCTATGTTACAGGGAAGGCCTTATACCCTCCAGGGCTAGGACCGTACAGCAGGTGTAGCCTCCTGCAGTGTATACAGCTATATGTAACTGAGACAGGAGACAAAATGGCTGCTGCACCAGTCCCACACCTGCCTATGTTACAGGGAAGGCCTTATACCCTCCAGGGCTAGGACCGTACAGCAAGTGTAGCCTCCTGCAGTGTATACAGCTATATGTAACTGAGACATGAGACAAAATGGCTGCTGCATCAGTCACACACCTGCCTATGTTACAGGGAAGGCCTTATACCCTCCAGGGCTAGGACTGTACAGCAGGTGTAGCCTCCTGCAGTGTATACAGCTATATGTAACTGAGACATGAGACAAAATGGCTGCTGCACCAGTCACACACCTGCCTATGTTACAGGGAAGGCCTTATACCCTCCAGGGCTAGGACCGTACAGCAGGTGTAGCCTCCTGCAGTGTATACAGCTATATGTAACTGAGACATGAGACAAAATGGCTGCTGCACCAGTCACACACCTGCCTATGTTACAGGGAAGGCCTTATACCCTCCAGGGCTAGGACTGTACAGCAGGTGTAGCCTCCTGCAGTGTATACAGCTATATGTAACTGAGACATGAGACAAAATGGCTGCTGCACCAGTCACACACCCGCCTATGTTACAGGGAAGGCCTTATACCCTCCAGGGCTAGGGCCGTACAGCAAGTGTAGCCTCCTGCAGTGTATACAGCTATATGTAACTGAGACAGGAGACAAAATGGCTGCTGCATCAGTCACACACCTGCCTATGTTACAGGGAAGGCTGTATACCCTCCAGGGCTAGGGCCGTACAGCAAGTGTAGCCTCCTGCAGTGTATACAGCTATATGTAACTGAGACAGGAGACAAAATGGCTGCTGCACCAGTCACACACCTGCCTATGTTACAGGGAAGGCCTTATACCCTCCAGGGCTAGGACCGTACAGCAAGTGTAGCCTCCTGCAGTGTATACAGCTATATGTAACTGAGACATGAGACAAAATGGCTGCTGCATCAGTCACACACCCGCCTATGTTACAGGGAAGGCCTTATACCCTCCAGGGCTAGGGCAGTACAGCAGGTGTAGCCTCCTGCAGTGTATACAGCTATATGTAACTGAGACAGGAGACAAAATGGCTGCTGCACCAGTCACACACCTGCCTATGTTACAGGGAAGGCCTTATACTCTCCAGGACTAGGGCCGTACAGCAAGTGTAGCCTCCTGCAGTGTATACAGCTATATGTAACTGAGACAGGAGACAAAATGGCTGCTGCACCAGTCACACACCCGCCTATGTTACAGGGAAGGCCTTATACCCTCCAGGGCTAGGACCGTACAGCAGGTGTAGCCTCCTGCAGTGTATACAGCTATATGTAACTGAGACAGGAGACAAAATGGCTGCTGCACCAGTCACACACCTGCCTATGTTACAGGGAAGGCCTTATACCCTCCAGGGCTAGGACCGTACAGCAGGTGTATCCTCCTGCAGTGTATACAGCTATATGTAACTGAGACAGGAGACAGAATGGCTGCTGCACCAGTCACACACCTGCCTATGTTACAGGGAAGGCCTTATACTCTCCAGGGCTAGGACTGTACAGCAAGTGTAGCCTCCTGCAGTGTATACAGCTATATGTAACTGAGACAGGAGACAAAATGGCTGCTGCATCAGTCACACACCCGCCTATGTTACAGGGAAGGCCTTATACCCTCCAGGGCTAGGGCCGTACAGCAAGTGTAGCTGCAGTGTATACAGCTATATGTAACTGAGACAGGAGACAAAATGGCTGCTGCATCAGTCACACACCTGCCTATGTTACAGGGAAGGCCTTATACCCTCCAGGGCTAGGGCCGTACAGCAGGTGTAGCTGCAGTGTATACAGCTATATGTAACTGAGACAGGAGACAAAATGGCTGCTGCATCAGTCACACACCTGCCTATGTTACAGGGAAGGCCTTATACCCTCCAGGGCTAGGGGAGTACAGCAGGTGTAGCCTCCTGCAGTGTATACAGCTATATGTAACTGAGACAGGAGACAAAATGGCTGCTGCACCAGTCACACACCTGCCTATGTTACAGGGAAGGCCTTATACTCTCCAGGACTAGGGCCGTACAGCAAGTGTAGCCTCCTGCAGTGTATACAGCTATATGTAACTGAGACAGGAGACAAAATGGCTGCTGCACCAGTCACACACCCGCCTATGTTACAGGGAAGGCCTTATACCCTCCAGGGCTAGGACCGTACAGCAGGTGTAGCCTCCTGCAGTGTATACAGCTATATGTAACTGAGACAGGAGACAAAATGGCTGCTGCACCAGTCACACACCTGCCTATGTTACAGGGAAGGCCTTATACCCTCCAGGGCTAGGACCGTACAGCAGGTGTATCCTCCTGCAGTGTATACAGCTATATGTAACTGAGACAGGAGACAGAATGGCTGCTGCACCAGTCACACACCTGCCTATGTTACAGGGAAGGCCTTATACTCTCCAGGGCTAGGACTGTACAGCAAGTGTAGCCTCCTGCAGTGTATACAGCTATATGTAACTGAGACAGGAGACAAAATGGCTGCTGCATCAGTCACACACCCGCCTATGTTACAGGGAAGGCCTTATACCCTCCAGGGCTAGGGCCGTACAGCAAGTGTAGCTGCAGTGTATACAGCTATATGTAACTGAGACAGGAGACAAAATGGCTGCTGCATCAGTCACACACCTGCCTATGTTACAGGGAAGGCCTTATACCCTCCAGGGCTAGGGCCGTACAGCAGGTGTAGCTGCAGTGTATACAGCTATATGTAACTGAGACAGGAGACAAAATGGCTGCTGCATCAGTCACACACCTGCCTATGTTACAGGGAAGGCCTTATACCCTCCAGGGCTAGGGGAGTACAGCAGGTGTAGCCTCCTGCAGTGTATACAGCTATATGTAACTGAGACATGAGACAAAATGGCTGCTGCACCAGTCACACACCTGCCTATGTTACAGGGAAGGCCTTATACCCTCCAGGGCTAGGACCGTACAGCAGGTGTAGCCTCCTGCAGTGTATACAGCTATATGTAACTGAGACAGGAGACAAAATGGCTGCAGCACCAGTCACACACCTGCCTATGTTACAGGGAAGGCCTTATACCCTCCAGGGCTAGGGCCGTACAGCAAGTGTAGCTGCAGTGTATACAGCTATATGTAACTGAGACAGGAGACAAAATGGCTGCTGCATCAGTCACACACCTGCCTATGTTACAGGGAAGGCCTTATACCCTCCAGGGCTAGGGCCGTACAGCAGGTGTAGCTGCAGTGTATACAGCTATATGTAACTGAGACAGGAGACAAAATGGCTGCTGCATCAGTCACACACCTGCCTATGTTACAGGGAAGGCCTTATACCCTCCAGGGCTAGGGGAGTACAGCAGGTGTAGCCTCCTGCAGTGTATACAGCTATATGTAACTGAGACATGAGACAAAATGGCTGCTGCACCAGTCACACACCTGCCTATGTTACAGGGAAGGCCTTATACCCTCCAGGGCTAGGACCGTACAGCAGGTGTAGCCTCCTGCAGTGTATACAGCTATATGTAACTGAGACAGGAGACAAAATGGCTGCTGCACCAGTCACACACCCGCCTATGTTACTGGGAAGGCCTTATACCCTCCAGGGCTAGGGCCGTACAGCAGGTGTAGCCTCCTGCAGTGTATACAGCTATATGTAACTGAGACATGAGACAAAATGGCTGCTGCACCAGTCACACACCTGCCTATGTTACAGGGAAGGCCTTATACCCTCCAGGGCTAGGGCCTTACAGCAAGTGTAGCCTCCTGCAGTGTATACAGCTATATGTAACTGAGACATGAGACAAAATGGCTGCTGCATCAGTTCACACCTGCCTATGTTACAGGGAAGGCCTTATACCCTCCAGGGCTAGGACCGTACAGCAGTGTAGCCTCCTGCAGTGTATACAGCTATATGTAACTGAGACAGGAGACAAAATGGCTGCTGCACCAGTCACACACCTGCCTATGTTACAGGGAAGGCCTTATACCCTCCAGGGCTAGGGCCGTACAGCAAGTGTAGCCTCCTGCAGTGTATACAGCTATATGTAACTGAGACATGAGACAAAATGGCTGCTGCACCAGTCACCACACCCGCCTATGTTACAGGGAAGGCCTTATACCCTCCAGGGCTAGGGCCGTACAGCAGGTGTAGCCTCCTGCAGTGTATACAGCTATATGTAACTGAGACAGGAGACAAAATGGCTGCTGCACCAGTCACACACCCGCCTATGTTACAGGGAAGGCCTTATACCCTCCAGGGCTAGGGGCCGTACAGCAGGTGTAGCCTCCTGCAGTGTATACAGCTATATGTAACTGAGACAGGAGACAAAATGGCTGCTGCATCAGTCACACACCTGCCTATGTTACATGGAAGGCCTTATACCCTCCAGGGCTAGGACCGTACAGCAGGTGTAGCCTCCTGCAGTGTATACAGCTATATGTAACTGAGACAGGAGACAAAATGGCTGCTGCATCAGTCACACACCTGCCTATGTTACATGGAAGGCCTTATACCCTCCAGGGCTAGGGCCGTACAGCAGGTGTATCCTCCTGCAGTGTATACAGCTATATGTAACTGAGACATGAGACAAAATGGCTGCTGCACCAGTCACACACCTGCCTATGTTACAGGGAAGGCCTTATACCCTCCAGGGCTAGGACCGTACAGCAGGTGTAGCCTCCTGCAGTGTATACAGCTATATGTAACTGAGACATGAGACAAAATGGCTGCTGCATCAGTCACACACCCGCCTATGTTACAGGGAAGGCCTTATACCCTCCAGGGCTAGGGCAGTACAGCAGGTGTAGCCTCCTGCAGTGTATACAGCTATATGTAACTGAGACAGGAGACAAAATGGCTGCTGCACCAGTCACACACCTGCCTATGTTACAGGGAAGGCCTTATACCCTCCAGGGCTAGGGCCATACAGCAAGTGTAGCCTCCTGCAGTGTATACAGCTATATGTAACTGAGACAGGAGACAAAATGGCTGCTGCACCAGTCACACACCTGCCTATGTTACATGGAAGGCCTTATACCCTCCAGGGCTAGGCCGTACAGCAGGTGTATCCTCCTGCAGTGTATACAGCTATATGTAACTGAGACATGAGACAAAATGGCTGCTGCACCAGTCACACACCTGCCTATGTTACAGGGAAGGCCTTATACCCTCCAGGGCTAGGGCAGTACAGCAGGTGTAGCCTCCTGCAGTGTATACAGCTATATGTAACTGAGACATGAGACAAAATGGCTGCTGCATCAGTCACACACCCGCCTATGTTACAGGGAAGGCCTTATACCCTCCAGGGCTAGGGCCATACAGCAAGTGTAGCCTCCTGCAGTGTATACAGCTATATGTAACTGAGACAGGAGACAAAATGGCTGCTGCACCAGTCACACACCTGCCTATGTTACAGGGAAGGCCTTATACCCTCCAGGGCTATTGCAGTACAGCAGGTGTAGCCTCCTGCAGTGTATACAGCTATATGTAACTGAGACAGGAGACAAAATGGCTGCTGCACCAGTCACACACCCGCCTATGTTACAGGGAAGGCCTTATACCCTCCAGGGCTAGGGCCTTACAGCAGGTGTAGCCTCCTGCAGTGTATACAGCTATATGTAACTGAGACAGGAGACAAAATGGCTGCTGCATCAGTCACACACCCGCCTATGTTACAGGGAAGGCCTTGTACCCTCCAGGCTAGGGCCGTACAGCAGGTGTAGCCTCCTGCAGTGTATACAGCTATATGTAACTGAGACAGGAGACAAAATGGCTGCAGCACCAGTCACACACCTGCCTATGTTACAGGGAAGGCCTTATACCCTCCAGGGCTAGGGCCGTACAGCAGGTGTAGCCTCCTGCAGTGTATACAGCTATATGTAACTGAGACAGGAGACAAAATGGCTGCTGCATCAGTCACACACCCGCCTATGTTACAGGGAAGGCCTTATACCCTCCAGGGCTAGGGCCGTACAGCAAGTGTAGCCTCCTACAGTGTATACAGCTATATGTAACTGAGACAGGAGACAAAATGGCTGCTGCACCAGTCACACACCCGCCTATGTTACAGGGAAGGCTGTATACCCTCCAGGGCTAGGGCCGTACAGCAAGTGTAGCCTCCTGCAGTGTATACAGCTATATGTAACTGAGACAGGAGACAAAATGGCTGCTGCACCAGTCACACACCTGCCTATGTTACAGGGAAGGCCTTATACCCTCCAGGGCTAGGACCGTACAGCAAGTGTAGCTGCAGTGTATACAGCTATATGTAACTGAGACAGGAGACAAAATGGCTGCTGCACCAGTCACGCACCTGCCTATGTTACAGGGAAGGCCTTATACCCTCCAGGGCTAGGGCCGTACAGCAGGTGTAGCCTCCTGCAGTGTATACAGCTATATGTAACTGAGACAGGAGACAAAATGGCTGCTGCATCAGTCACACACCTGCCTATGTTACAGGGAAGGCCTTATACCCTCCAGGGCTAGGACCGTACAGCAGGTGTAGCCTCCTGCAGTGTATACAGCTATATGTAACTGAGACATGAGACAAAATGGCTGCAGCACCAGTCACACACCGCCTATGTTACAGGGAAGGCCTTATACCCTCCAGGGCTAGGACCGTACAGCAGGTGTATCCTCCTGCAGTGTATACAGCTATATGTAACTGAGACAGGAGACAGAATGGCTGCTGCACCAGTCACACACCTGCCTATGTTACAGGGAAGGCCTTATACTCTCCAGGGCTAGGACCTGTACAGCAAGTGTAGCCTCCTGCAGTGTATACAGCTATATGTAACTGAGACAGGAGACAAAATGGCTGCTGCACCAGTCACACACCTGCCTATGTTACAGGGAAGGCTGTATACCCTCCAGGGCTAGGGCCGTACAGCAAGTGTAGCTGCAGTGTATACAGCTATATGTAACTGAGACAGGAGACAAAATGGCTGCTGCATCAGTCACACACCTGCCTATGTTACAGGGAAGGCCTTATACCCTCCAGGGCTAGGGCCGTACAGCAGGTGTAGCTGCAGTGTATACAGCTATATGTAACTGAGACAGGAGACAAAATGGCTGCTGCATCAGTCACACACCTGCCTATGTTACAGGGAAGGCCTTATACCCTCCAGGGCTAGGGGAGTACAGCAGGTGTAGCCTCCTGCAGTGTATACAGCTATATGTAACTGAGACATGAGACAAAATGGCTGCTGCACCAGTCACACACCTGCCTATGTTACAGGGAAGGCCTTATACCCTCCAGGGCTAGGACCGTACAGCAGGTGTAGCCTCCTGCAGTGTATACAGCTATATGTAACTGAGACAGGAGACAAAATGGCTGCTGCACCAGTCACACACCCGCCTATGTTACAGGGAAGGCCTTATACCCTCCAGGGCTAGGGCCGTACAGCAGGTGTAGCCTCCTGCAGTGTATACAGCTATATGTAACTGAGACAGGAGACAAAATGGCTGCAGCACCAGTCACACACCTGCCTATGTTACAGGGAAGGCCTTATACCCTCCAGGGCTAGGGCCGTACAGCAGGTGTAGCCTCCTGCAGTGTATACAGCTATATGTAACTGAGACAGGAGACAAAATGGCTGCTGCATCAGTCACACACCCGCCTATGTTACAGGGAAGGCCTTATACCCTCCAGGGCTAGGGCCGTACAGCAAGTGTAGCCTCCTACAGTGTATACAGCTATATGTAACTGAGACAGGAGACAAAATGGCTGCTGCACCAGTCACACACCCGCCTATGTTACAGGGAAGGCTGTATACCCTCCAGGGCTAGGGCCGTACAGCAAGTGTAGCCTCCTGCAGTGTATACAGCTATATGTAACTGAGACAGGAGACAAAATGGCTGCTGCACCAGTCACACACCTGCCTATGTTACAGGGAAGGCCTTATACCCTCCAGGGCTAGGACCGTACAGCAAGTGTAGCTGCAGTGTATACAGCTATATGTAACTGAGACAGGAGACAAAATGGCTGCTGCACCAGTCACGCACCTGCCTATGTTACAGGGAAGGCCTTATACCCTCCAGGGCTAGGGCCGTACAGCAGGTGTAGCCTCCTGCAGTGTATACAGCTATATGTAACTGAGACAGGAGACAAAATGGCTGCTGCATCAGTCACACACCTGCCTATGTTACAGGGAAGGCCTTATACCCTCCAGGGCTAGGACCGTACAGCAGGTGTAGCCTCCTGCAGTGTATACAGCTATATGTAACTGAGACATGAGACAAAATGGCTGCAGCACCAGTCACACACCCGCCTATGTTACAGGGAAGGCCTTATACCCTCCAGGGCTAGGACCGTACAGCAGGTGTATCCTCCTGCAGTGTATACAGCTATATGTAACTGAGACAGGAGACAGAATGGCTGCTGCACCAGTCACACACCTGCCTATGTTACAGGGAAGGCCTTATACTCTCCAGGGCTAGGACTGTACAGCAAGTGTAGCCTCCTGCAGTGTATACAGCTATATGTAACTGAGACAGGAGACAAAATGGCTGCTGCACCAGTCACACACCTGCCTATGTTACAGGGAAGGCTGTATACCCTCCAGGGCTAGGGCCGTACAGCAAGTGTAGCTGCAGTGTATACAGCTATATGTAACTGAGACAGGAGACAAAATGGCTGCTGCACCAGTCACACACCTGCCTATGTTACAGGGAAGGCCTTATACCCTCCAGGGCTAGGGCCGTACAGCAGGTGTAGCTGCAGTGTATACAGCTATATGTAACTGAGCCAGGAGACAAAATGGCTGCTGCATCAGTCACACACCTGCCTATGTTACAGGGAAGGCCTTATACCCTCCAGGGCTAGGGGAGTACAGCAGGTGTAGCCTCCTGCAGTGTATACAGCTATATGTAACTGAGACATGAGACAAAATGGCTGCTGCACCAGTCACACACCTGCCTATGTTACAGGGAAGGCCTTATACCCTCCAGGGCTAGGACCGTACAGCAGGTGTAGCCTCCTGCAGTGTATACAGCTATATGTAACTGAGACATGAGACAAAATGGCTGCTGCATCAGTCACACACCCGCCTATGTTACAGGGAAGGCCTTATACCCTCCAGGGCTAGGGCAGTACAGCAGGTGTAGCCTCCTGCAGTGTATACAGCTATATGTAACTGAGACAGGAGACAAAATGGCTGCTGCACCAGTCACACACCTGCCTATGTTACAGGGAAGGCCTTATACCCTCCAGGGCTAGGGCCGTACAGCAGGTGTAGCCTCCTGCAGTGTATACAGCTATATGTAACTGAGACAGGAGACAAAATGGCTGCTGCACCAGTCACACACCTGCCTATGTTACAGGGAAGGCCTTATACCCTCCAGGGCTATTGCAGTACAGCAGGTGTAGCCTCCTGCAGTGTATACAGCTATATGTAACTGAGACAGGAGACAAAATGGCTGCTGCATCAGTCACACACCCGCCTATGTTACAGGGAAGGCCTTGTACCCTCCAGGGCTAGGGCCGTACAGCAGGTGTAGCCTCCTGCAGTGTATACAGCTATATGTAACTGAGACAGGAGACAAAATGGCTGCAGCACCAGTCACACACCTGCCTATGTTACAGGGAAGGCCTTATACCCTCCAGGGCTAGGGCCGTACAGCAGGTGTAGCCTCCTGCAGTGTATACAGCTATATGTAACTGAGACAGGAGACAAAATGGCTGCTGCATCAGTCACACACCCGCCTATGTTACAGGGAAGGCCTTATACCCTCCAGGGCTAGGGCCGTACAGCAAGTGTAGCCTCCTACAGTGTATACAGCTATATGTAACTGAGACAGGAGACAAAATGGCTGCTGCACCAGTCACACACCCGCCTATGTTACAGGGAAGGCTGTATACCCTCCAGGGGCTAGGGCCGTACAGCAAGTGTAGCCTCCTGCAGTGTATACAGCTATATGTAACTGAGACAGGAGACAAAATGGCTGCTGCACCAGTCACACACCTGCCTATGTTACAGGGAAGGCCTTATACCCTCCAGGGCTAGGACCGTACAGCAAGTGTAGCTGCAGTGTATACAGCTATATGTAACTGAGACAGGAGACAAAATGGCTGCTGCACCAGTCACGCACCTGCCTATGTTACAGGGAAGGCCTTATACCCTCCAGGGCTAGGGCCGTACAGCAGGTGTAGCCTCCTGCAGTGTATACAGCTATATGTAACTGAGACAGGAGACAAAATGGCTGCTGCATCAGTCACACACCTGCCTATGTTACAGGGAAGGCCTTATACCCTCCAGGGCTAGGACCGTACAGCAGGTGTAGCCTCCTGCAGTGTATACAGCTATATGTAACTGAGACATGAGACAAAATGGCTGCAGCACCAGTCACACACCCGCCTATGTTACAGGGAAGGCCTTATACCCTCCAGGGCTAGGACCGTACAGCAGGTGTATCCTCCTGCAGTGTATACAGCTATATGTAACTGAGACAGGAGACAGAATGGCTGCTGCACCAGTCACACACCTGCCTATGTTACAGGGAAGGCCTTATACTCTCCAGGGCTAGGACTGTACAGCAAGTGTAGCCTCCTGCAGTGTATACAGCTATATGTAACTGAGACAGGAGACAAAATGGCTGCTGCACCAGTCACACACCTGCCTATGTTACAGGGAAGGCTGTATACCCTCCAGGGCTAGGGCCGTACAGCAAGTGTAGCTGCAGTGTATACAGCTATATGTAACTGAGACAGGAGACAAAATGGCTGCTGCATCAGTCACACACCTGCCTATGTTACAGGGAAGGCCTTATACCCTCCAGGGCTAGGGCCGTACAGCAGGTGTAGCTGCAGTGTATACAGCTATATGTAACTGAGACAGGAGACAAAATGGCTGCTGCATCAGTCACACACCTGCCTATGTTACAGGGAAGGCCTTATACCCTCCAGGGCTAGGGGAGTACAGCAGGTGTAGCCTCCTGCAGTGTATACAGCTATATGTAACTGAGACATGAGACAAAATGGCTGCTGCACCAGTCACACACCTGCCTATGTTACAGGGAAGGCCTTATACCCTCCAGGGCTAGGACCGTACAGCAGGTGTAGCCTCCTGCAGTGTATACAGCTATATGTAACTGAGACAGGAGACAAAATGGCTGCTGCACCAGTCACACACCCGCCTATGTTACTGGGAAGGCCTTATACCCTCCAGGGCTAGGGCCGTACAGCAGGTGTAGCCTCCTGCAGTGTATACAGCTATATGTAACTGAGACATGAGACAAAATGGCTGCTGCACCAGTCACACACCTGCCTATGTTACAGGGAAGGCCTTATACCCTCCAGGGCTAGGGCCTTACAGCAAGTGTAGCCTCCTGCAGTGTATACAGCTATATGTAACTGAGACATGAGACAAAATGGCTGCTGCACCAGTCACACACCCGCCTATGTTACAGGGAAGGCCTTATACCCTCCAGGGCTAGGGCCGTACAGCAGGTGTAGCCTCCTGCAGTGTATACAGCTATATGTAACTGAGACAGGAGACAAAATGGCTGCTGCACCAGTCACACACCCGCCTATGTTACAGGGAAGGCCTTATACCCTCCAGGGCTAGGGCCGTACAGCAGGTGTAGCCTCCTGCAGTGTATACAGCTATATGTAACTGAGACAGGAGACAAAATGGATGCTGCATCAGTCACACACCTGCCTATGTTACATGGAAGGCCTTATACCCTCCAGGGCTAGGGCCGTACAGCAGGTGTATCCTCCTGCAGTGTATACAGCTATATGTAACTGAGACATGAGACAAAATGGCTGCTGCACCAGTCACACACCTGCCTATGTTACAGGGAAGGCCTTATACCCTCCAGGGCTAGGACCGTACAGCAGGTGTAGCCTCCTGCAGTGTATACAGCTATATGTAACTGAGACATGAGACAAAATGGCTGCTGCATCAGTCACACACCCGCCTATGTTACAGGGAAGGCCTTATACCCTCCAGGGCTAGGGCAGTACAGCAGGTGTAGCCTCCTGCAGTGTATACAGCTATATGTAACTGAGACAGGAGACAAAATGGCTGCTGCACCAGTCACACACCTGCCTATGTTACAGGGAAGGCCTTATACCCTCCAGGGCTAGGGCCATACAGCAAGTGTAGCCTCCTGCAGTGTATACAGCTATATGTAACTGAGACAGGAGACAAAATGGCTGCTGCACCAGTCACACACCTGCCTATGTTACATGGAAGGCCTTATACCCTCCAGGGCTAGGGCCGTACAGCAGGTGTATCCTCCTGCAGTGTATACAGCTATATGTAACTGAGACATGAGACAAAATGGCTGCTGCACCAGTCACACACCTGCCTATGTTACAGGGAAGGCCTTATACCCTCCAGGGCTAGGGCAGTACAGCAGGTGTAGCCTCCTGCAGTGTATACAGCTATATGTAACTGAGACATGAGACAAAATGGCTGCTGCATCAGTCACACACCCGCCTATGTTACAGGGAAGGCCTTATACCCTCCAGGGCTAGGGCCGTACAGCAGGTGTAGCCTCCTGCAGTGTATACAGCTATATGTAACTGAGACAGGAGACAAAATGGCTGCTGCACCATTCACACACCCGCCTATGTTACTGGGAAGGCCTTATACCCTCCAGGGCTAGGGCCGTACAGCAGGTGTAGCCTCCTGCAGTGTATACAGCTATATGTAACTGAGACATGAGACAAAATGGCTGCTGTACCAGTCACACACCTGCCTATGTTACAGGGAAGGCCTTATACCCTCCAGGGCTAGGGCCGTACAGCAGATGTAGCCTCCTGCAGTGTATACAGCTATATGTAACTGAGACAGGAGACAGAATGGCTGCTGCACCAGTCACACACCTGCCTATGTTACAGGGAAGGCCTTATACTCTCCAGGGCTAGGACTGTACAGCAAGTGTAGCTGCAGTGTATACAGCTATATGTAACTGAGACAGGAGACAAAATGGCTGCTGTATCAGTCACACACCCGCCTATGTTACAGGGAAGGCCTTATACCCTCCAGGGCTAGGACCGTACAGCAAGTGTAGCCTCCTGCAGTGTATACAGCTATATGTAACTGAGACATGAGACAAAATGGCTGCTGCACCAGTCACACACCTGCCTATGTTACAGGGAAGGCCTTATACCGTCCAGGGCTAGGGCCGTACAACAAGTGTAGCCTCCTGCAGTGTATACAGCTATATGTAACTAAGACAGGAGACAAAATGGCTGCTGCACCAGTCACACACCTGCCTATGTTACAGGGAAGGCCTTATACCCTCCAGGGCTAGGGCCGTACAGCAGGTGTAGCCTCCTGCAGTGTATACAGCTATATGTAACTGAGACATGAGACAAAATGGCTGCTGCACCAGTCACACACCTGCCTATGTTACAGGGAAGGCCTTATACCGTCCAGGGCTAGGGCCGTACAACAAGTGTAGCCTCCTGCAGTGTATACAGCTATATGTAACTGAGACAGGAGACAAAATGGCTGCTGCACCAGTCACACACCCGCCTATGTTACAGGGAAGGCCTTATACCGTCCAGGGCTAGGGCCGTACAACAAGTGTAGCCTCCTGCAGTGTATACAGCTATATGTAACTGAGACAGGAGACAAAATGGCTGCTGCACCAGTCACACACCTGCCTATGTTACAGGGAAGGCCTTATACCCTCCAGGGCTAGGGCCGTACAGCAGGTGTGGCCTCCTGCAGTGTATACAGCTATATGTAACTGAGACAGGAGACAAAATGGCTGCTGCACCAGTCACACACCTGCCTATGTTACAGGGAAGGCCTTATACCCTCCAGGGCTAGGGCCGTACAGCAGGTGTATCCTCCTGCAGTGTATACAGCTATATGTAACTGAGACAGGAGACAAAATGGCTGCTGCACCAGTCACACACCCGCCTATGTTACAGGGAAGGCCTTATACCCTCCAGGGCTAGGGCCGTACAGCAGGTGTGGCCTCCTGCAGTGTATACAGCTATATGTAACTGAGACAGGAGACAAAATGGCTGCTGCATCAGTCACACACCTGCCTATGTTACAGGGAAGGCCTTATACCCTCCAGGGCTAGGGCCGTACAGCAGGTGTAGCCTCCTGCAGTGTATACAGCTATATGTAACTGAGACAGGAGACAAAATGGCTGCTGCACCAGTCACACACCCGCCTATGTTACAGGGAAGGCCTTATACCCTCCAGGGCTAGGGCCGTACAGCAAGTGCAGCCTCCTGCAGTGTATACAGCTATATGTAACTGAGACATGAGACAAAATGGCTGCTGCACCAGTCACACACCCGCCTATGTTACAGGGAAGGCCTTATACCCAACAGGGCTAGGACCGTACAGCAGGTGTAGCCTCCTGCAGTGTATACAGCTATATGTAACTGAGACATGAGACAAAATGGCTGCTGCATCAGTCACACACCTGCCTATGTTACAGGGAAGGCCTTATACCCTCCAGGGCTAGGGCCGTACAGCAGGTGTAGCCTCCTGCAGTGTATACAGCTATATGTAACTAAGACAGGAGACAAAATGGCTGCTGCATCAGTCACACACCTGCCTATGTTACAGGGAAGGCCTTATACCCTCCAGGGCTAGGACCGTACAGCAGGTGTAGCCTCCTGCAGTGTATACAGCTATATGTAACTGAGACAGGAGACAAAATGGCTGCTGCATCAGTCACACACCTGCCTATGTTACAGGGAAGGCCTTATACCCTCCAGGGCTATTGCAGTACAGCAGGTGTAGCCTCCTGCAGTGTATACAGCTATATGTAACTGAGACAGGAGACAGAATGGCTGCTGCACCAGTCACACACCCGCCTATGTTACAGGGAAGGCCTTATACCCTCCAGGGCTAGGGCCGTACAGCAGGTGTAGCTGCAGTGTATACAGCTATATGTAACTGAAACATGAGACAAAATGGCTGCTGCACCAGTCACACACCCGCCTATGTTACAGGGAAGGCCTTATACCCTCCAGGGCTAGGACCGTACAGCAAGTGTAGCCTCCTGCAGTGTATACAGCTATATGTAACTGAGACATGAGACAAAATGGCTGCTGCATCAGTCACACACCCGCCTATGTTACAGGGAAGGCCTTATACCCTCCAGGGCTAGGGCAGTACAGCAGGTGTAGCCTCCTGCAGTGTATACAGCTATATGTAACTGAGACAGGAGACAAAATGGCTGCTGCACCAGTCACACACCTGCCTATGTTACAGGGAAGGCCTTATACTCTCCAGGACTAGGGCCGTACAGCAAGTGTAGCCTCCTGCAGTGTATACAGCTATATGTAACTGAGACAGGAGACAAAATGGCTGCTGCACCAGTCACACACCCGCCTATGTTACAGGGAAGGCCTTATACCCTCCAGGGCTAGGACCGTACAGCAGGTGTAGCCTCCTGCAGTGTATACAGCTATATGTAACTGAGACAGGAGACAAAATGGCTGCTGCACCAGTCACACACCTGCCTATGTTACAGGGAAGGCCTTATACCCTCCAGGGCTAGGACCGTACAGCAGGTGTATCCTCCTGCAGTGTATACAGCTATATGTAACTGAGACAGGAGACAGAATGGCTGCTGCACCAGTCACACACCTGCCTATGTTACAGGGAAGGCCTTATACTCTCCAGGGCTAGGACTGTACAGCAAGTGTAGCCTCCTGCAGTGTATACAGCTATATGTAACTGAGACAGGAGACAAAATGGCTGCTGCATCAGTCACACACCCGCCTATGTTACAGGGAAGGCCTTATACCCTCCAGGGCTAGGGCCGTACAGCAAGTGTAGCTGCAGTGTATACAGCTATATGTAACTGAGACAGGAGACAAAATGGCTGCTGCATCAGTCACACACCTGCCTATGTTACAGGGAAGGCCTTATACCCTCCAGGGCTAGGGCCGTACAGCAGGTGTAGCTGCAGTGTATACAGCTATATGTAACTGAGACAGGAGACAAAATGGCTGCTGCATCAGTCACACACCTGCCTATGTTACAGGGAAGGCCTTATACCCTCCAGGGCTAGGGGAGTACAGCAGGTGTAGCCTCCTGCAGTGTATACAGCTATATGTAACTGAGACAGGAGACAAAATGGCTGCTGCACCAGTCACACACCTGCCTATGTTACAGGGAAGGCCTTATACTCTCCAGGACTAGGGCCGTACAGCAAGTGTAGCCTCCTGCAGTGTATACAGCTATATGTAACTGAGACAGGAGACAAAATGGCTGCTGCACCAGTCACACACCCGCCTATGTTACAGGGAAGGCCTTATACCCTCCAGGGCTAGGACCGTACAGCAGGTGTAGCCTCCTGCAGTGTATACAGCTATATGTAACTGAGACAGGAGACAAAATGGCTGCTGCACCAGTCACACACCTGCCTATGTTACAGGGAAGGCCTTATACCCTCCAGGGCTAGGACCGTACAGCAGGTGTATCCTCCTGCAGTGTATACAGCTATATGTAACTGAGACAGGAGACAGAATGGCTGCTGCACCAGTCACACACCTGCCTATGTTACAGGGAAGGCCTTATACTCTCCAGGGCTAGGACTGTACAGCAAGTGTAGCCTCCTGCAGTGTATACAGCTATATGTAACTGAGACAGGAGACAAAATGGCTGCTGCATCAGTCACACACCCGCCTATGTTACAGGGAAGGCCTTATACCCTCCAGGGCTAGGGCCGTACAGCAAGTGTAGCTGCAGTGTATACAGCTATATGTAACTGAGACAGGAGACAAAATGGCTGCTGCATCAGTCACACACCTGCCTATGTTACAGGGAAGGCCTTATACCCTCCAGGGCTAGGGCCGTACAGCAGGTGTAGCTGCAGTGTATACAGCTATATGTAACTGAGACAGGAGACAAAATGGCTGCTGCATCAGTCACACACCTGCCTATGTTACAGGGAAGGCCTTATACCCTCCAGGGCTAGGGGAGTACAGCAGGTGTAGCCTCCTGCAGTGTATACAGCTATATGTAACTGAGACATGAGACAAAATGGCTGCTGCACCAGTCACACACCTGCCTATGTTACAGGGAAGGCCTTATACCCTCCAGGGCTAGGACCGTACAGCAGGTGTAGCCTCCTGCAGTGTATACAGCTATATGTAACTGAGACAGGAGACAAAATGGCTGCAGCACCAGTCACACACCTGCCTATGTTACAGGGAAGGCCTTATACCCTCCAGGGCTAGGGCCGTACAGCAAGTGTAGCTGCAGTGTATACAGCTATATGTAACTGAGACAGGAGACAAAATGGCTGCTGCATCAGTCACACACCTGCCTATGTTACAGGGAAGGCCTTATACCCTCCAGGGCTAGGGCCGTACAGCAGGTGTAGCTGCAGTGTATACAGCTATATGTAACTGAGACAGGAGACAAAATGGCTGCTGCATCAGTCACACACCTGCCTATGTTACAGGGAAGGCCTTATACCCTCCAGGGCTAGGGGAGTACAGCAGGTGTAGCCTCCTGCAGTGTATACAGCTATATGTAACTGAGACATGAGACAAAATGGCTGCTGCACCAGTCACACACCTGCCTATGTTACAGGGAAGGCCTTATACCCTCCAGGGCTAGGACCGTACAGCAGGTGTAGCCTCCTGCAGTGTATACAGCTATATGTAACTGAGACAGGAGACAAAATGGCTGCTGCACCAGTCACACACCCGCCTATGTTACTGGGAAGGCCTTATACCCTCCAGGGCTAGGGCCGTACAGCAGGTGTAGCCTCCTGCAGTGTATACAGCTATATGTAACTGAGACATGAGACAAAATGGCTGCTGCACCAGTCACACACCTGCCTATGTTACAGGGAAGGCCTTATACCCTCCAGGGCTAGGGCCTTACAGCAAGTGTAGCCTCCTGCAGTGTATACAGCTATATATAACTGAGACATGAGACAAAATGGTTGCTGCATCAGTCACACACCTGCCTATGTTACAGGGAAGGCCTTATACCCTCCAGGGCTAGGACCGTACAGCAGGTGTAGCCTCCTGCAGTGTATACAGCTATATGTAACTGAGACAGGAGACAAAATGGCTGCTGCACCAGTCACACACCTGCCTATGTTACAGGGAAGGCCTTATACCCTCCAGGGCTAGGACCGTACAGCAAGTGTAGCCTCCTGCAGTGTATACAGCTATATGTAACTGAGACATGAGACAAAATGGCTGCTGCATCAGTCACACACCCGCCTATGTTACAGGGAAGGCCTTATACCCTCCAGGGCTAGGGCAGTACAGCAGGTGTAGCCTCCTGCAGTGTATACAGCTATATGTAACTGAGACAGGAGACAAAATGGCTGCTGCACCAGTCACACACCTGCCTATGTTACAGGGAAGGCCTTATACTCTCCAGGACTAGGGCCGTACAGCAAGTGTAGCCTCCTGCAGTGTATACAGCTATATGTAACTGAGACAGGAGACAAAATGGCTGCTGCACCAGTCACACACCCGCCTATGTTACAGGGAAGGCCTTATACCCTCCAGGGCTAGGACCGTACAGCAGGTGTAGCCTCCTGCAGTGTATACAGCTATATGTAACTGAGACAGGAGACAAAATGGCTGCTGCACCAGTCACACACCTGCCTATGTTACAGGGAAGGCCTTATACCCTCCAGGGCTAGGACCGTACAGCAGGTGTATCCTCCTGCAGTGTATACAGCTATATGTAACTGAGACAGGAGACAGAATGGCTGCTGCACCAGTCACACACCTGCCTATGTTACAGGGAAGGCCTTATACTCTCCAGGGCTAGGACTGTACAGCAAGTGTAGCCTCCTGCAGTGTATACAGCTATATGTAACTGAGACAGGAGACAAAATGGCTGCTGCATCAGTCACACACCCGCCTATGTTACAGGGAAGGCCTTATACCCTCCAGGGCTAGGGCCGTACAGCAAGTGTAGCTGCAGTGTATACAGCTATATGTAACTGAGACAGGAGACAAAATGGCTGCTGCATCAGTCACACACCTGCCTATGTTACAGGGAAGGCCTTATACCCTCCAGGGCTAGGGCCGTACAGCAGGTGTAGCTGCAGTGTATACAGCTATATGTAACTGAGACAGGAGACAAAATGGCTGCTGCATCAGTCACACACCTGCCTATGTTACAGGGAAGGCCTTATACCCTCCAGGGCTAGGGGAGTACAGCAGGTGTAGCCTCCTGCAGTGTATACAGCTATATGTAACTGAGACAGGAGACAAAATGGCTGCTGCACCAGTCACACACCTGCCTATGTTACAGGGAAGGCCTTATACTCTCCAGGACTAGGGCCGTACAGCAAGTGTAGCCTCCTGCAGTGTATACAGCTATATGTAACTGAGACAGGAGACAAAATGGCTGCTGCACCAGTCACACACCCGCCTATGTTACAGGGAAGGCCTTATACCCTCCAGGGCTAGGACCGTACAGCAGGTGTAGCCTCCTGCAGTGTATACAGCTATATGTAACTGAGACAGGAGACAAAATGGCTGCTGCACCAGTCACACACCTGCCTATGTTACAGGGAAGGCCTTATACCCTCCAGGGCTAGGACCGTACAGCAGGTGTATCCTCCTGCAGTGTATACAGCTATATGTAACTGAGACAGGAGACAGAATGGCTGCTGCACCAGTCACACACCTGCCTATGTTACAGGGAAGGCCTTATACTCTCCAGGGCTAGGACTGTACAGCAAGTGTAGCCTCCTGCAGTGTATACAGCTATATGTAACTGAGACAGGAGACAAAATGGCTGCTGCATCAGTCACACACCCGCCTATGTTACAGGGAAGGCCTTATACCCTCCAGGGCTAGGGCCGTACAGCAAGTGTAGCTGCAGTGTATACAGCTATATGTAACTGAGACAGGAGACAAAATGGCTGCTGCATCAGTCACACACCTGCCTATGTTACAGGGAAGGCCTTATACCCTCCAGGGCTAGGGCCGTACAGCAGGTGTAGCTGCAGTGTATACAGCTATATGTAACTGAGACAGGAGACAAAATGGCTGCTGCATCAGTCACACACCTGCCTATGTTACAGGGAAGGCCTTATACCCTCCAGGGCTAGGGGAGTACAGCAGGTGTAGCCTCCTGCAGTGTATACAGCTATATGTAACTGAGACATGAGACAAAATGGCTGCTGCACCAGTCACACACCTGCCTATGTTACAGGGAAGGCCTTATACCCTCCAGGGCTAGGACCGTACAGCAGGTGTAGCCTCCTGCAGTGTATACAGCTATATGTAACTGAGACAGGAGACAAAATGGCTGCAGCACCAGTCACACACCTGCCTATGTTACAGGGAAGGCCTTATACCCTCCAGGGCTAGGGCCGTACAGCAAGTGTAGCTGCAGTGTATACAGCTATATGTAACTGAGACAGGAGACAAAATGGCTGCTGCATCAGTCACACACCTGCCTATGTTACAGGGAAGGCCTTATACCCTCCAGGGCTAGGGCCGTACAGCAGGTGTAGCTGCAGTGTATACAGCTATATGTAACTGAGACAGGAGACAAAATGGCTGCTGCATCAGTCACACACCTGCCTATGTTACAGGGAAGGCCTTATACCCTCCAGGGCTAGGGGAGTACAGCAGGTGTAGCCTCCTGCAGTGTATACAGCTATATGTAACTGAGACATGAGACAAAATGGCTGCTGCACCAGTCACACACCTGCCTATGTTACAGGGAAGGCCTTATACCCTCCAGGGCTAGGACCGTACAGCAGGTGTAGCCTCCTGCAGTGTATACAGCTATATGTAACTGAGACAGGAGACAAAATGGCTGCTGCACCAGTCACACACCCGCCTATGTTACTGGGAAGGCCTTATACCCTCCAGGGCTAGGGCCGTACAGCAGGTGTAGCCTCCTGCAGTGTATACAGCTATATGTAACTGAGACATGAGACAAAATGGCTGCTGCACCAGTCACACACCTGCCTATGTTACAGGGAAGGCCTTATACCCTCCAGGGCTAGGGCCTTACAGCAAGTGTAGCCTCCTGCAGTGTATACAGCTATATGTAACTGAGACATGAGACAAAATGGCTGCTGCATCAGTCACACACCTGCCTATGTTACAGGGAAGGCCTTATACCCTCCAGGGCTAGGACCGTACAGCAGGTGTAGCCTCCTGCAGTGTATACAGCTATATGTAACTGAGACAGGAGACAAAATGGCTGCTGCACCAGTCACACACCTGCCTATGTTACAGGGAAGGCCTTATACCCTCCAGGGCTAGGGCCGTACAGCAAGTGTAGCCTCCTGCAGTGTATACAGCTATATGTAACTGAGACATGAGACAAAATGGCTGCTGCACCAGTCACACACCCGCCTATGTTACAGGGAAGGCCTTATACCCTCCAGGGCTAGGGCCGTACAGCAGGTGTAGCCTCCTGCAGTGTATACAGCTATATGTAACTGAGACAGGAGACAAAATGGCTGCTGCACCAGTCACACACCCGCCTATGTTACAGGGAAGGCCTTATACCCTCCAGGGCTAGGGCCGTACAGCAGGTGTAGCCTCCTGCAGTGTATACAGCTATATGTAACTGAGACAGGAGACAAAATGGCTGCTGCATCAGTCACACACCTGCCTATGTTACATGGAAGGCCTTATACCCTCCAGGGCTAGGACCGTACAGCAGGTGTAGCCTCCTGCAGTGTATACAGCTATATGTAACTGAGACAGGAGACAAAATGGCTGCTGCATCAGTCACACACCTGCCTATGTTACATGGAAGGCCTTATACCCTCCAGGGCTAGGGCCGTACAGCAGGTGTATCCTCCTGCAGTGTATACAGCTATATGTAACTGAGACATGAGACAAAATGGCTGCTGCACCAGTCACACACCTGCCTATGTTACAGGGAAGGCCTTATACCCTCCAGGGCTAGGACCGTACAGCAGGTGTAGCCTCCTGCAGTGTATACAGCTATATGTAACTGAGACATGAGACAAAATGGCTGCTGCATCAGTCACACACCCGCCTATGTTACAGGGAAGGCCTTATACCCTCCAGGGCTAGGGCAGTACAGCAGGTGTAGCCTCCTGCAGTGTATACAGCTATATGTAACTGAGACAGGAGACAAAATGGCTGCTGCACCAGTCACACACCTGCCTATGTTACAGGGAAGGCCTTATACCCTCCAGGGCTAGGGCCATACAGCAAGTGTAGCCTCCTGCAGTGTATACAGCTATATGTAACTGAGACAGGAGACAAAATGGCTGCTGCACCAGTCACACACCTGCCTATGTTACATGGAAGGCCTTATACCCTCCAGGGCTAGGGCCGTACAGCAGGTGTATCCTCCTGCAGTGTATACAGCTATATGTAACTGAGACATGAGACAAAATGGCTGCTGCACCAGTCACACACCTGCCTATGTTACAGGGAAGGCCTTATACCCTCCAGGGCTAGGGCAGTACAGCAGGTGTAGCCTCCTGCAGTGTATACAGCTATATGTAACTGAGACATGAGACAAAATGGCTGCTGCATCAGTCACACACCCGCCTATGTTACAGGGAAGGCCTTATACCCTCCAGGGCTAGGGCCATACAGCAAGTGTAGCCTCCTGCAGTGTATACAGCTATATGTAACTGAGACAGGAGACAAAATGGCTGCTGCACCAGTCACACACCTGCCTATGTTACAGGGAAGGCCTTATACCCTCCAGGGCTATTGCAGTACAGCAGGTGTAGCCTCCTGCAGTGTATACAGCTATATGTAACTGAGACAGGAGACAAAATGGCTGCTGCATCAGTCACACACCCGCCTATGTTACAGGGAAGGCCTTGTACCCTCCAGGGCTAGGGCCGTACAGCAGGTGTAGCCTCCTGCAGTGTATACAGCTATATGTAACTGAGACAGGAGACAAAATGGCTGCAGCACCAGTCACACACCTGCCTATGTTACAGGGAAGGCCTTATACCCTCCAGGGCTAGGGCCGTACAGCAGGTGTAGCCTCCTGCAGTGTATACAGCTATATGTAACTGAGACAGGAGACAAAATGGCTGCTGCATCAGTCACACACCCGCCTATGTTACAGGGAAGGCCTTATACCCTCCAGGGCTAGGGCCGTACAGCAAGTGTAGCCTCCTACAGTGTATACAGCTATATGTAACTGAGACAGGAGACAAAATGGCTGCTGCACCAGTCACACACCCGCCTATGTTACAGGGAAGGCTGTATACCCTCCAGGGCTAGGGCCGTACAGCAAGTGTAGCCTCCTGCAGTGTATACAGCTATATGTAACTGAGACAGGAGACAAAATGGCTGCTGCACCAGTCACACACCTGCCTATGTTACAGGGAAGGCCTTATACCCTCCAGGGCTAGGACCGTACAGCAAGTGTAGCTGCAGTGTATACAGCTATATGTAACTGAGACAGGGGACAAAATGGCTGCTGCACCAGTCACGCACCTGCCTATGTTACAGGGAAGGCCTTATACCCTCCAGGGCTAGGGCCGTACAGCAGGTGTAGCCTCCTGCAGTGTATACAGCTATATGTAACTGAGACAGGAGACAAAATGGCTGCTGCATCAGTCACACACCTGCCTATGTTACAGGGAAGGCCTTATACCCTCCAGGGCTAGGACCGTACAGCAGGTGTAGCCTCCTGCAGTGTATACAGCTATATGTAACTGAGACATGAGACAAAATGGCTGCAGCACCAGTCACACACCCGCCTATGTTACAGGGAAGGCCTTATACCCTCCAGGGCTAGGACCGTACAGCAGGTGTATCCTCCTGCAGTGTATACAGCTATATGTAACTGAGACAGGAGACAGAATGGCTGCTGCACCAGTCACACACCTGCCTATGTTACAGGGAAGGCCTTATACTCTCCAGGGCTAGGACTGTACAGCAAGTGTAGCCTCCTGCAGTGTATACAGCTATATGTAACTGAGACAGGAGACAAAATGGCTGCTGCACCAGTCACACACCTGCCTATGTTACAGGGAAGGCTGTATACCCTCCAGGGCTAGGGCCGTACAGCAAGTGTAGCTGCAGTGTATACAGCTATATGTAACTGAGACAGGAGACAAAATGGCTGCTGCATCAGTCACACACCTGCCTATGTTACAGGGAAGGCCTTATACCCTCCAGGGCTAGGGCCGTACAGCAGGTGTAGCTGCAGTGTATACAGCTATATGTAACTGAGACAGGAGACAAAATGGCTGCTGCATCAGTCACACACCTGCCTATGTTACAGGGAAGGCCTTATACCCTCCAGGGCTAGGGGAGTACAGCAGGTGTAGCCTCCTGCAGTGTATACAGCTATATGTAACTGAGACATGAGACAAAATGGCTGCTGCACCAGTCACACACCTGCCTATGTTACAGGGAAGGCCTTATACCCTCCAGGGCTAGGACCGTACAGCAGGTGTAGCCTCCTGCAGTGTATACAGCTATATGTAACTGAGACAGGAGACAAAATGGCTGCTGCACCAGTCACACACCCGCCTATGTTACAGGGAAGGCCTTATACCCTCCAGGGCTAGGGCCGTACAGCAGGTGTAGCCTCCTGCAGTGTATACAGCTATATGTAACTGAGACAGGAGACAAAATGGCTGCAGCACCAGTCACACACCTGCCTATGTTACAGGGAAGGCCTTATACCCTCCAGGGCTAGGGCCGTACAGCAGGTGTAGCCTCCTGCAGTGTATACAGCTATATGTAACTGAGACAGGAGACAAAATGGCTGCTGCATCAGTCACACACCCGCCTATGTTACAGGGAAGGCCTTATACCCTCCAGGGCTAGGGCCGTACAGCAAGTGTAGCCTCCTACAGTGTATACAGCTATATGTAACTGAGACAGGAGACAAAATGGCTGCTGCACCAGTCACACACCCGCCTATGTTACAGGGAAGGCTGTATACCCTCCAGGGCTAGGGCCGTACAGCAAGTGTAGCCTCCTGCAGTGTATACAGCTATATGTAACTGAGACAGGAGACAAAATGGCTGCTGCACCAGTCACACACCTGCCTATGTTACAGGGAAGGCCTTATACCCTCCAGGGCTAGGACCGTACAGCAAGTGTAGCTGCAGTGTATACAGCTATATGTAACTGAGACAGGAGACAAAATGGCTGCTGCACCAGTCACGCACCTGCCTATGTTACAGGGAAGGCCTTATACCCTCCAGGGCTAGGGCCGTACAGCAGGTGTAGCCTCCTGCAGTGTATACAGCTATATGTAACTGAGACAGGAGACAAAATGGCTGCTGCATCAGTCACACACCTGCCTATGTTACAGGGAAGGCCTTATACCCTCCAGGGCTAGGACCGTACAGCAGGTGTAGCCTCCTGCAGTGTATACAGCTATATGTAACTGAGACATGAGACAAAATGGCTGCAGCACCAGTCACACACCCGCCTATGTTACAGGGAAGGCCTTATACCCTCCAGGGCTAGGACCGTACAGCAGGTGTATCCTCCTGCAGTGTATACAGCTATATGTAACTGAGACAGGAGACAGAATGGCTGCTGCACCAGTCACACACCTGCCTATGTTACAGGGAAGGCCTTATACTCTCCAGGGCTAGGACTGTACAGCAAGTGTAGCCTCCTGCAGTGTATACAGCTATATGTAACTGAGACAGGAGACAAAATGGCTGCTGCACCAGTCACACACCTGCCTATGTTACAGGGAAGGCTGTATACCCTCCCGGGCTAGGGCCGTACAGCAAGTGTAGCTGCAGTGTATACAGCTATATGTAACTGAGACAGGAGACAAAATGGCTGCTGCATCAGTCACACACCTGCCTATGTTACAGGGAAGGCCTTATACCCTCCAGGGCTAGGGCCGTACAGCAGGTGTAGCTGCAGTGTATACAGCTATATGTAACTGAGACAGGAGACAAAATGGCTGCTGCATCAGTCACACACCTGCCTATGTTACAGGGAAGGCCTTATACCCTCCAGGGCTAGGGGAGTACAGCAGGTGTAGCCTCCTGCAGTGTATACAGCTATATGTAACTGAGACATGAGACAAAATGGCTGCTGCACCAGTCACACACCTGCCTATGTTACAGGGAAGGCCTTATACCCTCCAGGGCTAGGACCGTACAGCAGGTGTAGCCTCCTGCAGTGTATACAGCTATATGTAACTGAGACATGAGACAAAATGGCTGCTGCATCAGTCACACACCCGCCTATGTTACAGGGAAGGCCTTATACCCTCCAGGGCTAGGGCAGTACAGCAGGTGTAGCCTCCTGCAGTGTATACAGCTATATGTAACTGAGACAGGAGACAAAATGGCTGCTGCACCAGTCACACACCTGCCTATGTTACAGGGAAGGCCTTATACCCTCCAGGGCTAGGGCCGTACAGCAGGTGTAGCCTCCTGCAGTGTATACAGCTATATGTAACTGAGACAGGAGACAAAATGGCTGCTGCACCAGTCACACACCTGCCTATGTTACAGGGAAGGCCTTATACCCTCCAGGGCTATTGCAGTACAGCAGGTGTAGCCTCCTGCAGTGTATACAGCTATATGTAACTGAGACAGGAGACAAAATGGCTGCTGCATCAGTCACACACCCGCCTATGTTACAGGGAAGGCCTTGTACCCTCCAGGGCTAGGGCCGTACAGCAGGTGTAGCCTCCTGCAGTGTATACAGCTATATGTAACTGAGACAGGAGACAAAATGGCTGCAGCACCAGTCACACACCTGCCTATGTTACAGGGAAGGCCTTATACCCTCCAGGGCTAGGGCCGTACAGCAGGTGTAGCCTCCTGCAGTGTATACAGCTATATGTAACTGAGACAGGAGACAAAATGGCTGCTGCATCAGTCACACACCCGCCTATGTTACAGGGAAGGCCTTATACCCTCCAGGGCTAGGGCCGTACAGCAAGTGTAGCCTCCTACAGTGTATACAGCTATATGTAACTGAGACAGGAGACAAAATGGCTGCTGCACCAGTCACACACCCGCCTATGTTACAGGGAAGGCTGTATACCCTCCAGGGCTAGGGCCGTACAGCAAGTGTAGCCTCCTGCAGTGTATACAGCTATATGTAACTGAGACAGGAGACAAAATGGCTGCTGCACCAGTCACACACCTGCCTATGTTACAGGGAAGGCCTTATACCCTCCAGGGCTAGGACCGTACAGCAAGTGTAGCTGCAGTGTATACAGCTATATGTAACTGAGACAGGAGACAAAATGGCTGCTGCACCAGTCACGCACCTGCCTATGTTACAGGGAAGGCCTTATACCCTCCAGGGCTAGGGCCGTACAGCAGGTGTAGCCTCCTGCAGTGTATACAGCTATATGTAACTGAGACAGGAGACAAAATGGCTGCTGCATCAGTCACACACCTGCCTATGTTACAGGGAAGGCCTTATACCCTCCAGGGCTAGGACCGTACAGCAGGTGTAGCCTCCTGCAGTGTATACAGCTATATGTAACTGAGACATGAGACAAAATGGCTGCAGCACCAGTCACACACCCGCCTATGTTACAGGGAAGGCCTTATACCCTCCAGGGCTAGGACCGTACAGCAGGTGTATCCTCCTGCAGTGTATACAGCTATATGTAACTGAGACAGGAGACAGAATGGCTGCTGCACCAGTCACACACCTGCCTATGTTACAGGGAAGGCCTTATACTCTCCAGGGCTAGGACTGTACAGCAAGTGTAGCCTCCTGCAGTGTATACAGCTATATGTAACTGAGACAGGAGACAAAATGGCTGCTGCACCAGTCACACACCTGCCTATGTTACAGGGAAGGCTGTATACCCTCCAGGGCTAGGGCCGTACAGCAAGTGTAGCTGCAGTGTATACAGCTATATGTAACTGAGACAGGAGACAAAATGGCTGCTGCATCAGTCACACACCTGCCTATGTTACAGGGAAGGCCTTATACCCTCCAGGGCTAGGGCCGTACAGCAGGTGTAGCTGCAGTGTATACAGCTATATGTAACTGAGACAGGAGACAAAATGGCTGCTGCATCAGTCACACACCTGCCTATGTTACAGGGAAGGCCTTATACCCTCCAGGGCTAGGGGAGTACAGCAGGTGTAGCCTCCTGCAGTGTATACAGCTATATGTAACTGAGACATGAGACAAAATGGCTGCTGCACCAGTCACACACCTGCCTATGTTACAGGGAAGGCCTTATACCCTCCAGGGCTAGGACCGTACAGCAGGTGTAGCCTCCTGCAGTGTATACAGCTATATGTAACTGAGACAGGAGACAAAATGGCTGCTGCACCAGTCACACACCCGCCTATGTTACTGGGAAGGCCTTATACCCTCCAGGGCTAGGGCCGTACAGCAGGTGTAGCCTCCTGCAGTGTATACAGCTATATGTAACTGAGACATGAGACAAAATGGCTGCTGCACCAGTCACACACCTGCCTATGTTACAGGGAAGGCCTTATACCCTCCAGGGCTAGGGCCTTACAGCAAGTGTAGCCTCCTGCAGTGTATACAGCTATATGTAACTGAGACATGAGACAAAATGGCTGCTGCACCAGTCACACACCCGCCTATGTTACAGGGAAGGCCTTATACCCTCCAGGGCTAGGGCCGTACAGCAGGTGTAGCCTCCTGCAGTGTATACAGCTATATGTAACTGAGACAGGAGACAAAATGGCTGCTGCACCAGTCACACACCCGCCTATGTTACAGGGAAGGCCTTATACCCTCCAGGGCTAGGGCCGTACAGCAGGTGTAGCCTCCTGCAGTGTATACAGCTATATGTAACTGAGACAGGAGACAAAATGGATGCTGCATCAGTCACACACCTGCCTATGTTACATGGAAGGCCTTATACCCTCCAGGGCTAGGGCCGTACAGCAGGTGTATCCTCCTGCAGTGTATACAGCTATATGTAACTGAGACATGAGACAAAATGGCTGCTGCACCAGTCACACACCTGCCTATGTTACAGGGAAGGCCTTATACCCTCCAGGGCTAGGACCGTACAGCAGGTGTAGCCTCCTGCAGTGTATACAGCTATATGTAACTGAGACATGAGACAAAATGGCTGCTGCATCAGTCACACACCCGCCTATGTTACAGGGAAGGCCTTATACCCTCCAGGGCTAGGGCAGTACAGCAGGTGTAGCCTCCTGCAGTGTATACAGCTATATGTAACTGAGACAGGAGACAAAATGGCTGCTGCACCAGTCACACACCTGCCTATGTTACAGGGAAGGCCTTATACCCTCCAGGGCTAGGGCCATACAGCAAGTGTAGCCTCCTGCAGTGTATACAGCTATATGTAACTGAGACAGGAGACAAAATGGCTGCTGCACCAGTCACACACCTGCCTATGTTACATGGAAGGCCTTATACCCTCCAGGGCTAGGGCCGTACAGCAGGTGTATCCTCCTGCAGTGTATACAGCTATATGTAACTGAGACATGAGACAAAATGGCTGCTGCACCAGTCACACACCTGCCTATGTTACAGGGAAGGCCTTATACCCTCCAGGGCTAGGGCAGTACAGCAGGTGTAGCCTCCTGCAGTGTATACAGCTATATGTAACTGAGACATGAGACAAAATGGCTGCTGCATCAGTCACACACCCGCCTATGTTACAGGGAAGGCCTTATACCCTCCAGGGCTAGGGCCGTACAGCAGGTGTAGCCTCCTGCAGTGTATACAGCTATATGTAACTGAGACAGGAGACAAAATGGCTGCTGCACCATTCACACACCCGCCTATGTTACTGGGAAGGCCTTATACCCTCCAGGGCTAGGGCCGTACAGCAGGTGTAGCCTCCTGCAGTGTATACAGCTATATGTAACTGAGACATGAGACAAAATGGCTGCTGTACCAGTCACACACCTGCCTATGTTACAGGGAAGGCCTTATACCCTCCAGGGCTAGGGCCGTACAGCAGATGTAGCCTCCTGCAGTGTATACAGCTATATGTAACTGAGACAGGAGACAGAATGGCTGCTGCACCAGTCACACACCTGCCTATGTTACAGGGAAGGCCTTATACTCTCCAGGGCTAGGACTGTACAGCAAGTGTAGCTGCAGTGTATACAGCTATATGTAACTGAGACAGGAGACAAAATGGCTGCTGTATCAGTCACACACCCGCCTATGTTACAGGGAAGGCCTTATACCCTCCAGGGCTAGGACCGTACAGCAAGTGTAGCCTCCTGCAGTGTATACAGCTATATGTAACTGAGACATGAGACAAAATGGCTGCTGCACCAGTCACACACCTGCCTATGTTACAGGGAAGGCCTTATACCGTCCAGGGCTAGGGCCGTACAACAAGTGTAGCCTCCTGCAGTGTATACAGCTATATGTAACTAAGACAGGAGACAAAATGGCTGCTGCACCAGTCACACACCTGCCTATGTTACAGGGAAGGCCTTATACCCTCCAGGGCTAGGGCCGTACAGCAGGTGTAGCCTCCTGCAGTGTATACAGCTATATGTAACTGAGACATGAGACAAAATGGCTGCTGCACCAGTCACACACCTGCCTATGTTACAGGGAAGGCCTTATACCGTCCAGGGCTAGGGCCGTACAACAAGTGTAGCCTCCTGCAGTGTATACAGCTATATGTAACTGAGACAGGAGACAAAATGGCTGCTGCACCAGTCACACACCCGCCTATGTTACAGGGAAGGCCTTATACCGTCCAGGGCTAGGGCCGTACAACAAGTGTAGCCTCCTGCAGTGTATACAGCTATATGTAACTGAGACAGGAGACAAAATGGCTGCTGCACCAGTCACACACCTGCCTATGTTACAGGGAAGGCCTTATACCCTCCAGGGCTAGGGCCGTACAGCAGGTGTGGCCTCCTGCAGTGTATACAGCTATATGTAACTGAGACAGGAGACAAAATGGCTGCTGCACCAGTCACACACCTGCCTATGTTACAGGGAAGGCCTTATACCCTCCAGGGCTAGGGCCGTACAGCAGGTGTATCCTCCTGCAGTGTATACAGCTATATGTAACTGAGACAGGAGACAAAATGGCTGCTGCACCAGTCACACACCCGCCTATGTTACAGGGAAGGCCTTATACCCTCCAGGGCTAGGGCCGTACAGCAGGTGTGGCCTCCTGCAGTGTATACAGCTATATGTAACTGAGACAGGAGACAAAATGGCTGCTGCATCAGTCACACACCTGCCTATGTTACAGGGAAGGCCTTATACCCTCCAGGGCTAGGGCCGTACAGCAGGTGTAGCCTCCTGCAGTGTATACAGCTATATGTAACTGAGACAGGAGACAAAATGGCTGCTGCACCAGTCACACACCCGCCTATGTTACAGGGAAGGCCTTATACCCTCCAGGGCTAGGGCCGTACAGCAAGTGCAGCCTCCTGCAGTGTATACAGCTATATGTAACTGAGACATGAGACAAAATGGCTGCTGCACCAGTCACACACCCGCCTATGTTACAGGGAAGGCCTTATACCCAACAGGGCTAGGACCGTACAGCAGGTGTAGCCTCCTGCAGTGTATACAGCTATATGTAACTGAGACATGAGACAAAATGGCTGCTGCATCAGTCACACACCTGCCTATGTTACAGGGAAGGCCTTATACCCTCCAGGGCTAGGGCCGTACAGCAGGTGTAGCCTCCTGCAGTGTATACAGCTATATGTAACTAAGACAGGAGACAAAATGGCTGCTGCATCAGTCACACACCTGCCTATGTTACAGGGAAGGCCTTATACCCTCCAGGGCTAGGACCGTACAGCAGGTGTAGCCTCCTGCAGTGTATACAGCTATATGTAACTGAGACAGGAGACAAAATGGCTGCTGCATCAGTCACACACCTGCCTATGTTACAGGGAAGGCCTTATACCCTCCAGGGCTATTGCAGTACAGCAGGTGTAGCCTCCTGCAGTGTATACAGCTATATGTAACTGAGACAGGAGACAGAATGGCTGCTGCACCAGTCACACACCCGCCTATGTTACAGGGAAGGCCTTATACCCTCCAGGGCTAGGGCCGTACAGCAGGTGTAGCTGCAGTGTATACAGCTATATGTAACTGAAACATGAGACAAAATGGCTGCTGCACCAGTCACACACCCGCCTATGTTACAGGGAAGGCCTTATACCCTCCAGGGCTAGGACCGTACAGCAAGTGTAGCCTCCTGCAGTGTATACAGCTATATGTAACTGAGACATGAGACAAAATGGCTGCTGCATCAGTCACACACCCGCCTATGTTACAGGGAAGGCCTTATACCCTCCAGGGCTAGGGCAGTACAGCAGGTGTAGCCTCCTGCAGTGTATACAGCTATATGTAACTGAGACAGGAGACAAAATGGCTGCTGCACCAGTCACACACCTGCCTATGTTACAGGGAAGGCCTTATACTCTCCAGGACTAGGGCCGTACAGCAAGTGTAGCCTCCTGCAGTGTATACAGCTATATGTAACTGAGACAGGAGACAAAATGGCTGCTGCACCAGTCACACACCCGCCTATGTTACAGGGAAGGCCTTATACCCTCCAGGGCTAGGACCGTACAGCAGGTGTAGCCTCCTGCAGTGTATACAGCTATATGTAACTGAGACAGGAGACAAAATGGCTGCTGCACCAGTCACACACCTGCCTATGTTACAGGGAAGGCCTTATACCCTCCAGGGCTAGGACCGTACAGCAGGTGTATCCTCCTGCAGTGTATACAGCTATATGTAACTGAGACAGGAGACAGAATGGCTGCTGCACCAGTCACACACCTGCCTATGTTACAGGGAAGGCCTTATACTCTCCAGGGCTAGGACTGTACAGCAAGTGTAGCCTCCTGCAGTGTATACAGCTATATGTAACTGAGACAGGAGACAAAATGGCTGCTGCATCAGTCACACACCCGCCTATGTTACAGGGAAGGCCTTATACCCTCCAGGGCTAGGGCCGTACAGCAAGTGTAGCTGCAGTGTATACAGCTATATGTAACTGAGACAGGAGACAAAATGGCTGCTGCATCAGTCACACACCTGCCTATGTTACAGGGAAGGCCTTATACCCTCCAGGGCTAGGGCCGTACAGCAGGTGTAGCTGCAGTGTATACAGCTATATGTAACTGAGACAGGAGACAAAATGGCTGCTGCATCAGTCACACACCTGCCTATGTTACAGGGAAGGCCTTATACCCTCCAGGGCTAGGGGAGTACAGCAGGTGTAGCCTCCTGCAGTGTATACAGCTATATGTAACTGAGACAGGAGACAAAATGGCTGCTGCACCAGTCACACACCTGCCTATGTTACAGGGAAGGCCTTATACTCTCCAGGACTAGGGCCGTACAGCAAGTGTAGCCTCCTGCAGTGTATACAGCTATATGTAACTGAGACAGGAGACAAAATGGCTGCTGCACCAGTCACACACCCGCCTATGTTACAGGGAAGGCCTTATACCCTCCAGGGCTAGGACCGTACAGCAGGTGTAGCCTCCTGCAGTGTATACAGCTATATGTAACTGAGACAGGAGACAAAATGGCTGCTGCACCAGTCACACACCTGCCTATGTTACAGGGAAGGCCTTATACCCTCCAGGGCTAGGACCGTACAGCAGGTGTATCCTCCTGCAGTGTATACAGCTATATGTAACTGAGACAGGAGACAGAATGGCTGCTGCACCAGTCACACACCTGCCTATGTTACAGGGAAGGCCTTATACTCTCCAGGGCTAGGACTGTACAGCAAGTGTAGCCTCCTGCAGTGTATACAGCTATATGTAACTGAGACAGGAGACAAAATGGCTGCTGCATCAGTCACACACCCGCCTATGTTACAGGGAAGGCCTTATACCCTCCAGGGCTAGGGCCGTACAGCAAGTGTAGCTGCAGTGTATACAGCTATATGTAACTGAGACAGGAGACAAAATGGCTGCTGCATCAGTCACACACCTGCCTATGTTACAGGGAAGGCCTTATACCCTCCAGGGCTAGGGCCGTACAGCAGGTGTAGCTGCAGTGTATACAGCTATATGTAACTGAGACAGGAGACAAAATGGCTGCTGCATCAGTCACACACCTGCCTATGTTACAGGGAAGGCCTTATACCCTCCAGGGCTAGGGGAGTACAGCAGGTGTAGCCTCCTGCAGTGTATACAGCTATATGTAACTGAGACATGAGACAAAATGGCTGCTGCACCAGTCACACACCTGCCTATGTTACAGGGAAGGCCTTATACCCTCCAGGGCTAGGACCGTACAGCAGGTGTAGCCTCCTGCAGTGTATACAGCTATATGTAACTGAGACAGGAGACAAAATGGCTGCAGCACCAGTCACACACCTGCCTATGTTACAGGGAAGGCCTTATACCCTCCAGGGCTAGGGCCGTACAGCAAGTGTAGCTGCAGTGTATACAGCTATATGTAACTGAGACAGGAGACAAAATGGCTGCTGCATCAGTCACACACCTGCCTATGTTACAGGGAAGGCCTTATACCCTCCAGGGCTAGGGCCGTACAGCAGGTGTAGCTGCAGTGTATACAGCTATATGTAACTGAGACAGGAGACAAAATGGCTGCTGCATCAGTCACACACCTGCCTATGTTACAGGGAAGGCCTTATACCCTCCAGGGCTAGGGGAGTACAGCAGGTGTAGCCTCCTGCAGTGTATACAGCTATATGTAACTGAGACATGAGACAAAATGGCTGCTGCACCAGTCACACACCTGCCTATGTTACAGGGAAGGCCTTATACCCTCCAGGGCTAGGACCGTACAGCAGGTGTAGCCTCCTGCAGTGTATACAGCTATATGTAACTGAGACAGGAGACAAAATGGCTGCTGCACCAGTCACACACCCGCCTATGTTACTGGGAAGGCCTTATACCCTCCAGGGCTAGGGCCGTACAGCAGGTGTAGCCTCCTGCAGTGTATACAGCTATATGTAACTGAGACATGAGACAAAATGGCTGCTGCACCAGTCACACACCTGCCTATGTTACAGGGAAGGCCTTATACCCTCCAGGGCTAGGGCCTTACAGCAAGTGTAGCCTCCTGCAGTGTATACAGCTATATGTAACTGAGACATGAGACAAAATGGTTGCTGCATCAGTCACACACCTGCCTATGTTACAGGGAAGGCCTTATACCCTCCAGGGCTAGGACCGTACAGCAGGTGTAGCCTCCTGCAGTGTATACAGCTATATGTAACTGAGACAGGAGACAAAATGGCTGCTGCACCAGTCACACACCTGCCTATGTTACAGGGAAGGCCTTATACCCTCCAGGGCTAGGACCGTACAGCAAGTGTAGCCTCCTGCAGTGTATACAGCTATATGTAACTGAGACATGAGACAAAATGGCTGCTGCATCAGTCACACACCCGCCTATGTTACAGGGAAGGCCTTATACCCTCCAGGGCTAGGGCAGTACAGCAGGTGTAGCCTCCTGCAGTGTATACAGCTATATGTAACTGAGACAGGAGACAAAATGGCTGCTGCACCAGTCACACACCTGCCTATGTTACAGGGAAGGCCTTATACTCTCCAGGACTAGGGCCGTACAGCAAGTGTAGCCTCCTGCAGTGTATACAGCTATATGTAACTGAGACAGGAGACAAAATGGCTGCTGCACCAGTCACACACCCGCCTATGTTACAGGGAAGGCCTTATACCCTCCAGGGCTAGGACCGTACAGCAGGTGTAGCCTCCTGCAGTGTATACAGCTATATGTAACTGAGACAGGAGACAAAATGGCTGCTGCACCAGTCACACACCTGCCTATGTTACAGGGAAGGCCTTATACCCTCCAGGGCTAGGACCGTACAGCAGGTGTATCCTCCTGCAGTGTATACAGCTATATGTAACTGAGACAGGAGACAGAATGGCTGCTGCACCAGTCACACACCTGCCTATGTTACAGGGAAGGCCTTATACTCTCCAGGGCTAGGACTGTACAGCAAGTGTAGCCTCCTGCAGTGTATACAGCTATATGTAACTGAGACAGGAGACAAAATGGCTGCTGCATCAGTCACACACCCGCCTATGTTACAGGGAAGGCCTTATACCCTCCAGGGCTAGGGCCGTACAGCAAGTGTAGCTGCAGTGTATACAGCTATATGTAACTGAGACAGGAGACAAAATGGCTGCTGCATCAGTCACACACCTGCCTATGTTACAGGGAAGGCCTTATACCCTCCAGGGCTAGGGCCGTACAGCAGGTGTAGCTGCAGTGTATACAGCTATATGTAACTGAGACAGGAGACAAAATGGCTGCTGCATCAGTCACACACCTGCCTATGTTACAGGGAAGGCCTTATACCCTCCAGGGCTAGGGGAGTACAGCAGGTGTAGCCTCCTGCAGTGTATACAGCTATATGTAACTGAGACAGGAGACAAAATGGCTGCTGCACCAGTCACACACCTGCCTATGTTACAGGGAAGGCCTTATACTCTCCAGGACTAGGGCCGTACAGCAAGTGTAGCCTCCTGCAGTGTATACAGCTATATGTAACTGAGACAGGAGACAAAATGGCTGCTGCACCAGTCACACACCCGCCTATGTTACAGGGAAGGCCTTATACCCTCCAGGGCTAGGACCGTACAGCAGGTGTAGCCTCCTGCAGTGTATACAGCTATATGTAACTGAGACAGGAGACAAAATGGCTGCTGCACCAGTCACACACCTGCCTATGTTACAGGGAAGGCCTTATACCCTCCAGGGCTAGGACCGTACAGCAGGTGTATCCTCCTGCAGTGTATACAGCTATATGTAACTGAGACAGGAGACAGAATGGCTGCTGCACCAGTCACACACCTGCCTATGTTACAGGGAAGGCCTTATACTCTCCAGGGCTAGGACTGTACAGCAAGTGTAGCCTCCTGCAGTGTATACAGCTATATGTAACTGAGACAGGAGACAAAATGGCTGCTGCATCAGTCACACACCCGCCTATGTTACAGGGAAGGCCTTATACCCTCCAGGGCTAGGGCCGTACAGCAAGTGTAGCTGCAGTGTATACAGCTATATGTAACTGAGACAGGAGACAAAATGGCTGCTGCATCAGTCACACACCTGCCTATGTTACAGGGAAGGCCTTATACCCTCCAGGGCTAGGGCCGTACAGCAGGTGTAGCTGCAGTGTATACAGCTATATGTAACTGAGACAGGAGACAAAATGGCTGCTGCATCAGTCACACACCTGCCTATGTTACAGGGAAGGCCTTATACCCTCCAGGGCTAGGGGAGTACAGCAGGTGTAGCCTCCTGCAGTGTATACAGCTATATGTAACTGAGACATGAGACAAAATGGCTGCTGCACCAGTCACACACCTGCCTATGTTACAGGGAAGGCCTTATACCCTCCAGGGCTAGGACCGTACAGCAGGTGTAGCCTCCTGCAGTGTATACAGCTATATGTAACTGAGACAGGAGACAAAATGGCTGCAGCACCAGTCACACACCTGCCTATGTTACAGGGAAGGCCTTATACCCTCCAGGGCTAGGGCCGTACAGCAAGTGTAGCTGCAGTGTATACAGCTATATGTAACTGAGACAGGAGACAAAATGGCTGCTGCATCAGTCACACACCTGCCTATGTTACAGGGAAGGCCTTATACCCTCCAGGGCTAGGGCCGTACAGCAGGTGTAGCTGCAGTGTATACAGCTATATGTAACTGAGACAGGAGACAAAATGGCTGCTGCATCAGTCACACACCTGCCTATGTTACAGGGAAGGCCTTATACCCTCCAGGGCTAGGGGAGTACAGCAGGTGTAGCCTCCTGCAGTGTATACAGCTATATGTAACTGAGACATGAGACAAAATGGCTGCTGCACCAGTCACACACCTGCCTATGTTACAGGGAAGGCCTTATACCCTCCAGGGCTAGGACCGTACAGCAGGTGTAGCCTCCTGCAGTGTATACAGCTATATGTAACTGAGACAGGAGACAAAATGGCTGCTGCACCAGTCACACACCCGCCTATGTTACTGGGAAGGCCTTATACCCTCCAGGGCTAGGGCCGTACAGCAGGTGTAGCCTCCTGCAGTGTATACAGCTATATGTAACTGAGACATGAGACAAAATGGCTGCTGCACCAGTCACACACCTGCCTATGTTACAGGGAAGGCCTTATACCCTCCAGGGCTAGGGCCTTACAGCAAGTGTAGCCTCCTGCAGTGTATACAGCTATATGTAACTGAGACATGAGACAAAATGGCTGCTGCATCAGTCACACACCTGCCTATGTTACAGGGAAGGCCTTATACCCTCCAGGGCTAGGACCGTACAGCAGGTGTAGCCTCCTGCAGTGTATACAGCTATATGTAACTGAGACAGGAGACAAAATGGCTGCTGCACCAGTCACACACCTGCCTATGTTACAGGGAAGGCCTTATACCCTCCAGGGCTAGGGCCGTACAGCAAGTGTAGCCTCCTGCAGTGTATACAGCTATATGTAACTGAGACATGAGACAAAATGGCTGCTGCACCAGTCACACACCCGCCTATGTTACAGGGAAGGCCTTATACCCTCCAGGGCTAGGGCCGTACAGCAGGTGTAGCCTCCTGCAGTGTATACAGCTATATGTAACTGAGACAGGAGACAAAATGGCTGCTGCACCAGTCACACACCCGCCTATGTTACAGGGAAGGCCTTATACCCTCCAGGGCTAGGGCCGTACAGCAGGTGTAGCCTCCTGCAGTGTATACAGCTATATGTAACTGAGACAGGAGACAAAATGGCTGCTGCATCAGTCACACACCTGCCTATGTTACATGGAAGGCCTTATACCCTCCAGGGCTAGGACCGTACAGCAGGTGTAGCCTCCTGCAGTGTATACAGCTATATGTAACTGAGACAGGAGACAAAATGGCTGCTGCATCAGTCACACACCTGCCTATGTTACATGGAAGGCCTTATACCCTCCAGGGCTAGGGCCGTACAGCAGGTGTATCCTCCTGCAGTGTATACAGCTATATGTAACTGAGACATGAGACAAAATGGCTGCTGCACCAGTCACACACCTGCCTATGTTACAGGGAAGGCCTTATACCCTCCAGGGCTAGGACCGTACAGCAGGTGTAGCCTCCTGCAGTGTATACAGCTATATGTAACTGAGACATGAGACAAAA